>NC_133335.1:196601119-196918869 GCF_042186555.1 Aquarana catesbeiana
AAAATCAAAAGTGCTCATTTTAAAGGCTTATATGCAAGTTATTGTCATAAAAAGTGTTTGGGGACCCGGGTCCTGCCCCAGAGGACATGTATCAATGCAAAAAAAAGTTTTAAAAACTGAGGTTTTTTTCAGGAGCAGTGGATTTAATAATGCTTAAAGTGACATTTGTAAAGGAAAAAAGTCATTTAAAAGTACTCGCGGCTCTAATGAATTGTCGGTCCCGGCAATACACATAAAAGTCATTGAAAAAAATGTTATGGGATTCCCCCTCAATCCATTACTAGGCCCTTTGGGTCTGTTATGAATATTAAGGGGAACCCCGAACCAAAATTTTTTTTTTAAAACAAAAATTGCGTAGGGGTCCCCCCAAATTCCATACCAGGCCCTTCAGGTCTGGTATGGATTTTAAGGGTAACCCCACGCCAAAATTTAAAAAAAAAATGGCGTGGGGTTCCCCCCAAAAATCCATACCAGACCCTTATCCGAGCACGCAACCTGGCAGGCCACAGGAAAAGAGGGGGGGACAAGAGTGCACCCCCCCTCCTGAACCGTACCAGGCCACATGCCCTCAACATGGGGAGGGTGCTTTGGGACAGCTTTTTTTTGAAACTGTCAAAAAAAAAGCAGCCGGCAATGTTTACCAACAACATTGCTTAGCTGCTGAAACAGATAGCTAAAAAGAAACATTGTTTCTTTTTGTATCTTTTTCTTCATCTACAGATCAAAGAGTCAGTTTAAAGCAACTGGTCAAGTAAAAAAAATTTTATTAGTTTTTTCAAATTAAATGTTTCTCTGTTTAAACCCCTTATTAACCTACAATTTACTTTAATCGCCCTTAATTAACTCCTTATTCTCCTTCTCCATTTACTGTATCTCACAAAAGTGCGTACACCCCTCACATTTTTGTAAATATTTTATAAAATCTTTTTATGTGACGACACTGAAGAAATGACACTTTGCTACAATGTAAGGTAGTGAGTGTACAGCTTGTATAACAGTGTAAATTTGCTGTCCCCTCAAAATAATTCAACACACAGTCATTAATGTCTAAACCACTGACAGCAAAAGTGAGTACACCCCTAAGTGAAAATGTCCAAATTGGGCCCAATTAGCCATTTTTCCTCCGAGTATCATGTGACTCATTAGTGTTACAAGGTCTCAGGTGTGAATGGGGAGCAGGTGTGTTTAATTTGGTGATATCGCTCTCACTCTCTCATACTGGTCACTGGAAGTTCAACATGGCACCTCATGGCCAAGGGATTGGATGTGGGCCGGAAAGAACAGTTTAGAGTCCAGGATTACCCCTAGCACCCTGGCATGTGGGGTTTGACTGATAGTTGTGTCATTGATCTTGACAGAGAGATCAGGGGAAGGGGCACATGGAGGAGGAAATATTAGCTTGGTTTTGGATAGATTGAGTTTGAGGAAGTGATGTGACATTCTGTCAGATATGTCTGTTAGTAAATCAGTGATGTATGAGGAAACTTATGGGGTGAGCTGAGGGGTAGAGAGATAGATTTGGGTGTCATCAGCATAGAAATGGTAGTGGAAGCCTTGGGAGGCTATCAGCCGACACAGGGAGGATGTATATATATATATATATATATATATATATATATATATATATATATATATTTACTGGTGTATTTCTTTCAGATCTGTGCAGTAATCCAGTGTGAAACCTTACCTCTGTGCGGGAGGTCCTGTAATAAAAAACAGCCAGTGCTGCTCCCTCTTGTTGTGCAGGGACAGTGGCCTTGTATCAGCCCTCACCTGTAGTTTTCTGCATGCAGCCTGTAGGCAAGTGTTGGGCTGCAGTATATCCATTTCCCTGAAGGTGGCACTGTCAGGGCTGGGCTCAGCCCTTCCTTCTCTGAGCTGGCCGCTCAGCTGTCGGCTAATAGCCAGCTCCTATCTCTCCACAGTGCCTCACCTGTTGATAATTTCCTGCTCGTCAGTCCTGCCTACTTAAGCCGTCCAGCCCAGATGATCTCTGCCTTCGCCTTGGTCACATCTCCATGGCCTTAGGGGCTCTTCACCATGAGATAATCCAATTCCAAGTTATTTCCTCACCTAAGTTTCTGCTGGTTATTGGTTATCCTTGGTTACAGAGGCACAACCCCTCTTTTGATTGGCTCTGTGCTGAGGTTCTCTCCTGGTCACCACAATGCAGTAAGAAGAAGCCAAGGTCGTGTGCAGCTCTTTACTCTTCTCCCTGCTGGAGGAGTACCGCGATTTTAGAGATGTCTGACAAAGGTCAAGCTGGTAGTTTGCCTCCACACCGGTCGTATGATTGCGCAATTGACCTTCAACCTGGTGCCATATCCCCTCGTGGCCGGGCTTACCCTTTGTCGGTCTTGGAGGATAAGGCCATGTTGCAGACGCACTTTCTCGTCTCCTGCTGGTGCTGGTTTCTTCTTTGTGAAGAAGACGAGTGGTGAACTGAGACCTTGTATTGATTATAGGGGTCTCAAACGTTTCACGATTAAGAATGCCTATCCGATTCCGCCTCAAGGGAGCAATGGTTTTCACAAAGCTTGATTTGAGAGGGGCATACAATCTCGTGAGAATTAAGTAGGGCGACGGGTGGAAAACTGCGTTCAATACCAGAACAGGCCATTATGAGTATCTCGTAATGCCTTTTGGCCTTTGTAACACCCCGGCAGTTTTCCAGGAATTTAACAATGTCCTCTGAGATTTGTTGCAGTTATGTGTGGTGGTTTATCTCGACGATATCCTGATATTTTCCAAGTCCCTGGAGGGCCACCACACAAATGTCTGTCGTGTGCTTCAGAAACTAAGAGAGAACAATCTCTATTGTAAATTGGAGAAGTGCGAATTCCATCGTGAACAGGTTAAATTCCTGGGTTATGTCATTTCCACTGCTGGTTTTTCGATGGACCCAGAGAAATTTTCAGCAGTCCTATAGTAGACCCCGACCCGTGGGTTTACGTCCTCTGCAGCATTTTCTTGGCTTTGGCAACTATTATCGAAAGTTTTTTCGTATCTTCTCATCTCTGGTCAAGCCCCTGACTGATATGACCAGAAAGGACGGTAACCCACAGAGTTGGTCTCTGGAGTACATTAAGGCCTTTGATAGTCTCAAGGCTGCCTTTGTTTCTGCTCCTGTGTTGACACATCCTGATACTACGTTACCTTTTATCCTTGAGGTTGATGCTTCTGAGACTGGAGTTGGCGCCCTTCTGTCTCAACATCCTTCCTCTGAGAGCGCTATGCATCCTTGTGGCTACTTTTCCAAGAAATTGTCACCCATGATGTGCAATTACAAGATTGGTGACAGAGAGCTGTTAGCGATCATTTTAGCCCTGAAAGAATGGAGACATCTCCTCGAAGGTACCACTGTGCCGGTTCTCATTCTTACTGACCATAAGAATATCACTTTCTTGTCTGAGGCTAAATGCCTATCTCCCAGAAGAGTGCGATGGGCTCTTTTCTTGTCTAGTTTCAATTACATTGTCTCATTCTTACCTGGTACTAAAATGTAAGGGTTGACGCTTTGTCACAGCAGTTTTCCTCCACTTCCAAGATGGAGTTGGTTCCGGTTCCTGTGATTCCTCCTGATCGTATTCTGGCTACGGTTCGTACCGGTCTCACTTCTCCTTTGGGTGACAAAATTTTTGCTGCTCAGGTCCATGCTCTTCCTGAGAAACCTTGTGACCGCTGCTTTGTTGCAGAGAGTCTCCGTACTGCCGTGCTCCAGACTTACCATTCTCCCAAGGCTGCTGGCCACCCTGACGTTTTGGCTTGTCTGACTGTCCGTTCAGGTTCCTGAATCAACTCTTTTGGGCCATTTCCCAACAATTCTGGTTGCTTAGTCTACATGTGTGCCCAGAGTAAGACTCCACAACACCTTTCAGTGGGTCTCCTACAACCCATACCCAATGGAGAGAGACCCTGGACCCACCTGTCTATGGATTTCATTGTGGAGTTACCCAACTCCCAGGGCAACACAGTTATCCTTATGGTGGTTGACCGATTCTCGAAAATGTCTCATTGTGTTCCACTTAAGAAGTTGCTCACTTCTAAGGAACTGGATTCCATTTTTGCTCGGGAGATCTTTCGCTTACATGGGCTACCCAAGGTGATTGTCTTGGACAGGGGTAGTCAGTTTGTGTCCTGGTTCTGGTGAGCCTTTTGTGCACAGTTGGGAATTCAGCTTGCTTTCTCCTCTGCGTATCACCCACAGTCTAATGGGGCCGCAGAACGAGCCAATCAGTCCTTGGAGCAATTCCTATGTTGGTATATTTCTGACCATCATAACAACTGGTCAGACCTCTTACTGTGGGCGGAGTTTGCTCACAATAGTGCCTTGAATACTGCTTCCCGATTGTCCCCGTTAATGACAAACTATGGTTTCCAACCTTCCATGTTGCCTGACTCATTTGTTCCACAGAGTATTTCTGCGTTAGAGGAGCATTTCCGTGGTCTTCGTTCCACTTGGGCACAAGTCTAGGAGGCTTTGCGACATGCTAATGATAGGTACAGACTCCATGCTGACCGCAGATGCCTGCTTGCATCTTCCTACCAGGTTGGGGACACGGTCTGGCTTTCATCTCGCAACCTCCGACTTCGTCTTCCCTCTCTGAAGTTCGCACCATGGTTTATTGGGCCTTTTCGTATTCTTCGCAGGATTAACCCAGTGGCTTACGCATTAGACCTTCCTTCTAATATGCGTATCTCGAATGTATTTCATGTCTCCTTATTAAAACCTTTGGTCTGCAACCACTTTACCACCTCGGTGCCTCGTCCTCACCCTGTGAAGAGTGGGAACCAGGAGGAGTATGAAGTACAGTCCATTGTTGACTCCCATAGTTTCAGTGCGCGCATACAGTACCTGGTGCATTGGAAAGGGTACAGTCCAGGGGAACGCTCTTGGGTCTCATCCTCAAGCCTGGTGGTCCTTCGAGGGGGAGGGGTCATTGAGGAGGGGGTATTGTCAGGGCTGGGCTCAGCCCTTCCTTCTCTGAGCTGGCTGCTCAGCTGTCGGCTAATTGCCAGCTCCTATCTCTCCACAGTGACTCACCTGTTGATGATATCCTGCTCGTCAGTCCTGCCTACTTAAGCTATCCAGTCCAAATGATCTCTGCCTTCGACTTGGTTACATCTCTAGAGACGCTGTCCTGTGTTCCTGTTAAAGACTTGCTTGGCTGACATTCCTTCGGGCTCCAGATCCTGCTTGCTGTTCTACTATGCTCATCTCTGGCTTCCTGACGTTTTGGCTTGTCTGACTGTCCATTCCGGTTCCTGAACTTTGGATGTTTTGACTATGTTTTCTCTGTTTATCTTTTTTTATTATTCAAAAAATGTGATTTAACTGTACTTCTGTCTCGGTCTGATTCATGGTTTCTGACATTCACTGTGCCATTTCTTCAGGCTGTCAGGAGACCATTTAGGACTAATTTGATCCCAACTATAGGCTCCAGGTTGCCATCTTCGGGAGGATGGATCATGCATAAAGATGAGGTGAGTGCTACATAAAAGTCTGTATACCAGATCGCCGTGATCTACCGACTAGAACTACCAGCTAAAATAGGCAATTATACTTAAAAGAAATTGGGCCACCGATGTATAAAACAAATCAATACTTTTCCCTAGAATACATGCTGGGACCTGTAATTTCACAAAATCTGAAATATCTCTCTCGCTCTCTGTTTCTGTATTGGGTGATCATTTTGGTATGTTAGATGGAATGAAAAAATATGATTGGGGGCCACCTAACAGATGTTTTGCCCATCACCCACCAATGTCCTAAATCAGCTTTGAGTAAACTATCAACATTCCTCTCCATACAGGCTACAGAAAGAGCTTTGTTTACCCAAAGCAGTGGTTCTCATCCTCAGTCCTCAAGTACTCACAACCAGTGTTAATTTCGTCACCGAAAACATTTTCGTCAAAGATTTTGTCAGCTGCATTTTTACAGTGACAAAAACTAAACGAATAGTACAGCACGAAAATCGACGAACAAAAACGGGACGAAAATGTAAGTCAGGGATGTTTACCCTCGTGAACTAACATCCATTTTTTCACGGAGCTCCACTTGCTTCCGCAATCCGCTCCCAGCAAGCAAGCTCACCGTGACGAGACAACTGCCCGAGACCTGAGAGTGAGAGAGTAGCACTGTGCATTACAGGCCTGTTGGATGAGCATGCTGTAAAACCAGAAGCCGGCCGGCTCCCAATGGCTGAGAGCACTGATCAGAATTTTCTGGTGAGGGGCCATCCCCCCTGTCCAAAAAAACTAGTGTGTACTAGGCTTTAGGCTCAGGTCACACTACTGGGTTGCAGGAATGCATGCGTACCTATGCACTTTACCACAATGCATGGCAGTGTAGGAATTGCTAGTAATATTTAGGGCAGTATGCGCTCAGCCACAAATGGCAAGAAAGCAGACAGGTCATGCTCCAGGCATTCATCCCTGGGTGCATATGCATATGTTAGTACCGTTCAATGCACCGCTCAGCCCTGTCCAGCCACAGCAGCAGTCAGCCTCTCATAGAATTTTACAGGCTACCTACAGTAGGTCTGGACAATGTATTAAAACATGGACTGTGTCAGTAAGGCAGATGACGGTGTGAGTAGGGCAGTGGATGGTGTGAGTAGGGCAGTGGATGGTGTGAGTAGGGCAGTGGATGGTGTGAGTAGGGCAGTGGACGGTGTGACTAGGGCAGTGGATGGTGTCAGTAGGGCAGTGGATGGTGTCAGTAGGGCAGTGGATAGTGTCAGTAGGGCAGTGGATGGTGTCAGTAGGGCAGTGGATGGTGTCAGTAGAATAGTGGATGATGTCAGTAGGGCAGTTCTCGGTGTGAGTAGGGCAGTGGTCGGTGTGAGTAGGGCAGTGGATGGTGTAAGTAGAGCAGTGGATGGTGTCAGTAGGGCAGTGGATGGTGTCAGTAGGGCAGTGGATGGTGTGAGTAGGGCAGTGGATGGTGTAAGTAGAGCAGTGGATGGTGTCAGTAGGGCAGTGGATGGTGTGAGTAGGGCAGTGGATGGTGTAAGTAGGGCAGTGGACAGTGTAAGTAGAGCAGTGGACGGTGTCAGTAGAGCAGTGGACGGTGTCAGTAGAGCAGTGGACGGTGTCAGTAGAGCAGTGGATGGTGTCAGTAGAGCAGTGGACGGTGTCAGTAGAGCAGTGGATGGTGTCAGTAGAGCAGTGGACGGTGTCAGTAGAGCAGTGGATGGTGTCAGTAGAGCAGTGGATGGTGTCAGTAGGGCAGTGGTTGGTGTCAGTAGGGCAGTGGACGGTGTCAGTAGGGCAGTGGACGGTGTCAGTAGAACAGTGGATGGTGTCAATAGGGCAGTGGATGGTGTCAGTAGGGCAGTGGACTGTGTCAGTAGGTCAGTGGATGGTGTCAGTAGGACAGTGGATGGTGTCATTAGAATAGTGGACATTATTAGTAGGGCAGTTGATGGTGTAAGTAGGGCAGTGAACGGTGTCATTAGAATAGTGGATGGTATCAGTAGGGCAGTGGATGGTGTCAGTAGTTTTTTTTTGTTCATTTTTTAATTTAATTTTTACAACTTTATTTTTTAATTTTTTTTTACAATATTATTTTTTGTTATTTTGTTAGGAGCCCTGTTGGGGGGCTTTGGTGAAAATTGAGGGGTCTAAAGAGACCACTGATGTCTCTCTTTTGAAACAGAGAAAGGGACTGAGGACAGAGATTCCCCAGTCCTTTTCCCTGCAGCCTCAGCTGCACTGAACAGTGAATGAATGGGAAGTGCTCTGTGCTGAGCGGCTTCCTGTTCATTTACAAACTGATGCATGGTAAACACTGTATACTATGCTTTAGTTATGAATGAACACAGTGAGGACCGGTACTGAGCATTCATTGTGTTCATTCAGAAAAGGAAGGGGTCTGTAGATGACATATTTACCATCCCCTTCCGCTGCTCTCCATCCTGAATCATCTGCCGCAGCAGCCGGCAGGAGAGGAACGGTGGGTAGCCAGCAGCAGTGCAGGGGAAGGGAGGAGGGATGGCAGTGAAAATATGCGCTGGGTGTGCCCTGGCACGTGCCATGCACATACCTAAATGTATCTGTACCTAAATGCTGTGAGTCTCATGGAATGGGGCTAAAGAGTGAACGTTCTGATTTCAGCACAGCTGTAATTTACGCTGCAAGACATTAGCTGGTTACAGATTGATGTCACTTGTTGCCTGGTGTTGCTCTTTAGCAGCTGAAATTCTTTATTAACTGATTGGTGTAATTAGGGATAGATAATCCCACTGGGTATTCTTCATTAGGCCTGATTAATATGGCACATGAGTTCTGGATGTCAATTAAACTTTTTTTTTTTTCACAACGCAATGTCGTTTTTAACCTACTTGTTCAGAAAAATCATGGTTACAAAAGTAGAGAAACATTTAATTTTTTTATTGTATCGGAGAAACTTCGGCATGAAAGAGAATAAATGGAATTGAGGAAAGGGTCCACTTTTATCACAGCTTGTCACGTATCTCCTCCATCTGCCAGTGAAGTAGCAGCCCATCCGTAGAGTCAAACAACCATGTTAATGGGATTGTGTGTCATTGTGTGCAGCGTCTATAGCTGTAGAGGGTACATGGCAGCTCTGTGATATCTTTATGTACTAGTCAGCAATCTGATTCACTGGCTGCTGGTTAATATTTTATCCGCTTCTCCATAGAATGATTGGCAAGTGATGAGCAGGACAGGAAGATGGCTTGTCGCTCTGTATAAAAAGGGATATCGACGGTGACATCAAAGGAGGACAATGGCCATTACTAATGCTTGACGGATTGAAGGGGTTTCTGTAACTCTTGCTTTGCCCGTTGCCTTTGTGAAACCCACTCGTTTGGATTTTTCCAACGATATCCGTATATATGAAACAAATGTTTGCACCCACATGCATTACTGTTGGCACGTGTGTTTCGTTCTGCGTTTTGTTACATCATTGAAGCTGACAATCGGGCCTTATTGTATACCAGCTTATGCCATGATGCAGATTAATGTCTGCTAAGGAGTATGATGCTGTGGCGTTGGGGGTTGCTGATAATAAAAAAAAAATTGTATAGTGTGCCAGGGCTTGAACATATACACTCACCGGCCACTTTATTAGGTACACCTGTTCAATTGCTTGGCAACACAAATTTATAATCAGCCAATCACGTGGCAGCAACTCGATGCATTTAGGCATCTAGATGTGGTGAAGATGACTTGCTGAAGTTCAAACTGAGCTTCAGAATGGGGAAGAAAGGGGATTTGAGTGACTTTGAACGTGGTTGTTGGTGCCAGACGGGCTGGCCTGAGAATTTCAACAACTGCTGATCTACTAGGATTTTCACGCACAACCATCTCTAGGATTTACAGAGATTGCTTTGAAAAAGAGAAAATATCCAGTTATGTGGACGAAAATGCCTTGTTGATGTCAGAGGAGAATGGGCAGACTGGTTCAAGATGAAAGAAAGACAACAGTAGCTCAAATAACCGCTCATTACAACCAAGGTATGCAGAATACCATCTCTGAATGCACAACACATCGAACCTTGAAGCAGATGGGCTACAGCAGCAGAAGATTACAATGGGTGCCACTCATGTCAGCTAAGAACAGGAAACTGAGGCTACAATTCACACAGGATCACCAAAATTGAACAATAGAAGATTAGAAAAACGTTGCCTGGTCTGATTCTGTATCAACTGTGACATTCAGATGGTCGGGTCAGAATTTGGTGTAAACAACACGAAAGCATGGATCCATCCTGCCTTGTATCCACGGATCAGGCTGGTGGTGTAGAAGTGTGGGGGATATTTTCTTAGCACACTTTTGGGCCCCTTAGTACCAATTGAGCATCGTTTGAACGCAACAGCCTACCTGAGTATTGTTGCTGACCATGTCCATCCCTTTATGACTACAGTGTCCCCATCTTCTGATGGCTCCTTCCAGCAGGATAATGCACCATGTCACAAAGCTCCAATCATCTCACCACTGGTTTCTTGAACATGACAATGAGGTCACTGTACTCCAATGGTCTCCACAGTCACCAGATCTCATCCAATAGAGCACCTTTGAGATGTGGTGGAACGGGAGATTCGCATCATGAATGTGCAGCCGACAAATCTGCAGCAACTGCGTAATGCTCTAATGTCACTATGGACCAAAATCCAGAAATGTTTCCAACACCTTGTTGAATCTATGCCATGAAGAATGAAGGCAGTTCTGAAGGTGGAAAGTGGGTCCAACCCATTACTAGCAAGGTGTACCTAATAAAGTGGCTGGTGAGTGTATATATTTAGGCAAATTGGTATGAGAACAAGGCACAGGTAAGCTGCTAGTAAACCTATTCATCTTTGTGCCTCTTTTACACAAGCATTGCCTTCCTTTGCGGCTTCACAGCCGGCTGCCCCCTGCGCATGCACACATTGTGAAAGGTCCTGCAGCCTTCTGGAACCTGTGACGTGTTGAGAATGTTGTGGGCGGTGGGGGGAGAGAACTTCCAGTGGAACCATCGCAGTAATCCGACCAGAAGCGTGAGCGGAAACTTGTCAAAACCAGGTACCTGCTCCCCCCCCCTCCAAAAAAACCTGCCAAGAATAGTCGCTTGCTTGTGAGGGGGTGATGGACCTGGTGGAGACCTGTTGGTCTGGCGCCTCACACAGTGCATGGCCACACACATGGAGTGATTGATTTTTGGATGAATGATGGTATGACTAACTTATTGGCTGCCACCGATAAGGAACTGTACTTTATCTCAATAAAAGTCAATATTCCAATAAAATTCCAATAAAAAATACTTTAAGCTACCGATACTGATAAGATAACCTTACTGGTCCACTACTATTTTTGCATTGTTCCCCAACAGTCCAGCCTATTATAGCTGTGTCTGTGTACAATTTACTTTTCTAAGGGAACAGTTCTAACTTTAATGTATTGCAACCTGTGCATTAAACGCAACAGCGTAAATGGGCCCTACAAATATCAATTGATCCAGGCAGGGGCGGATCCAGGGGGGGGGCAAGGGGGCAATTGCCCCCTCCGAGAATGAGAGAACCGGCGGGCGGCTCCGTAGGTGAGACTGCCGGCGGGCAGCTCCACGGATGAGAGAGCCACCGGGCGGCTCCGTAGGTAAGAGAGCCGGCGGGAGAGAGACAGCAGGCTGGTCCGGCTGCTCAGTTGGTGAGAGGCAAGCGTGGATGAGCAGCTGTGCGGCTCGATGTGTGAGCGCGCTGCTGGCCAATCAGGGAGCCGGAGGGTCGGAGGAGCAGAGAGATGACATCATCTCTCACCGCCCGGCGCCCGCCCTGCATCCCTGCAGTTCCCCCCTCACTGTGCAGGCAGCGACGGCAGCAGAGAGATTACATCATCTCTCTGCTGCGTGACTGGTATTCTGCTGCCTGACTCTGGGACACAAGAGACCCCCTTAGCAGGAAAGTGACAGAGCAAGTGACTGTCAATCCGCAATGTGTGGCAGGTGACATGACAATCTGCATCTGGTGACAGGCAACGTGGCAAGTGACAATCTGCATCTGGTGACAGGTGACGTGGCAAATGACAATCTGCATCTGGTGACAGGCGACGTGGCAAGTGATGTGGCAAGTGACAATCCGCATTTGGTGGCAGGCGACGTGGCAAGTGACAATCCGCATTTGGTGGCAGGCGACGTGGCAAGTGACAATCCGCATTTGGTGGCAGGCGACGTGGCAAGTGACGTGGCAAGTGACAATACGCATTTGGTGGCAGGCGATGTGGCAAGTGACAATCTGCAACATGTGGCAGGCGACGTGGCAAGTGGCAATCTGCATCTGGTGACAGACGACGTGGCAAGTGATGTGGCAAGTGGCAATCTGCATCTGGTGACAGGCGACGTGGCAAGTGATGTGGCAAGTGACAATCTGCATCTGGTGACAGGCGACGTGGCAAGTGACAATCCGCAATGTGTGGCAGGCGACGTGGCAAGTGACAATCCACATCTGGTGACAGGTGACAGTGGCAAGTGACACGCTCAGGGCTACGACTCATTCTGCATTATGGTGAGTTAAACTATTTAATTTTTTATAACAATGTAATAATAGTAATAATGCGCTTCAATCATTTGATTGATGATTGAAACGCCAACACTAGCCATTTCCCCGATAGATTTACCCCCAAAAAATATATTTTCTGGCAGTGCCCCTCCCGAGACTAGGCTCTGGATCCGCCCCTGGATCCAGGATCAAGTTGTTGGAAGCTAGTGACTTCCTACTAAGGTTTGTGACCTACTTATATCACACTATGAGTAGACTCTGGTGTTGAACTACTTGTATGGTTTCTTGGATGTTTCACAGAGCAACTTTATTTCAAATTTAATTGTAAATCCTAACTTGTGTTGTTTATCTGAAAACTCTATAAAAATCCATGATAAAAAAAGGCCTATAACTTCATATGTATGGAGGCATTGAACCTAGAAGAAATATGCAGCAACTATTGCAGAAATTTTTGATGTGTACAGTAGGTATATACACATTGCAAACATATTGCAAAAATCCTCACCAGTAACTCTACAGATATGAATGAAAATAAATACAGTGAAGTCTATGAGGAGGGGATAATATAACATAGGCCAGAGAATTTGAAAAATGATCTGTGTAAAGGGCTGGAATGACTGATGAAGGAAGTCATAGGGAATGATGGATAGAGACCAGTGTGCCTGTACTCAGATTGTGTATGGATGTGATGCGGTTACTGTATAACCACACAGAGAATGTCTCTACATGTTTAGGAAGTCATCTCTTGTCTCTACTGTCACTGTCTGTCCGGCACCCAAGAAGCCGTGCCACCTGCCCCCATTGTCCACTCTCTTCTCTCGTACAATCCATTTCCCCATTCTACTGTTTTCAGATTTCCTCTTTAACATTTTTATTGCTGCTTGTGGTCCTTACCGTGTAAAATTTAACAGAGCTGTTCCTGGAAGATGGATTAGAGGACGACTACCATCCTTACTGTTCGGGAAGCATCTTCACTGGCTGAGATTACACAACAAGCTCTTCAGTCTGTTTGTTCTGGCCGGGAATATTTTGATGCTCTTTGTTAAGTTCTCAGGCTTTGTTCTTCCCATGGTTTACCATTTAATAAGGCAAAACAATTATTAGATAAGCATAGCTCCCAACTGTCCCTGATTTCGAGGGACTGTCCCTGATTTGGAGCAATGTCCCTCTGTCCCTCATTCCTCCTCATTTGTCCCTCATTATGGTCTGATCTATATAGATGTATATAAAATGCATTTTGTTATCTATCGAAAAGTGTTTTCCAGCGCTAAACCTTTCGTCTGATTTCTAAATTGCTGCATTTGTAAATTCCAAAAATCAATATAAAGGAATAATAGTGGTAAAAAAAAGCACTTGTGGGTTTAACAAATCTTGTTTTTTTTTTTTGTATGGGGGCGTGGCAAGGGGTGTGTCCTATGCCTTCATACATTTTGCTGATAGGTGTCCCTCATTCCCATCTCAAAAAGTTGGGAGGTATGGATAAGCACAGTAATGCCCTGTACACACGGCCGGAATTTCCGACGGAAAAAGTGCGATCGGATTGTGTTGTCGGAAATTCTGATCGTGTGTGGGCTCCATCGGACTTTTTCCGTCAGAATTTCCGACACACAAAGTTTGAGAGCTTGCTATAAAATTTTCCGCCAACTAAATCCGATCGGTTAAATTCCGATCGCGTGTACACAAATCCGACGCACAAAGTGCCACGCATGCTCAGAATAAATAAAGAGACGAAAGCTATTGGCTACTGCCCCGTTTATAGTCCCGACGTACGTGTTTTACGTTACAGCATTCAGAATGATCGGATTTTCCGACAACTTGTGACCGTGTGTATGCAAGACAAGTTTGAGCCAACATCCGTCAGAAAAAATCCTAGGATTTTGTTGTCGGAATGTCCGATCAATGTCCGACCGTGTGTACGGGGCATTATTCAAAAAAGCCAATCAGCAATCTTTTTTAACTTTCCTGATGAAAGGCGAGATTTGATTGGCTGCTATGGTTATTTGTATCTTGAGCATCAGCACAGATCTTTTCCACTAAACCCTGATTTAAAAAAATCTTCTCAAGTATGTACTCTTAAATCAAAAAAGTCCCTTCTATTGTACTCAGCTTCTCCAAAACTCCAAAACTTCCATTTTTCTTGCTGCTGTGATCTGACTTCCTATTAGAGGGTGTTCCTTCTCCATGGTCCCGCTGTATGTAGGAACATAGCCATCCCTCTCATGCTTGCTCCCAAGATGGACTATGTAACATGAGCTATGGGATTTGTAGTATGCATAGAGCAGTGCACATGACTGCAACTAACATGCACTGCTTGTTCCAAACACAAGGAAGTGAGTGGGAAAAGGAAAGGTTCGGGAACTCACAGAGGACGGTTGTAATATGATTGTAAACCCAAATATATATATATATATATATATATATATATATATATATATATATATATATATATTCAGTGTATATACTGTATATATATATATATATATATATATTTTTTTTTTTTTTTTAACAACAAACATGTCATACTTACTACCTGCTCTGTGGTTTTGCACAGAGCAGCCCCGATCCTCTTCTTCTTGGGTACCCCACCGGTGCTCTTGTCCCTCCTCCTGAGTGCCCATCATAGTACCCTGTTTCCCCGAAAATAAGACCTAGCGTGACTGTCGGTGATGGCTGCAATATAAGCCCTACCCCCCAAATAAGCCCTACTCTGTTTACCCGAAAATAAGCCCTACCCTGAAAATAAGACCTACAAGGACTTTAACTAGGGCTTATTTGGGGGGTAGGGCTTATATTGCAGCGTTCACCGACAGTCACGCTAGGTCTTATTTTCGGGGAAACAGGGTAAGCTACTTGCTATGGAGGCACTTGTGCAGGCTCTCTCCCGAGCCAGCTCTGTTAGACACACAGAGCGTGGTTCAACTCCTACTCCCACTGCTGTCTCTGAGCCATTGAGGGAGAGAGCCGAAGGAGCCTCGGGTCTCATGCACAGAGGGGAGCATCAGGTAAGCATTGGGGGGGGGGGGTTGCACACAGTTGTTTTTTTTTTACCTAAATGCAGAGAATGGATTAATGTAAAAAAAAAAACTTCAGCCTTTAGAACCACTTTCTTGTAAAATAGATTACAGGACCATTAAGTATTGGATGTGTAGGGATTATTTTATGTTGAATCTTTTTTGTAGAAAATATAAGTGTGCTATGCAAATACAAATTATGACTGAACAAATACACTTGGAATCGTACATCCCCTGTCTGATGAGAAACGTACATTGTAGAACAGAATTTTTATGGGTGAATACCCTGAAGAGTATCTGATAGAAGCATTTGGATCAGCTAGAAACATAGCAAGGAGCACAATACCTGAAGTATCAGGCAACACAAAAATGCTAGCTTTCTATTTCAATATACAGGAAAAGTAATAACAATTGTTATAAGAAGGGAAGAAAAAAAGAGAAGCAGAGGAAAAGACGAAGAAGAGGGAGAAAAAGAAAAAAAAAAAAGGGGGGGGGGGTGAATACCATGGAATAATCCCGGATCAACGTGGAACCTCAAACGATATTGAAGATAAAGGAGTCAAAGTCAGAAGAATATCTGAAATTAGACCAAACTGTCCACATAAGTTTGTGTGATTCCGATTTATCCTGATCCCATGTGATCATACGCTCCATGAGCTCAATCTTGTCCAACTCACAAACCCATTCAGCCATTGATGGATCCTTGAGCTGGCACCACTGTCTGGCTATCACAGAACGAGCCGCTGTGATGAAGTGCCAAACTAGGTTTCTCCTAATTTATCTGTAAGAGCCTGGCAACATAGACAGCACTGTAATCTAAGGTTTATTTGGGATTTTATCTCTCACCAATTTATCAAACAATTGTAACATATCATGCCAAAATGGGACAATTTTCGGACAGGTGCCCCAAATATGGGTCATGGTGCCAGGCTCCCACAAACATCGCCAGCAAGTATCAGGGATAGGCAAATAAAGGGGAGGGTTTGGGACTTTGGATGAGGCACATGAAATCCACCGAATATAAGAGTAAAAGTCATATTTATTGATCAGGTACATATGACAAAACATATCAATTTGACATAAACAACAATATGATAAATTGGTAAATGTACACACCCATGACTCAATGCAGTACATCAATATACCGGAATGTTGACATGACACTTATGCAGTGTATAGTATGACGAGCCACTATTGCTCCATACCAACGATCTTTAAAAAAGGCAATGCATGACATAAAATACATCATATTGTAAGAACATAGTTGCATCTTGAGTAGCTCAATGAGTTTCGGGGATTCTTACTATCTCATCAGGAGCAGATGCATAAACCATATCTATAAAGAAAATAAAGGCCAGTATAATCTATTGTTGAACCTTGGTGTTAAAAAGAGTATACAAATAAAAAAAAGCAAAAGGAACCAGGAGGAAGGCAAATGTCCTTCCCCCTACTTACGTGTGGGCTCAAAATGATTCCAAAGGATGAGCGCCCTCGCCTGATGCCCATAAACACCCTCTATTGCACTTGTCAGTCCTGCTGTCTGTGTCTGTGGGTCGGCTGCATACCTCTCTAGTACTAGATCTCCCCCTTTGGGGAACACACAGGTATACTTATTGGGAGCTTGTTTCTGTTTTGTTTTTAGCGGTCTTGTAGCTTCACTCTCTTTTTTACATTTCCTACATCATTTGTTACAATATTCTTAGGATATTGCATGGTGAGTTTGCATGGTTGTTCTACTTTCAGTGGCTCCCACTCACTCATGTTCTTTCTTTTACCTTGCTCCTTGTGTTTAGTCACTTATCACTATGGGTTTACTTCTTTATGGTATTCACCGTTTATTATAAGTATAGTTATACACGTATATTATATTATTTTACAGACACTTTGGAGTTATTATTGCATACTATTAGTGACATCAGCATGGACATTCTTTTCCCTCTGGGGAGTTCTAGGTCCGTGCTTTGTCTGGGGGGTCCACACCACCACAGCTCCCAGGATGGACACTTGAGATGGTCCCCATTCGCTCAGTACCATATGTTTACATTCTGAGCGCACACGTAAGTAGGGGGATGGACATTTGCCTTCCTCCTGGTTCCTTTTGCTTTTTTCTCTTTTTATACTCTTTTTAACACCAAGGTTCAACAATATATTATACTGGCCTTTATTTTCTTTGTAGATGTGGTTTACGCATCTGGTTTATGCAACAGATATGGTTTATGCAACACTGACACCTGCTCCAGACAGCAAGTTAAGTGCGTTTTGAACGCGGTATGGGAAATGCACACGGGAACGCAGGTTTCCAGTACTGTGCCCTGTTGTGAACTGGCTGTTTAGGTCACATGTCCATGTTTCACAGGTGGATGATCGGAGTCAGGAAACCAGAAAACACACCAATAACGCATCAAAAACATATTAAAAACGCATACGTGCTTTTTTCAACGGAGCAATGTGAAAGGGCTCTAAAGCCAAAAAAATAATTGGATCATAGTCAACTTAAAGCACAACTAAAGGCAATTTTTTTTCTTTAGTTTTGGATGGAGTGGCGAGGTTTTAGAACACCTGTCGGGTTTTTTATTGCTGTCAGTGCCCCCATTAGGGACATTCACCCTCTCTATATCTTTCCTTTTCACCAAAAGTGAAAGAAAATCTCAATTTTTTTCTATGTTATATTCTTCTGATAGCGAAAATAGTGTTTTCCTTTAAGTAGAAATATCTGAATGTGTGCCTAAATATCTCTTATCCAACCAACCTCCTGCTCTGCTTTCAGTGCCTGATACAAAGGGTTAACCTCTCCTTTGTTCCAATGCCTATGTGATGTTTTATTTGCGTACTTGGCAGGGTTATTCTGAAAGCACCTGGCCCTCTCTTCCCATTGTATCATTTTGGAAATAGAAAGTACAAGCACAGCACTTTCTCAAGCCTTATCCCAAAATGCTCCAAACACAAGTTCTGTGATGGTTTCCCCCCAAATTCTTCACATTTCTCTAATGATTAACCTACTGATTCTAAACTCGTTCTCCCAATTCCACACATCGATATATCATTGTTAATTCATGGCATATTGGATTGGGAATGGTAATTAACATTACCCATAAGTAACTGATTTCTGCTGACTGCTGGCTTGTTTGTGCTAGGAACCAGCTCTCGGAGTAACTGATACATCAAACTTAAATTTTTTCCTAACTATAATTTTTTCCTAACTTTGCCACTGTAAGTCTACCTAAAACTGTTTTTTACATTTTTTTGCAACAGAAATACCTAGCCGGCTTCTTTGGTTCTCAAGCTGATCTCTACTTTAATTCCCGGATTTTAATTCTGTTTAACCAGTCCTGTGACCCAAGGACTAATGCTAAATAGCACAACCATGTCACTTACCTTGAGATGGAATGGTCACAGGAGGAATAAAAAAGTGTTGACGACAGTAGGAGTAGAAATGGTTTGACCACACTTGGAGTGGAAATTACCACAGTACAATTGAAGAGAGATGACTACTGTAAGGGTAAAGATGGATGTCCACAGTAGGTATGGGATGAGTATAGTAAGAGTAGAGAAAAAATGGCCAAGAGAAAAAATGGCCACAATAGGCTTAGAGTTGCAATAGTCAAAGTAGGGGTGGAGATGGGTGGACCATAGAAAAAGTGGAGTTGGGATCATCAAGTTAGGGGTGTAGATGAGATGGCCACAGTGGGAGTAGAAAATGGATGGCCATAGTGGGAGTGAGGATGAATGACCACAGTAGGAGTGGACATGGGATGACTACAGTAAGAAAGGAGAAGAAATGGCCACAATCGGAGTGGAGATGTAAAAGTCACAGTAGGAGTGGAGATATGATGGCCACTTTAGAAATGATGATGGGATGGCCATGTAGAATTGAAGATGAGATAGCCACAGTAGGAGTGTAGATGGAATGAGTAAAGTAAGAGTAGAGAAAGAATGGCCACAGTAGGCTTGGAGATGTGATAATCAAAGTTGGGGTGGAGATAGGAATGTAACAGTAGGAGTAGAGATAGGAGGACCAAAGAAAGAGTGGAGTTGGGTTGGTTGCAGTAGGGGTATAGATGAGATGGCCACAGTGGGAGTGGAAATTAGATGACCACAGTATGAGTAAAGATGGATGACCACCTTAAGAGTGGACATGGGATGACTACAGCAGGAGAGGAGAAGGAATGGCCACAATAGGAGGGGAGATGCGATAGTCACAGTAGGAGTGGAGATAGGATGGTCACAGTGGAAGTGGAGATGGGATTCCAAGTGCTTCACAAGGTATCTTATAAATAAATGCTGAATAGGTTACAGGGGGCAGGAAGGAGGGTAGGAGTGGGTTAATGTTTTGCCAAAAATGGGCTTTAATAGGTATTCACCCAAGTGAGATTCAAAGGGATTCACTTTGCATTCCACAGTCGCAAGCACCCTTTTTACAATAGGACTAGCAAAAATGAATAGCCTTCAAATCCTACATGTACAGTATCAGTGAAGAATCAGATAGCCTATAGGAAAATCTACTGGCAATAGCTCCCCATGGAATCCCAGTATAAACAGCGTTTGAGCAGTAAGGAAGTGTGGATAAAAACTCAAAAATGACATGCCGCCATTGAAAAAAAATTGAAAGGAAAATATAGAAATACTTTACACCCCAGCTTCCGACCACTTGAATGTGCTCCTGTGCAGTGCAGGATCAACTTCTAACAAGTTAATTCCTCAGCTTTCTGAGGATCCAGAAAGAAGGCCCAGCGCGGGGAAGCAGAATATTAAGTATTTTCACATTTTTATTTTAAAGCTTTCTTTTATGATTATCACCTTGCATATTTTAAGCAGGAAATAAGGGCTCCCAAATAAGTAGGCATTACATTTTCACGCAAAGACTGCTGTAACATTTTTATATTGCATGCAAAGAATTTTTGAGATGTTGGAAAACATCCTACTTCCTGATATTTTTGGTGCAGATCTATCTGTGACTACCTAAGATCCTTTAAGATCCTCCAAACACACGTGTGCTACTGTTTTTTCTAGTTCAGACTTGTTATAACATGCTGAGGAGTGGAAGGGGTAGTTGATAACTGTTTAGTTGCTGAAATTATAATTGGATTATCCTAATTTTTGGAGATGAGAAAGAAGGTAGTTATCTAGGACAACGTACAGTTTGTAGACAAGGGGCAAATCCCTTGCAATTCCCCCAGTTAAGGGAACCATAAAAAGTAAAACTGGCTATAGATGGATTAAAATTCAGCAGGGACCAGACAAATTTTGATCCATGGCTGGCTTTTTCAAAATAACAAATTCAGTAGTTTAGAGGTTAGATGAAAGGTTTAGTGTAGTATAACATTTTTGGTAGTTTCAGTAAATTGCACAATTTTTTTTAGAGGTTTATACAGCAGACCACAAAGAGGGACAACTGAGAAAGTGGGATTTGGTTTGAAAAACAGTCCCTCCAGATGGTATACAGTAATTTTAGAACAAACTACTTTTTAAAGGGCATTTCATAGATCAAAGATGAAAAAAATATTAGTAAATAATAAATTCAAGCAAATTATAATATGGGAAAACCTTTACCCCTGAAATAAACTTTTTTCTTCTTTTTTTCAACGCTTTCTTTTTCAGGACCAACAACCAAATCTCTTTTTAAGCAGTTCATGGACAAAGCCAATGTATAAATTCTAAGTATAAAAATACGTTTTTATTAAAAAACAGAAAGAAACGTACAAAGACCATTTGCGGCGTGAATAGTTTCAGTGAAATCAACTCGATGGAGTGGACAAAACATTAAAAAAAAGAAGCAAAAGGCAAAAATACAAATCCAGAGATTGGTGTCAGCAAAAACAGAAATAATAATAGTAGAAACTGGCAAATAGGCACGGTAACATGGCGGAAATGGCGCCCATGTGACTAACTGGGTGAGAGGATGAGCATGTCGTATTGGGATAATGTCCAGCAAAACACTGAGAACTGAGTGATCAAACACCACCAATTGCTTGGTTCTCAGAGCTCCCTGAGCAGAGAGCTGGTGACTGTCAGTCACCAGCTCTTTGCTCTGCCCCCCCTCCCGTGTGCACTGGAGTGCTGGGCTGTGGAGGGGGCGGGAGTGGCCGGCTCAGTCTCTCAGCGGCTCACTGAGAGGCTGAGCCAGGTGGCGGTCCAGGCATGTGGGGGCGGATCCCGACCATATGTCCATGATCTTTACCGAGCTTGGACCGGCTCTGTGATGTCAGCCGAAAACGGGTCACAGAAGTGCAGAACGAACTGCACTCCTGTGATCCACAGGAGAAGTACAGCCAAATGAGCTTTGGCTGTATTTCTCCTTTAAACAGGAACCAACGTGTCCAGGTGGCGAAATTTGAAGATATGTTTTTTTGCTTGTGTGTACCAGTTCCTCCATCTCTCCAACCTGATCTATGCGGTGAAGACAGTCGGATAGTCTATTTTTATAGAAATGATATCTCCTAAGCATGCTTGAATATTATGTGACCTCCATGTTTTCTAAATGTCTACACTACTGAAGACAATGAATAAAACATGGCAAAAGCAGAGCTGAATATATAATGTCACTTCGGCTCTGCTTCTTGACCGTAATTTTGTTAGCATGTGCAAGTACTTCCACTTTTGGCCCAAATTTTGGTTTCTTTCAAAAGAAAATCAACATCAAAGTAGAAACAGTAAAACGTTTTCACATTTAGTTTTTTAAAACACAAATATTGCATTTTTTCATATAATGTTTTAATTTTTATATTTTTTGCATCTCAATGCTGCTGATCTCTTCCAGCCTTTTCAGCCCCCTCCTGTCTAAATTTAATCCCTCCAGTATTAGCTGAGCAGCATTGCTCTGAGGTGGCTTCCTGATATTGACAATGGTGGAACATGCTCGGGCAATGTTTGTCTCTAGTACAGACAAAGGGTTGTCACCCCATAAAAGGAAGTGCCTGACCATGGACCTTCATGACAGGAACACCATTTATGACTTTAATGAACGCTTTCAATTTAAAAATTTAATTTTGAAATGGCTTTAAGCATCAGTTTTCTAGGACACCAGAAATATCTATAACCAGTACAACAGACTTTTCCGAATGCTCAGCCTTGGTCAAAAGTTAGCCTCTCCTCAGTTCTGACTAGCAGCCCATGAATCAGTTTTATTATTAGTAAAGGGTAGCGTATGGCTGGTCTACTGATGGAAGCCCCTATTACTAGGAGGTAAAATAATCAAATCGAGGAAGATGTCCCTAAACAAATGGATAGCCTATCTAACATATTTGACAGTTTAATTTATCTGCATGCATCTCTGACCTAATTATCAGCGTGCGTTGCACCGAGTGGTATACATGTAACGACGGTTGCTTTGCAGGCTCACATACACACTGCTTCTTCCCTTGGTAATAGAAACTTTTTGGAAGGGGTGTTAAGTGGAGGAAACATCAGTCTTCATCCAGCACCACTCAGCAGCCACCTTCCTTCCAATCAATCACCAGGGGACGAGGGGGGAGAGTGAAGCACGAACTCTGGGGGCCGAGCCCACTGGTCTCTCCAGGGCCATTTATCACGTTCTGGGGGAAATAATGGAGCGTTAATAGACTGCGCATCATAGAACCTTCTTTTAATTTCTTTCTTTTTTCCCATTTCCCAACTAATTTTTACGAAATGAACCTGATCTGCAGAGAAAGGAATTCTGGGAGATTCCTGGCAGACTTGACTATTTGTCAATGTCTTCGGAGCAAACAGCACCAGATTTATAGCAGGGGGGAAAAAAGAATCATGTTAGGCTGAAATTTACCATATCTACACTTTATTAAGTCTACCTTTATTTTCCATGTTATCGGTGTTTTACTAATCTTCAAAGACATTGTGAGTGCTGGCTTCATAAAGAATCAAAAAGTGCACAGAAGGAAATAAATAAAGGAAATTAGGGTTAATATTAATGGTCACAAGTGAGAGAGTTATCAAGAAAAGGATGCTATAAGAAGGTGTGTAAGAGTAAAAGAATGTTTGTTAAAAAAATCTCAAGTATACTTAAATAGTGAGGTGTTGCAGCCATAATTTTTAATATTTTTTCCCTCTAGGAGCTTTGGGTGTCCTTGTTCATCTTTGCATTTGTCATAATATAAAATATAAAAATCCAAAAAATTAAATCCATAAAATTAAGGACATCCTGAAAGTACAGAGCATCATGGACACTCACCTACAATGATGCAGAGAGCTGTGCTAATTTCATTATGTGAGAACTTCTCTCTATATGATTGGAGACCAGCCAGGAACAGAAGTGGTGAAGAGGACCCTACATGGTCCATGGCTGGCTTGAAGACACATGGAAAGGGTAATTATATTAAAAAAAAAAGGAAAATTCATGCTGAGGGGCCTCCAGGGAGGGGGTGACTGTAAGCTTACCCTAAAGCTTGCTGAGAGACTGAGCTGGGTGTCAGTTCGGGCACCTGGCGGATCCAGACTTTATTGTCACAATGACGCGGTGCCTGGACTGACATCCGTGATGTCAGCAGAGAGGAACGGGTCACAGGAGTGCAAAACGATTTACTCTTCTGTGATCCACAGGAGAAGTCCAGCCAAACGAGCTTTGGCTGGACTTCTCCTTTAAGAAGTGATTTGAAAAGCTGACTTGTGTTATACAATGCTGACCCCAGCAATCTGTTCATTACGCACTCCTGATCGCTGCACTCTGTGTATTACACACTCCTGACCACTGCATTCCATGCATTACTGACTCCTGCACTCCGTACATTACACAATCTTGACCCCACACTCTGTATGTTACCCACTCCTAACCCCTGCAGTTCATGCATCACATACTCCTGACCCCTGCACCTTATGCATTACACACTCCTGACTTCTGCAGTTTGTGCACTTTGTGGGTTACATACTAAACTACTTAAGTATTCCTGATCCGTGTACTCAAGACTATGCCACATATCGCAATTTTCTCACACCCAAAAGTTTTTGCGGCACACTCAAAGTGCCAAATGCAATTTATCTTTTTACCTTCAATGTCTACCAAACGTCTGTGACCAATTTTGTCAGGGCATGTTAAAAAGGGGGGAAGGGTTTGTGCGTTTGGCAAGAAATGGGGTGTGTGGTTTGTGGATATGGTTAAAAATGGGCATGTCTCCGGATTTTATCTTTAAAATCTGGTTGCACTATTATGGTGATCTATTGGCTTTGATTCACTGACCTGAAACCAGTATGTAGATCAGAAAGGAAGAGAAAAGTCAGAAGTCCATGTCTATATTTTTGTTCCAGGTCAGTGACTCAGAGCATTGGAACCAGAGGATCAGCATGACATCCAGGCAGCTAGCATTTTCAAAATAAAACGTCAGCAGTAACAACCCTTATGTTTATCGTAAAAGGAAGCTTTAACACTTAGCCACTTACTTGCATTTAGGGTACTTTCACAATGAGGCAGTTTTCAGGCGTTTTAGCACTAAAAATAGGGCCTGTAAAACGCCTGAAAATGGCCTCTCATGCCTCCCCAGTGTGAAAGCCCGAGTGCTTTCACACTGGGGTGATGCGCTTGCGGGATGGGAAAAAAAGTCCGGCAAGCAGCATCTTTGGGGTATGTTTGGTATCTATTTACTCGGCGTAACATCATCTTTCACATTATACAAAAAAATTGGGCTAACTTTACTGTTTGTTTTTTTTTTAAATTCATGAAAGTGTCCCTTTTCCCCAAAAAGTTGCGTTTAAAACACTGCTGCACAAATACCGTGTGATATAAAATATTGCAACAATCGCCATTTTATTCTCTAGATTCTCTGCTAAAAAATATATATATATAATGTTTGGGGGCTCTAAGTAATTTCCTAGCAAAAAATACGGATTTTAACTTGTAAACACCAAATGTCAAAAATAGGCCTAGTCATGAAAGGGATATATTGTTTTAGCAGACACCCTAGGGAATAAAATGGCGCTCGTTGCAACTTTTTATGTTACACTGTATTTGCGCAGCAATTTTTCAAACGCGTTTTTTTTTTTGGAAAGAAACTTTCATGAATATAAAAAGAAAAAAACCACTAAAGATAACCCGATTTTTTGGTATAATGTGAAAGATGATGTTACACCAAGTAAATAGATACTTAACATGTCACGCTTTAAAATTGCGCACACTCGTGGAATGGTGCCAAACTTCATTACTTAAAAATCTCCATAGACGACGCTGTACATTTTTTTACAGATTACATGTTTAGAGTTACAGAGGAGGTCTAGTGCTAGAATTATTGCTCTCGCTCTAACGATCGCAGCGTATGTAACCTGTGTCTATTTGGCTCTGATACTAGCCACTGACCTCACCGCACGTCCCTGGAGTTGACACACATTGCACAAGCATGTTTGAGCGCATGTAATCAGAAAGTGGATGCAAAGAGGTTGCAGGAGAAGCAATGAAAAACAAAAAAACTGAAAATTATTATTTTTTTTCTTTAAAAAAATTGATTTTCTTTTATGATGTACAGTGCTTTAGCAAACTAAATGTCAATCATTTAGATTGTGCCGGTGCAAGCTGTGCATTCCTGCATGCTTGCAACCTGTAATATTTTGTGTGGGCTGCCCATGCACCATAACACATTTTAACGGACTGGCACCTTTTTTTTAATCGCAGTGCACCACAATGTAGCAGATGGTCCACATCTGGGGCATTGTGGTTGAGATGCCATTTAAAATGAATTGTTCATTAATTGGGCTTTAACAGTTTTCTTGTACTTTAACAATTAAAGTGATTGTAAACTCCCACCTTCTAAAACAACCCATTCACTTTAAAATAGAAATGAAAGCCAAAACATTTGTGTACAGATATAAAATAAATAAATAAATACCTTTTTTCCCTTTTTTAATAAGTGATCACATACCCTCTGTTCTCAGCTGCATAAGAGCTGGGGGAGGAGAAACAGCAGAACACTGAGCTTCCCAGTGAAAGGCTGTGCAGAGGGGTCGTGTCAGGACAGGCTGTACTTCTACTATGGATCACACGAGTGCAGTTTGTTCTGTACTCCGGTAACCCATTTTCAGCAGACAGTGGGCTGAAGCCTGCTGTCGGCTGACATCCTAGCCGATGTAGGATCTGGGAAAGATCGCGACCATATGGTTGGGATCCGCCCACGTGCCTGGACCGTCACCTGACTCAGACTCTCAGGGAGCCACTGAGTGCCTGAGCTGGTCACTCTCGCCCCCTCCACAGCCCAGTGCTTCAGTGAGCATGGGGGAGGGGGGCAGAGCAGAGAGCTGGTGACTGACAGGTACCTGCTCTCTGCTCAGGGCGCTCTGAGAACTTTAAGTCCACTGTGGATCATACAGTATAAAGAATGTACCTGCTCCTAAACTGGGGAAATACTGAACCGATTACTGGAAAATTGATGTGTGTGTTGCCAGTATTTCCCAATCTTTGCTTTAAAAGCAAGCACTGATTTTTGGTAATTCAAGAATTTAATTCTTATGAACAATAAATAACAGGATGCCACTTTAAAATGAGCAGCCATTGAGAGCAGCCATTGAAATCACAAATTATACCTTAACCACTTCCAGACCACCCACCGCAAATATACTGTGGCAGGGCGGCCCAGCTGTGCGAAATCACGTTCCTGTACATGATTTCGTGCATGGGGTCTGAGGCGCGTGATTGGACACAGCGGGAGCCAATCAGCGGGTCCAGCAGCTTTAACTTAACCCTTTGATCGCCCCTGATGTTAATCCCTTCGGGTCCAGCAGCTTTAATGGCCGCCGGGACCCGCCGATCGCTCACAGGGGAGGCAGAACGGCGGTCTGCCTATGTAAACAAGGCAGACCGCCATTTTTTGAAACACGGATCTCTGTTTTCCTCCAGTCACAGCATTCCCCCCACAGTTAGAAAGCCCTCCCTAGGAGCACACTTAACCCTTTGATCGCCCCTGATGTTAATCCCTTCCCTGCCAGTGTCATTTATACAGTGACAGTGCTTTTTTTTTTAGCACTGATCACTGTATTGGTGTCACTGGTCCTCAAAAAGTGTCACTCATTGTCAGATTTGTCGGCCGCAATGTCGCAGTCCAGCTAAAAATCTCTGATCGCCGTCATTACTAGTAAAAACAATAAAAAAATAAAAAGTTAATAAAAATATTCCATAGTTTGTAGACGCTATAACTTTTTAAAAAAAACAATTAATATACGCTTATTGGGATTTTTTTTACCAAAAAATGTAGCAGAATACACATTGGCCTACATTGATGAAGAAATTCGATTTTTTACATTTTTTTTTTACTGGATATGTTTTATAGCAGAAAGTAAGAAATATTGTTTTTTTTTTTCCAAAACAGCCAGTGGTGTCAGTGCTGGTGTCATTGGATACACTGGAAAAACCCCACCATTGAAGCCAGTGACTGCAATAAAAAAAAACCCCAGCATTGGTATGAAAGACCACAACAATAACCCCTAGCATTGGAGTCAGTGACCATATTGACCATTTGCCTTTAGTTCAGTGATGGGTGCTGAGATAGAGAGGGTGTTTCAGTGCCCGACACCTCGCTGCAGTTCTGTGAGGTTTGGAACTATACCATAGGTGTAGAGCATAGCTCCCAACTGTCCCTGATTTGGTGCAATGTCCCTCTGTCCCTCTTTCCCCCTCATTTGTCCCTCATTTTGGTCTGATCTATATAGTTGTATATATCTATCAAAAAGTGTTTCCCAGTGCTAAACCTTTCATCCAAATTCTAAATTAATGAATTTGTAAATTTTAAAAGCCAATATAAAGCAATAGTAGTGGTAAAAAAAAAGCCCTTGTGGATTTAATTAACCTTTCTTTTTTTGGTTATTTTCCTTTTAAGGGGGTGTGGCAGGGGGCGTGCCCTATGCCTACATACGTTTGCTAGTAGGTGTTCTTCATTGCCATCTCAAAATGTTGGGAGGTATGGTAGAGTAGATTCTAGAACATATGTACAGTACACACATGTAATGAGGAGGACGCAGCTGGCCCCCATACACACACATGAAATCACTGGGTCCAGGGCAGCTACCCCTCCTGACACCCTTCTTCCCCCACCACTACCCTTCATCCCAGTCCTGGACCCTGTCACCTACTTAGAAAACTGCAGACAACAGCACAGAAAAATCTAACCATTTTTTTTTTTTAACCACTTAAGGACCGAGCCTCTTTCTGAGATTTGTTGTTTACAAGTTAACTGCTTCAGCCCCGGAAGATTTGGCTGCTGAATGACCAGGCCATTTTTTTTACGATTCGGCACTGCGTCACTTTAACTGACAAGTGTGTGGTCGTGCGAAGTTGCACCCAAACAAAATTAATGTCCTTTTTCCCCACAAATAGAGCTTTCTTTGGTGGTATTTGATCATCTCTGCGGTTTTTATTTTTTGCGCTATAAACAAAAAAAGAGCGACAATTTTGAAAAAACACAATATTTTGGACTTTTTGCTATAATAAATATCCCCATTTTTTTGAAAAAAAAACAAATTTTTTCTCAGTTTAGTATGTATTCTTTTTATATATATTCTTCTACATATTTTTGGTCATAAAAATCACAATAAGCGTATATTGATTGGTTTGCGCAAAAGTTATAGCGTCTACAAAATTAGATTTATAGCATTTTTATTATTATTATTTTTTTTACTAGTAATGTCGGTGATCTGCAATTTTTATCAGCACTGCGACTTTATGGTGGACACATTGGACACTTCTGATACATTTTTGGGACCACTGGCATTCATACAGCAATCAGTGCTATAAAAATGCACTGATTACTGTAAAAATGTCACTGGCAGGGAAGGGGTTAACACTAGGTGGCGATCAAGGGATTAAGTGTATTCCCTCTCTGTGTTCTAACTGAAGGGGGGATGGGACTGTCTAGGGGAGATGACAGATCGCTGTTCATACAAAGTATGAACAGACGATCTGTCTCTTCTCCCCTCAGAGAACCGGAAACTGTGTGTTTACACACACAGATCCCTGTTCTCGGTGTAAACATCCCTTGCAATAGAAAAAAAGCATGACA
The DNA here is from genome assembly GCF_042186555.1 of Aquarana catesbeiana. Classification (NCBI taxonomy): domain Eukaryota; kingdom Metazoa; phylum Chordata; class Amphibia; order Anura; family Ranidae; genus Aquarana; species Aquarana catesbeiana. The sequence goes on from NC_133335.1 coordinate 196,630,092, forward strand.
GGACTTCTTAAATATGAGATCTGGGGTCAAAAAAACCTCAGATCTCATATTTACACTAAAATGCAATAAAAAAAAAATTGTCATTTAAAAAAATACTAAAAGAAAATGGCCCTTTAAGAGCTATGGGTGGAAGTGACGTTTCGGAGTCGCTTGCGCCTTGCAATGAAGATCCGATTGCCTCCGCCGCTGCCGACGGCTCCGGTAAGGAGGGGGGCTCCTCTCCCGCTGCTGATAAAAGTGGTCTCGCGGCGAATCCGCAGCAGAGACCACTTTTGTTTGAAACTGGACTGCTCACTGAAGAAGAGGATACCGGGGTCATGGCAGCTAGCTGCTGCCATAACAACAATATTCCTCTTCAAAATACCGATGTATAACTACGGGGGGCAGTCCAGAAGTGGTTAAATTGACTTGCAATGTACCGTATATACTCGTGTATAAGTCAAATTTTTCAGCCCCTTTTTTGGGGGCTGAAAGTGCCCCCCTCGACTTATACACGAGTCACCGCCGTCTGCCTACATGATCAGCGTGTCATGCAGGCAGACGGCGGCCAGCGTGTGCTGCATACCACTCGGCAGCGGCTCTGGGCTCTCACAGTTCAAAAGCCGCACCTCCTCGTCTGTGATAGGCAGTCAGTGTACAGCCTATTACGGACATTCTCTCATCCTCGTCCGTGGTATGAGGATGAGAGAATGTCTGTGATAGGCTGATCGCTGACTGCTGGGAAATTGAGTTTTCTGCCTATCATGGACGACGAGGAAACGCGGCTTTTGAACAGTGAATGGCCGCCGAATAGGAATAGCACACGCTGATCGGTGCAGAGCGGCATACGGAGGCATGCACAGGACACAGGTAGGATGCAGACACATACATAGGACCATATACACATGACACATGCACACATACACAGGACACAGGTACATATATACATGACACAGGTACATATATACATGACACATGCACATATACACAGGACACAGGTAGAGGACACATGCACATATACACAGGACACAGGTAGAGGACACATGACACATGCACATATACACAGGACACAGGTACAGGACACATGACACATGCACATATACACGGGACACAGGTACGGGACACATGACACATGCACATATACACAGGATACAGGTACATGACACATGCACATATACACGGGACACAGGTACATGACACATGCACATATACACAGGACACAGGTACAGGACACATGACACATGCACATATACACAGGACACAGGTACAGGACACATGACACATGCACATATACACGGGACACAGGTACATGACACATGCACATATACACAGTACACAGGTACAGGACACATGACACATGCACATATACACAGGACACAGGTACGGGACACATGACACATGCACATATACACAGGATACAGGTACATGACACATGCACATATACACAGGACACATGACACATGCACATATACACAGGACACATGACACATGCATAGGACACATGCACAGGACACAGGGAGGTATACAGCTGCAGATGGACATTGTTGACCCTCTTTTTCCACTTACAGTAGCTGCTGCATTTCTCACCCTCGTCTTATACTCGGATCAATAATTTTTTTCCATTTTTTGGTGGTAAATTAGGGCCTCGACTTATACTCGGATCGACTTATACTCGAGTATATACGGTACCTATTAACATGATAGCAAATTTGACTTCTTCAAGAAGAGCCAATTTTTAATCGTAGCCCCCTTACTCCTTGCACATCATAGTCCTCTTCTCTTCTGATAGTGTCCGAGTACTGTTTGTGTTAACTTGGTTCTTCCGCTGCTCCCACTCTGCCTTCCTGCATAAATCTCTGGGGAGGAGAGAAGGGGAGTACTATGGCATGCCACTTGAGTAACTGCTCTGAGTCTGACACCACATCTAGATAATATTTCAGTGTGAAGATTGAAGTGCCACACCAAGGGTAAAAGTCCAAAATGAGGTTTTATTCTATTTTTTCATTTTCTAACCCTGATGAAGAGGACAATTTGTGGTCCCCAAAACGCAATGGCTGTAGCACCTATTAACCTCTTGAGCTCCGGAAGTTTTTACCCCCCCCTTCATCTACAGGCCATTTTTTGCTACTAATCACTGCGCTACTTTACCTGGTAATTGCACAGTAATGCAACTCTGTACCCAAATTAAATTTATATAATTTTTTTTTTGATCACCACTGGGTTTTTTATTTCTTATTATATAAATAAAATAAAAAATGTCAATTTTGAAAAAAAAAAAAAAATCTAAATTTCTTCAGAATTATAGACCGAAATTCTACTGCATGTCTTTGGTTAAAAAAAATCGTGTAGGCAGCTGTAGTGCAGAGCAGCCTAGTTGGCTGCAAGAGGTAGTGGGTTAGCAAGCGTATATATTCTCACTTTCCAGCCTATTTGATATGTTTATGTGTACATATGTTCAGAGCTGTTTGGCCTCTATAATTGTCTCCAGCACCATTTTGGAGAAGCCTGGCGTCCTGAGAGGACAAGCAAATCTCGGGAAATTTGGTCGGCCATTTTTGGGTGGATACTTTATATAAGGAAGCCCAGCAACGTTTAGTTCAGTTCACATGTGTACACAGACAGGGGGAGTGAACCCTCTTGTCAGGGAGAGTTAGGAGAAGATAGGGAGAGTGTTCCAGCCTGTGAGGGATAGCTCAGGGTTCTTACGGAGTCCTGTATCAGCAATCCTGTTCAGATGTAACGTGTGTGAATATCAGCCTCTACAGATACGCATTGTGTGCTTGGGTTTATACTGTGTCAGTCAATGGAAAGTGACTATAGTGCTGACGAATACAACTACTGCTTACATCAGAAGTGACTGTGCTGTGTATCTATGCCTCCATGCTTGGAGTGAAACTACGTGCCTTACTGCTGTAAATACTCTTTCTACTACCGTCTCTCCGGTAATAAACGTTACTTGGTTATAAAGTCATTACGCATGATTCCCTTGGTGAAGCCGCAACACCCTATACCCACTTACAAGTGTATATTTATTGGTTTGTTTGAAAGTTATAGTGTCTACAATCTATGGTATATATACTGGAATTTTTATTTTATTTCATTTTTTTTTATACTTGTATTGGCGTTAATCAGTGATTTATAGTGGGACTGTGATAGTGCGGCGAGCAACCTGACGTTGGCTGGGAGTTACAATAACTGACTAAGGGCTCATGCACACTGCAGCTAAAATAAAAAAGCTGCTTTTATGCCCCGTACACACGGTCGGACTTTGTTCGGACATTCCGACAACAAAATCCTAGGATTTTTTCAACGGATGTTGGCTCAAACTTGTCTTGCATACACACGGTCACACAAAGTTGTCGGAAAATCCGATCGTTCTAAACGCGGTGACGTAAAACACGTACATCGGGACTATAAACGGGGCAGTGGCCAATAGCTTTCATCTCTTTATTTATTCTGAGCATGCGTGGCACTTTGTCCGTCGGATTTGTGTACACACGATCGGAATTTCCGACAACGGATTTTGTTGTCGGAAAATTTTATAGCCTGCTCTCAAACTTTGTGTGTCGGAAAATCCGATGGAAAATGTGTGATAGAGCCTACACACGGTCAGAATTTCCGACAACAAGGTCCTATCACACATTTTCCATCGGAAAATCCGACCGTGTGTACGGGGCATAACAGACATTTGAGCTTTTATTTCTCCGCCTAAAAGCTTGAAGAAGCTTGTGCTCTTTTATGATATTTTGCGTGTGTTTATTGAGCTTCTTTGAGCTTTTTTTGAGCATAAGCTTTTTTTTTTTCCACAAACCCTCACCTCAGCTCATTTTATCTTTTTTTTTATTTTTTTATTTTTTGCATTTCCGAGCTTCTTTGAGTTTTTTCATGCTTTTTCGCTCATTTTTGGGCACTTATGAGTGTTTTCTGCTTGAAAGCTCCTCTCAAAAACGCGAGTTTGGTGAGTTTTTTTTTTCTGCCTGTAGGAGCACATGCCTGTAAAATTGTGAAAAAGCCATAGTGGGCTTGGACACATTGGCTAACATGGAGGGGAGTTTCCAAGCAGAAAAAATGAGAGCTCAAAAGCCTGCAGGAGCTGCTTTTTGAGCTGCAGTGTACATGAGCCCTTACTGACACTGACATCACCAGTGACATTAATACAGTGATCAGTGATAATACTATAGAGTGTCACTGTACTAATGAAACTAGCTGGGAAAGGGTTAACATCTAGGGGTGATTAAACGTTTAACTGTGTGCCTAACAATGTATAATGTGTGTAATGTGTGCTGCTTTTTACTAAATATCTGTTTTGTTCTATCTCCCTGCTTTGCAGGGAGAAGAAACAAAAAGATTATTCCCTCTGTACGGAGCCCTGTGTTGTTTGTCAACACAGGTCTCTGGGCTGTGATTGGACACAGTCGACCTGCAGGTCTTGGGCATGAATCATTGGCTGAAACCTGTTAAAAAAAATCTCACTGTGATTGGTCAGCTGGGGAGTGGAGGAGCATGCACCCTGAACCCGGAAGCCACTGATGATGTACAGGTACCTGATTGTAAAATGTATGTAGGCATAGGACACGCCTCCTGCCACACCTCCTTAAAGGAGAATTAACCAAAAAAAAAAGGTTAATTAAATCCACGAGGGCTTTTTTTTTTACCACTACTATTCCTTTATATTGGCTTTTAAAATATACAAATGCAGCAATTTAGAATTTGGATTTGGTTTAGCACTGGGAAACACTAGATAAAAAGTGCATTTTAGATACAACTATATGGATCAGACCAAAATGAGGGACAAATGAAGGGGGGAAGAGGGACAGAGGGACATTGCTCCAAATCAGGGACAGTCCCTCGAAATCAGGCACAGTTGGGAGCTATGTATGAGCTGCCTGTAAAAATGTGGGTAGGGGGTTGGCAAGTGGTTAAACATGATATAAAACCTCATTTTGGACTCTAACCTTTTGGTGTAGCACTTCAATCGTCACACTCACATATTATGTTTACAGTGCAAAGCTACAGTTCCAGTTGCTCGGTTAACTGGGGCAGCCTACCCATCAACTAGATGCCCCATTGGGATACCGCCAGTATGTTTTTGCTAAAATATATTACTAGCACCTAATAATATCCACCTTAGGTTCCAGTGCCATTAGTCTACTACTTCAACCTCATCCAAGATGACAGAATCAACCATGCAGTCCTAGGTCCTCTGGATATCTACATACGGGAGGCTTTTACAAGTAAATAGCATGCATACTGTAAAATACATGAAGTGCTCATATAATCTTATAGAAAGGTTGGTGTTGATATGAATATTCTGCAGACAGGGTCTCTTTACGGAATGCCTTGTACTAATTGCAACAATACCATATTAACAGACACCTTGGTAAGTGCCTTTCAGTTATGTAACGGTTAATTTTAGGACTCTCTTTGACAGCCCTGAACATTAATTAGCCATCTCAGAAAGTGTAGCACAGCTAATTATTCCTTTTTCTTCCCGGGCATCCCAGCCAATTCCTGGCATTTAGTGTGACAGTGAAACTGGGTAACATTTTGAGAGCTGACATCTCAAAAGATAAATGATGCTGTTTGGGCCTTAAACAAACTATATTTATGTCACATCACAAGTTCTACTCATTTTGTTAGAAAAGGAATAGCAAATTAAACGCTTATACCTTATTTTTATGGCTTTTCTACTACCTGTAACACTCCAGGACTTTTACATTTCTGTGTTAGAATTTTAATATTCTTGCAGCTTGCCAGCTGCAAAAAGGGATTCAATTGCTCATTTTTTTTTCTAAATCTACTTTACAGTTTTCTTGATTTAAGAAAATGCAGTAGAAAGAGAGCTAAATATAGTTTACTTATTTATTGTTAAGTACATCTACACAGTATTTTATGGCAGTGGCAATAATTATCACTTTGTGATGTCATCACTTATAACTAGGAAGATGGGGCATCATTATTCTAACTACTGAAAGTAGAGTTAAAACAAGAATACCATTCCAAAATATTTTATTCAGTCTAGTATATGGCTAAAAGTGTAATTAAAGGTAAACAGCTAAATGCAGAGATTTAAATACACATGTAAACACATTGTTACTTGCCAAATGATTTGTAATTTTTTCAACCTACTTTCTAATCCAGACAACCTTACCAGACACTGTAGCCAGGTCCTAGCATTTTATTTTTCTCCACTACAGTCAAACAAACACTACTTGGTCAAGGCTGGAACTTGTCCAGGATGAATCAGAGGTCATCCACGTATCATTTCTTATCTGACCGTTATCTCAACTCCAGCTTCCTATAGTCCAGTGGTCTCCAAACTGCGGCCCGGGGGCCAGATGCTGCCCTTTGCTTCCCCTTGGGGCATTATTCCTCTCACTCATACGAGATGCTATTCTGCCAACTGACATCAACAATGGGGTGCCATTTCTCCCATTGAAACCAACAATGAGGCACAATTTCTCCCATTGACAACAACAGGTGGGGCACCATTTCTCCCTTTGACACCAACAATGGGGCACCATTTCTTTTATATATATATATATATATATATATATATATATATATATATGCGATTCTGCACAGAGCGGCCGCCCTGTAGCAGTAAAGCTACAATAGAGCGGTTGTTAACTGGTTAATGACTGTGTGTCTTTTAACCTGGAAGTGTAAGAACACTTAGTGGCAAGAATTAAATACTCTATGGCGGGGTCCCCAACCACTGGGCTGCGGCCCGGTACAGGGCCGTGGCCTCTCTGCAGCTGGGCTGAGTATGGCGAGCGATTGTGCTGGTGGGGGGCATGAGAGGGCTGGCAGGCAGGTGGTATTAGAGAGCCAATGGGCGGGTGGGCGGCATGAGAGAGTCAACAGGCGGGTGAGCTGCATGAGAGAGCCAGTGGGCAGGCGGACGAGAGAGCAGACAGATAACATCATCGCTCACTGGCCATCCTGCAACACCGCAGTTCCACCCTCACTGTGCAGTCGTGGGCAGCAGAGAGATTACATCATATGTCACTGCCCGCCCTCACTCTGGGACCCAGCCAATGCACATGTGCTGAAAAAGCTGGGGAGAGAAGCCTCTTTCTCTGCTGTCACTGTTTTTTTTTTCGGTGGCAGGCAACAGTGGGAAGCTTCAGCTGGTGGCAGGATAGTGACAATCCGCATCTGGTGGCAGGCGATGTGGCAAGTGACAATTCACATCTGGTGCAGGTGACATGGTAAGTGACAATCCGCATCTGGTTTCAGGCAATGTGGCAAGTGACAATCTGCATCTGGTGACAGGTGACATGACAAGCTGCATCTGGTGGCAGGTGACATGGCAAGTGACAATCCACATCTGGTGGCAGGTGATGTGACAAGCTGCATCTGGTGGCAGGCGACGTGGCAAGTGACAATCTGCATCTGGTGGCAGGCAATGTGGCAAGTGACCTGGCAAGTGAAAATCCACATCTGGTGGCAGGCGACGTGGCATGTGACAAGCTGCAGCTGAAGGCAGGTGACGTAGCAATTGACAAGCTGTATCTGGTGGCAGGCGACATGGCAAGTGACAAGCTGCATCTGGTGGCAAGCGATGTGGCAAGTGAAAAGCTGCATCTGATGGCAGGTGACATGGCAAGTGACAAGCTGCATCTGAAGGCAGGTGACGTGACAACTGACAAGCTGCATCTGATGGCAGGCGACATGGCTAATGACAAGCTGCATCCGAAGGCAGGTGACGTGACAAGTGACAAGCTGCATCTGGTGGCAGGCGACGTGGCAAGTGACAAGCTGCATCTGGTGGCAGGCGACAGTGGCAAGTGACACACTCAGGGCTCCCACTGATTCTGCATTATGGTGAGTTGAATTATTTCTGTCAGGAAAGGCATAGCTGTGCAGCAGGAATTACACGGCAGGCACACACGTTCACGTTCACACACGTGCGCCTGTCACCAACGTTGGCGTCAAATGGGATATTTAAAGTGAGTGCACCAAATACTCTTTGCTGTTTGGGCTGCAGCTTCTGTGTGTTCTGACCTGTTATCTGTGCTGACCTCTGATCTTGATCCGGCTTGTTCTCACTAACGCTGTCTGCTTGATCCCCCGACCCTGGCTTGTTTTGGACTTGGACTGCCTGCTGCTCTGCTGATTTGCCAGAACGTTACCGACCCGGCCTGCCTGACCCTGTATCTGTTTTTCCAGCCTGCTATGGCTCTGCTCTGCAAATCGCATCCAGTTCCTGCTCCTGCTGCAATCTCAGCCGCCTACCACAGTTCTGGTCTGCCTAGCCTTTACTGGTCTGCCTGCTGCATATCCAGCCACGGACAACCAGCCATACTGAATACTGGACTGATCCTAGGCACTCCTACGTCATCGTGCTTCTGTGGCTGCTGTCTCAACCTCAGTGGTCCACAAACCGGAGTGGTGCGAGAGGCTCTCCTCTACACGTCAGGCACACAAACCAGGTACGTGACAGTACCAAACAGCCATGACTGAGCCTGCAGGAGAATCCTCTCCAACTGGAGGGCTGCGTTCAGCTACTGACTACACCTGCTGTGACTTCTGCTGCATCCTCCACCACACCTGTGCCTGCTACATCCACTGGGGTCTCTGCCAGCTCTCCAGTAATGATGATACCCCCAGAACCTCTTGTTCTGGCCCCTGAGAGGTTCTCTGGTGACCAAAGCACGTTTAGAGCCTTTCGCAATGCCTGTCAGCTCTACTTTGTTCTTCAGCCAAGGACATTTTCTCTAGAAGCTACAAAGGTGGGATTTACCATTTCCCTGCTCCAAGGAGAACCACAGTCCTGGGCTCATCGTCTACTCCTGGAAGGAAACAACACACAGTTAAATACCCTGCAACTATTTTTCATGGCCATGTCACAGCTGTACGATGACCCGCAATGAACCACCACTGCTGAATCTGCCTTGCATACCCTTCAGCAAGGTCACAGACCAGTCAAAGATTACATCAGAGATTTCAGACGTTGGAGTGCAGACATCAACTGGATTGACTCAGCCCTGCGTCACCAGTTCCGTTTGGGCCTCTCAGAAGAACTTAAGGATGAGCTGGCCCGGGTAGGTGTACCAAACACACTAGAGACTTTGATCACGCTATAGATCGATCGTCGATTACGCAAGCGTAGATCTGAGAGATCCTCGCAGCAGTTCAGACCAACATGGATGTTACCCAAAGCACCCAGACCTGCTGACCCCGTGTTTGGAAATCCTGCCCCACCTGTTCCAGAGGCACCTGAACCAAGGCAGTTGGGCTTGATCCGCCCATTATTATTACTATTATTATTATATGGGATTTATATAGCGCCAACAGTTTACGCAGCGCTTTATAATGTATAGGGGGGACAACACAATTACAGTACAGTTCAATACAAAAGGTACTGGAGGTCCCTGCTCGTAGAGATTACATTCTAAAGGGAGGGGGTGGTGGTACAAAGGGTAATAGCTGCAGAGAATGATTTGATGGGGGTGGCGCCCATCACTAACCCCCAAAGAATGCCAATGTAGATGGATGAACAACCTCTGTCTCTACTGTGGGGAGTCCGGTCACTAGGTACGCACCTGCCCGGCTAACCTACATAGATGCCTTTCACTTTGTTCAGCTAAACAACCCAACATATCTGCCAATTCAGCTCACATAGTCTTGCCTCATTCCGGCTTCCGGGAAGAACCATGCCAGTGACAGCAATCATTGATTCGGGAGCTTGCAGTTGCTTCATTGATCTGTCCTTTGTGGCCCAGCAGCACATCCCACTACAATCTAAGAACCAAGGGCTCACTGTGTTCCTGGCAGACAGATCCTACATCAAATCAGGACTTGTGACCAAAGAGACTTCCCCGCTTCTCACTATTACCAATACCAACCACCAGGAACTACTTCGCTTGGATGCGGTTTCTATACCTCTTTTCCCTGTCATCTTGGGCCTCCCTTGGTTGCAGGCTCACAACCCACATATTGACTTGGAATCTGGAAGAATAGAGTTCCTTTAAAGAAATGCGTAGGCTACATATTAGACATGTGCAATTCGTTTAGTTTCCGAATTAGTTTTTAACAAATTTCGACAACTTCGTAAATAGCCGAATTAACGAAAAACCCGTTTAACAAATTTTTCCGAATATTCGTAAATTTGAATATTCGAAAATTCTGAATTTCTGAATTTTCTAATTTCTGAATTTCTGAATTTACAAATTTACGAAATTCGAAAATCCAGAAATTCAAAAATCTAGAAATTCTAAAATCCGAAAAATTCTAAAATCCGAAAATTCGGAAATTCAAAACTCTAAAATTTGGAAATTTGAAATTCAGAAATGCGAAAATCCGAAAATAAACGAAAATTCAAAAGAAGAACGAAAGACAGAAAATTAGAAAATCTGAAATAATAACTTAACTATTGCTATTAAATTATAGGTATTGGAATTTCCTTTCAAATTTGGCTGTTAGTGAATGTAACAAATACGAATTTATCCGAAGTTACGAATTTTCTGAAATAACGAATGCCGTATTTAAACGAATGGAACGTAATGAATTAATAATAATAAATAACAATAATACATTTTTTCTTATTATTATTAATAATTAGTTCCGTTCTTTTTGTTTAGATGCTACATTCGTTATTTTGGATAATTCGTAACTTTAGATAAATTTGTATTCGTTACGTTCACTAACAGCCAAATTTGAAAGGAAATTCCAATACCTATAATTTAATAGTTAGTTATTATCAGTTAGTTATTATTTCCGGATTTCGAATTTACGAATTTTCAAATTTCTGGATTTCGAATTTACGAATTTTTGAATTTCTGGATTTCGGATTATCGAATTTATGAATTTTCCAATTTACAATCATAACGAATTACCCGAATAGCAGAAAGAAAAAAAAAGGAATGAAATGAAAACAAACAAATTTTTCAGCAGTGCACATGTCTAATACATATATAATTTCTACATAGTTTGAAACCATATAAATATTGTATTTTGTGACTTGGTATCTTGTTATGTGAAAACTTTTTATAGTATTTGTATACTACCCTTTTGTGGAATTTTAAATAAAATTTATAGATTTTAAAATGATTTTTTGAGCCTTAAAAGTCCCACTGAATGGGGAATTCAGTCCTCGATATATTTATAACATAGGGATGTGGCCAATACAGCAGAAAAACCTTTAATTGATGTCACTGCTGTACATGAACAGGAATGCAGTCACCCTGACACTCATCTTGGCAGTGTGCCAGGATGTAAACTAATCTGCACATTTGCATATCAGTGTACATTCCACAGAGGATTCTAAGTTGGCCGTACATGGATTGAAATTTGACCAGTTCAGCAAGGACCAGCCGAATTTCAGTCCATACATGGGCACTGAGGTTGCCATGATGAGCACTGATAGGCGGCACTGGTGGGTGGCACTGATGGGCACAGATAAGCGGCACTGGTGGGCACAGATAGGCAACACGGATAGGCGGCACTGATGGGTGGCATTGATGGGCAGCAGTGATAGCTACTGATGGGCAGCAGTGATAGCCAGCACTGACTGGCATCACTAATGGGTACTGATTGCTTACACTTGCGGGCATTGTTTGCTGGCACTGGTGGGCAAACTGCTGGCACTGTGGGTGCTTTATTGTAATCAGGGCAATCAGAGTATTACTCTGCTCTACAGACCCTCTAGACCAGGGGTTCCCAACCCCCAGGCTGACCAGTGGCGGTCCGCGGCCTGTTAGCAGCCGGGCAGCAAAGGCTGCACTGTCAGAGGTGCGGCGGAGGGCGAGGAGAGAGATGACATCATCTTTCACCAGCCGCCCTGCATCACCGCTCTTCCGCCCTCAAAGCAGGGCCGCCAACACTACACTGTCAGAGGTGGGGGCCCCGCATCACCACTGTTCCGCCCTCACTCTTGGATAGGACAAAACCAACCACTGCACCTAGGCCTGCCTAAGCTCTATGTTCCAATGCGCATGTCTGGGCGGCCACTAATGCAGTGACAATTCGCATCTGGTGGCAGGGAACGTGGCAAGTGACAATCTGCATCTGGTGGAAAGTGACAATCTGCATCTGGTGGCAAATGACAATCTGCATCTGGTGGCAGGTGACGTGGCAAGTGACAATCCGCATCTGGTGGCAGGTGACGTGGCAAATGACAATCCGCATCTGGTGGCAGGGAAAGTGGCATATGAAAATCCGCATCTGGTGGCAAATGACAATCTGCATCTGGTGTCAGGTGACGTGGCAAGTGACAATTCGCATCTGGTGGCAGGGAAAGTGGCAAGTGACAATCCGCATCTGGTGGCAAATGACAATCTGCATCTGGTGGCAGGTGATGTGGCAAGTGACAATTCACATCTGGTGGCAGAGAAAGTGGCAAGTGATAATCCGCATCTGGTGGCAAATGATAATCTGCATCTCGTGGCAGGTGACATGGCAAGTGACAATCCGCATCTGGTGGCAAATGACAATCCGCATCTGGTGGCAGGTGACGTGGCGAATGACAATTTGCATCTGGTGGCAGGTGACATGGCAAGTGACAATTTGCATCTGGTGGCAAATGACAATCTGCATTTGGTGGCAGGTGACATTGCAAGTGACAATCCGCATCTGGTGGCAGGTGACGTGGCAAGTGACAATCCACATCTGGTGGCAGGTGACGTGGCAAGTGATAATTCGCATCTGGTGGCAAATGACAATCCGCATCTGGTGGCAGATGACGTGGCAAGTGACAATCTACATCTGGTGGAAGGTGACGTGGCAAGTGACAATTTGCATCTGGTGGCAGGGAAAGTGGCAAGTGACAATTCGCATCTGGTGGCAAATGACAATCTGCATCTGGTGGCAGGTGACGTGGCAAGTGACAATCCACATCTGGTAGCAAATGGCAATCCACATCAGGTGACGTGGCAAGTGACAATCTGCATCTGGTGGCAGGTGACGTGGCAAGTGACAATTCGCATCTGGTGGCAGGTGACATGGCAAGTGACAATGTGCATTTGGTGGCAGGTGACGTGGCAAGTGACAATCCACATCTGTTGGCAAATGACAATCCGCATCTGGTGGCAGGTGACGTGGCAAGTGACAATCCGCATCTGGTGGCAAATGACAATCCGCATCTGGTGGCAAATGACAATCCGCATCTGGTGGCAAATGACAATCTGCATCTGGTGGCAGGTGACATGGCAAGTGACAATCTGCATCTGGTGGCAGGAGACCTGGCAAACTATACACTCAGGGCTCCCACTGATTCTGCATTATGGTGAGTTGAACATCTTCAACTTAGATTACAATGTAATAATGGAAATAAGTAAATGTAAAAAGGGATACTGCGCTATAGAGTAAGAATGAAAATGAGCTGCAACTAAAAAGTGTTATACGACACTAAACAGATAAACAAAACAGAAAGTCGCGCTAAATGGTGAAGAGATCAATTGACATATGTTCCCAATGATAAGTGCTAAAAATTGTTAAGTGACACAAAATGACAGTTGAAGTGCAAAATTGAGTGCATCAAACTATATATAGTACAAAATATAGTGCATCAAAAACACAAAAGCAATTGCTTGATAATGAAAAATATATATAAAGAAATACATTGAAAAATTGTCCAATAGCTGGGAGAAAAACAAAAAAAAGAATGAAAAGACCCTAAATCAATCCATATTGGGAAGGAATGAATCCATTTAGTAAGCCATAAAAAGTCCAATAATCATGTTAATCCAAAAGTGATGTGTTGTGAATATCCACACTCAAGTGACAAGTGAAAAAGTATATCCTCCACCACAGAAAATGCTGCCGCTTACCAGAAATCGGTGGTCCCTTATTACAGGGGACCACACTGGGCGACTGGCTGTAACCCCAGCCTGGGATCTCACTGGCAAGCACTGGACTCCTCAGCGTCAGCAGGGATGGTCAGCGGAAGGATCAGTAGGTAGGCATTTCATTTTTATCTTGCCTATGTACATCCTTCAATTTGTAAGTGTCCATTTGTCTGTTCTATACTTAAATAAATGTTAAGGATTTACGCTATGTGGAGCTTTTTGCTCTTTTTGGTGATATTACTGCCTACCCACTGATCCTTCCGCTGACCATCCCTGCTGACGCTGAGGAGTCCAGTGCTTGCCAGTGAGATCCCGGGCTGGGGTTACAGCCAGTCGCCCAGTGTGGTCCCCTGTAATAAGGGACCACCGATTTCTGGTAAGCGGCAGCATTTTCTGTGGTGGAGGATATACTTTTTCACTTGTCACTTGAGTGTGGATCTTCACAACACATCACTTTTGGATTAACATGATTATTGGACTTTTTATGGCTTACTATATGGATTAATTTCTTCCCAATATGGATTGATTTAGGGTCTTTTCATTCATTTTTTTTGTTTTTCTCCCAGCTATTGGACAATTTTTCAATTTATTTCTTTATATATATTTTTTTCATTATCAAGCAATTGCTTTTGTGTTTTTGATGCACTATATTTTGTACTATATATAGTTTGATGCACTCAATTTTGCACTTCAACTTTCATTTTGTGTCACTTATCGTAACAATTTTTGGCACTTATCATTGGGAACATATGTCAATTGATCTCTTCACCATTTAGCGCGACTTTCTGTTTTGTTTAATAATAGAAATAATGTGCTTCAATCATCCTGACACCATAACAACCATGGTGTCGTGATGATTGAAGCGCTAACACCAGCTATTGCCCCGACAAACCGTCCGTGAAACACCCCCTCAAAGCATGTCCCCAGTGCCAAAGAGGTTGGGGGCCGCTGTAGACTGAAGGAGCATTTCACACTTATTCACAATTCTTATTTGCAGGACAACCAGAGTTCAGCTTCAATATAAAAAAAAACGTATTCTGATGCTAGGGCAACTTTAAAGTGGACCTTCAGTCCTTTCCTTCTATTAAATCTTCTGTCCTTGTTGTTTTACCTTTGGATAGTAAAACATTTTTTTGTCTGCCAGCAGGGGCATTGCTAGGTCTACAAAAGATCTAGGGCTAGAGCCCATAGCAGCGTAGTAAAGAAAGTCATAAGCTTGGGTGGGCATACACATGTATATACATTAATATACGTGTGTGTGTGTATATATCCCCAGAGAGCCCCCCACTTACATCAGTGTCCCCAGAGAGCCCCCCACTTACATTGGGGTTCCCAGAGAGCCCCCCTTACATCAGTGTTCCCAGAGAGCCCCCCTTACATCAGGATGCCCAGAGAGCCCCCTCCTTACATCAGGTTCCCCAAAGAGCCCCCTCCTTACATCAGGGTCCCCAGAGAGCACCCTCCTTACATCAGGGTCCCCAGAGAGCCCCCCACTTACATCAGGGTCCCCAGAGAGCCCCTCACTTACATCAGGGTTCCTAGAGAGCCCCCCTTACATTAGGGTCCCCAGAGAGCCTCCCCCTTAAAATCAGGGTCCCCAGAAAGCCTCCCCCTTGCATCAGGGTCCCCAGAGAGCCCCCCACTTACATCAGGGTCCCCAGAGAGCCTCCCCTTCCCTTGGGAACCCCTGCAGAGACTCGGGGCTATGGGCCCCAGATTCGGAGCTATAGCCCCAAAAGCCACCCCCTAGCAACGCCACTGACTGCCAGTAAATACCTTATACAGCCCACTTCCTGTTTCTTGTCTGGAAACAAGCCTAGGCTTATGACATCATGCACAGCTCTCTCTCTCACTCTCGTGAGAGTTTGCCAGGAAGGGAGGGGGGATGAGTCATAAGAGGGCCAATGAGACCTGCAGAGCTAAAGATGAGCCTCTGTGTGTCTGTGTAAATCCAGGAAGTGAACAGGCTGCAGCTTCAGCTGCCCACAGTTAAAATGGTTGCAGCCAGACTCAGTGGAGGGAGATTTCTGCAGTATATTTGGCAAGTACAGAATAGCAGTAGGTATATAAAATAATATGCAAAGTGGTTGGAGGGAAGCTTCAGAATGGCAAAGATGTTTTTAATACAAATTATGTAAGCAGGCTGAGGTTCCTCTTTAAGTCCCCAACAATGACCAAAAATTGAAATCTCAGTTTAAGGTGGACTGACCCTTTAACGGCAAAGCATGAACTTTTGCATCTATTGCCCAGAAGCTTCTGGTTATGACAGTAGATTGTGTCACACATTTTGACAGGAAATTCCAAAGATTGACTACTCTTACTGTAAAGCAGCACTTCAAATTATTCTGCTCCTATTGCCTCCCGCTTGTGAGCTGGCATTCATCTCTTTGTGAAATATACATCCTTCCTGTAAATCTTTGGTTTTACAAAAGTAAAATATCATTAAAAAACAGTACTACCCTCCCTCTTCTCTTTACAGATATACACAGTGGTGGTGAAGGTAAGTTTTGCATTTAGTTAAAAATATTAAATGTAGAGAAAGACAAACAGAGCTAGAAACACGACAGAGAAAGAAAATGCAAACTTATTTTTGTAATGAAATAAGATTCTGCAAAGATGAAAGGAGGGGACACGATCTTAAAGCCGTATTAAATGCAAAAGTAAACATTTATTATATTGCAGCTTACCAGTTTTTATATGCAATAGCTGCATTCGTTTTCATTTTTAGGCTTTCTTTTTTTACCTATCGATCTGGCCAGTAAGTCTGTTGTTTTTCAAAAGAGCAAGCTCTCTTGCAGAGGTGCTTACAATGATCAGCTTGCATTTTTTAGACTCCTTTCACACTGCCAGCGTTTTTCAGGCGCTACAGCGCTAAAAATAGCGCCTGAAAAAAAGTGGCTCCATTCACTCCAGTGTAAAAGCCCGAGGGCTTTCGCACTGGAGCGGTGCGCTGGCAGGGCGTCACAAAAAGTCCTGCCAGCAGCTTCTTTGGAGCGGTGAAGGAGCGGTGAACTCACCGCTCCACCACCGCTGCTCCCCGTTGAAATCAATGGGGCAGCGCTGCGATACTGCCGGCAAAACGCTGCTCTGGCGGCGTTTTGCGGGCGGATTTAACCCCTTTTCGGCCGCTAGCGGGGGGTTAAAACCACCCCGCTAGTGGCCGAATAGCGCCGCTAAAACGATGGAAAAGCGGCGCTAAAAATAGCCGATGCCCCCCGCGGCTCGGTGTGAAAGCCGTCGTAATGTAAAACTTCACCCCAAAAGGAAAAAAAACTGTTACTTTAACTCAGTGGCGGCCACCCCATTAGGGGCGCCGCTCCCCTAATCCATGTGCCTGGCTCCTAATCTACATGCAGGGCACCGGACGCATGGATTTCAATGGGCTTTTTTTTTTTTTAAGCACGTGATTAGAGCCTGAGGCTCTAATTGGCTTCAAAAAAGGGCGGGCTCGAGGCGCAGATCACTGCGCCCTGAGCCCACCCTGTTGTGTGACAATAGCAAATTAATATATGAATATATGTCTTCCTTCTTCTCCTCCCGGGCCAATCAGGAAGCGGGTCTCATGACCCAATTGGCCGTGAGGAGAAGCGACCGTATAGGTCGCTGAGGAGGAGACACAGGGGGAAGTCGCCAAGGAGGAGACACAGGGGTAAAAGCAGGGCTGGTGGGCGGACGGGCGAGCAACGGGGGTAGTGGGTGGTTTGCCGAGCAATGAGGAGGGGGGACGGGGCAGATTTTGACTGACAGACCGACTACCGAACGGGGGGTGGGGGGTTTGACTGATGGACTGACCAAAAGGGGGGGGTGGGGGGGCGGCGGGTGTCTTGTTTGCCACCCCCCTCCCCAAAAAAGGGAGCACCAGCCACCACAGCTATAACTACTTATAAACTGTTAGCTGGAATTTGCCTTTAATTTGTTATTGTATCTAAATTTGCTAGTATAGCTAATGCTCCCCTTCCCCAGATTAACGATTTCCAAAGGTGCTCCTTCATCCAGCGTGAGGGCACGCTAATACAAGAGGTGTGTTACTGACCAGATAACCAGGTGAAAAAAAGCCACCACAACTAATGATTGATAAGCTGCAATGTATTACATTTTTGGTTTGGGCTGTAATACTACTTTAACCACTTGCCGCCCGCCATATAGCAAAATGATGGCAGCAAAGTGGTTGCGATATCCTGACCGTCATATGACGTCAGTTTGACACACCGCAACACCGATCTAGGTAAAGAGTCTCTGATGGAGACTCTTTACCACGTGATCAGCCGTGTCCAATCACGGCTGATCACAGTGTAAACAAGAAGAGCATCTGTCAGAGGCAAATAGAGGAGAGCCGATTGGCTGCACCTCTGACGGGGGGGGGGTCTTTGCTGATTATCAGCGCAGCCCCCCCTGAAGATGCCCACACTGGACCACCAGGGATGCCACCAGGCCCACACTGGACCACCAGGGATGCCCACCACTGACATTTATAGGTAAAGTTGATCCAGGGAAAATCCGATTGCCTCTCTGGGATCAGGAAGGAATTTTTTCCCCTGCTGTAGCAAATTGGAGCATGCTCTGCTGGGGTTTTTTGCCTTCCTCTGGATCAACTGTGGGTATAGTATTGGGTATATTGGATTGTACGTTTTTTTTTTTTTTTTTTTTTTTTTTTTTGTGTTGTTTTTTTTTTATGGTTGGACTGGATGGACTTGTGTCTTTTTTCAACCTGACTAACTATGTAACTATGTAACTATGTAACCACTAGTCACCACCAGGTATGCCACCCATGGCCACCAGGAATAACAATCAGGGCCCACAATGGATGCCAATCAGTGCCAACAATGGATGCCTGCCAATCAGTGATGCCTATCAGTATCATCCATTAGCGTACATCAGTGCCACCTATCAGTGCCCATCCATGCCCATCCGTGCCACCTATCAGTGCCCATCCGTGCCGCCTATCAGTGCCCATCTGTGCCACCTATCAGTACCCATCCGTGCCTCCTCAGTGCCCATCCGTGCCACCTATCAATGCCCATCCGTGCCACCTATCAGTCCCGCCTTTCAGTGCCCATCAGTGCCGCCTATGTGTCCCCATCATGTCCACTTATCATTGCCCCATCAGTGCCGCATATTAGTGCCCATCGGTGCCACCTCATCAGTGCCACCTCATCGGTGCCCATCAGTGCCGCCTTATCAGTGCCCGTCAGTGCAGCCCCATCAGTGCCCATCAGTGAAGGAGAAAAGTTACTTATTTACAAAGTTTTGTAACAGAAACAAAAAAAAAGGTTTTCTTCAAAATTTTCGATCTTTTTTTTATTTATTTAGCACAAAAAAAAAAATTACCCAGAGGTGATCAATTACCACCATAATAAAGCTCTATTTGTGGGAACAAAATGATAAAAATTTAGTTTGGGTGCAGTGATGGATGACCGCGCAATTGTCATTCAAATTGCGACAGCGCCGAAAGCTGAAAATTGTCTTGGGCAGGAAGGTGTATAAGTGCCCAGTATTGAAGTGGTTAAAATTGCAAGGCGTTAGACATCAAAACCTTAATAGTGATTTATCTATGTGAAATGCTTAAGGTGAAGTTCCAGGAATTATATTTTTTGCAAACTTACAGCTATGATTGCCGTAATTTTCCGGGTGCTGTCCCAGCGACTTTCCCTCTGCAGTCTAAACATGGAGTTGTTCGCTTGGTATTCAGGGGAAGCCTTGATTTTTTTTTTTGTCAATGAATACAAGGCATCCTCTGATTGGATGAGATGAAGAGGACGGGTGGATGACGTCACAATCCTCACCTTGTCCAATCAGAGAATATCTTGTATTTACTGATAAAAATGCAAGGCTTTATCTTAGGGCCCTTTCACACTTATACGTTTTCCCTGCAATTTTAACTTGCAAGAAAAATGTTTCCCTTTAAATACTATGGAACTTTTCATACCACTGCGCTACGGGTGCAGTACATTTTGAAGTCCTGCATGCTGCATCTTTGGTGCAGTTTTGAAAACCACACCAAAAACACAGCTCCCTATTGAATGGAAATCGTTGGTAAAACCACACCGTGTTTTGCATTTTTGGTGAGTCAAATGTTCAAATGTCCAGAAATGCATAGGAAACGCATCTGAAACACAGCAAAATCACAGTAAAATATATATGCGTTTTTACAGCAATTTTGCTGCAGAACAGTGTGAAAGGGCCTTTAGCCCCTGTTCACCCTGATGCGATTTGTCATGTGTTTTGATCATTCCAAATTGCATGACAAGCCGCACCCCATTGTCAGCAATGGAACCATTCATATCGCCATGACTTATGCCGCAGTGATTATGAAAAAGGTTCCTGTACTACTTTTTACCAATTTCATTGCGACTTGCAAAGACTTCTGTTAAATGAAGTCACAAGCCGAAATAAAAGCGGCAGTGGAAATCGCACTGATGTGCAGGTTTGAAATTGCGCTGAAGTAGCACGATTTTAAAGCAGCAGCACTATGAACCAGGGGTTAATGCCCACCAGGGCCGGACTGAGTATGAAAACCAGCCCTGGAAAAAATGTCATACCAGCCCCATAGCAATTTATGGGTACAGTGGCTGCGTTTGATGGGCACAGTGGTGGGAATTTATGGGCACAGTGGCTGCGTTTAATGGGCACAGTGGTGGCAATTTATGGGTACAGTGGCTATGTTTAATGGGCACAGTGGCTATGTTTAATGGGCACAGTGGCTGCAATTGATGGGTACAGTGGCTGCGTTTGATGGGCACAGTGGCGGGAATTTATGGGCACAGTGGCTGCGTTTAATGGGCACAGTGGTGGGAATTTATGGGTACAGTGGCTGCGTTTGATGGGCACAGTGGCTGTGTTTAATGGGCACAGTGGTGGCAATTTATGGGTACAGTGGCTGGGCTTGATGGCACAGTGGCTGTAATCGTTGGGTACAGTGGCTGTGTTTGATGGTACAGTGGCTGGAATTTATGGGCACAGTGGCTGTAATCGATGGGTACAAGAGTGGCTGCGTTTGATGATATACAGCTTTTCAAAGATAATCTGGCACTTGAACAAAACGAGAGAGAGAGAGAGAGAGAGAGAGAGAGAGAGAGAGAGAGAGAGAGAGAGAGAGAGAGAGAGAGAGAGAGAGAGAGAGAGAGAGAGAGAGAGAGAGAGAGAGAGAGAGAGAGAGAGAGAGAGAGAGAGAGAGAGAGAGAGAGAGAGAGAGAGAGAGAGAGAGAGAGAGAGAGAGAGAGATTTTTTGTACCTTAATGCTTGTGCTGCAGCTGTACGGCCGGCCACTTCTATTCTCCTCGTGCAGATTAGTGGGCGGTGCTGGCGCCGCACGGGACGAGTAACGAAGAGAAAAATCAAGCAGCACAGTGTTCTCCTGCTCCTCCCCTCACACACACAGAGGCATATTACACTTTAGTTGAGTGTGGGCGGCGCCGGATCGGAGGAGGAGACACAGTGACACAGGCATTGCATAGTGCGGCGGCCGCCGCTGCTCTTCATATTGCTGACACAGGCAGCCAGCCAAGCTCCGAGACAAAAGCGGCCTCAGCGGTACTAAATGCAGCCAGCCTACCGGGAAATATCCCGGTAGGCCAGTCCGGCCCTGATGCCCACAGTCCCATGAGGATGATTCCCTGGAGTTGATGTACTAAAACTGGAGGGTGCAAAATCTGGTGCAGCTGTGCATGATAGCCAACCAGCTTCTAACATTATTATTATTATTATTATTATTATTATAATACAGGATTTATATAGCACCAACAGTTTGCGCTTTACAACATTAGGGCAGACAGTACGATTACCATACAGTTTAATATCAGGAGGAATCAGAGGGCCCTGTTTGTTAGAACTTCAGCTTGTTCAATTAAGCGCATTGTCAAAAAAACTTGGAAGCTGACTGGTTTCTATGCAGAGCTGCACCAGATTTTGCACTCTCCAGTTTTAGTAAATCAACCACATAGTGCCTGGAGTTCCACTTTTATTACAAATTATTATTAAATTGTTGTGGCTTAAAAAAAAATCCATCTATGATATAAATTTCCCAGGAAACTTAGGCTTTCTTAACCCCTTTAAAGTTGTTGTAAACTCACTTTGATAAAAAAAAACAAAAAAAAAACTAACACCTGCAAGACAAAGGCATAATGAGCTAGTATGCATACCATACTAGCTCATTATGTAATACTCACCTGAGATCGAAACCCTCGCTGCGGTGCCCGTACACAGCACCGGCCAGCGACATCACTCCCGGAGGTTACTTCCAGGTATTGCGGCTCCGGCGCTGTGATTGGCCGGAGCCGCAATGACGTCACTCCTGCGCATGCGTGCGGGAGCCGCCGGTAACGTCACACTATACGTACTGTTGCTTCAGTGCGCATGTGCCAATGACATCGCACATGCAGCATGCAGGTTTAGGAGATATCCAGGGTAGCTACAGGTAAACCTTATTATAGGCTTACCTGTAGCAAAAAAGTGGTCTGTAAGGGTTTACAACCATGTTAAGCTGGCCAGAGCAGGTATAATATAGCATTACCTCCTGGAATGACAAATTTACCCTTTACTGTCCTTAACTGACATCTCATAGCTCTGAGATCTGTGCACCAGAGTGATTATAGTGATTCCAACTACACTCTTTAAAGTGATATTAACCCTTATGTAGCACCCTCTACCATAAGGTAGGTGCTAGAATAGGGTTTTCTGAGTTTAAGATATCAGCGTAGGCAAATTTAGGCAGGCCTGCGCTTTAGGTTAGGCCTGTTTGTTTTGATTTGAGATTGGGAGCGTTTAGTGTAGTGGTGGGTGTGACCGCCTGCACTTTGACTCAGAGACGCCTCCCTGCTTTCAGGAAGACTGTTCTGGAACAGAGGTTGGACCTGAGATTTGAGTGGCAGGCAGCTCATGCGAGGAGCTCTGCCCAATTTCCATTCGGTATTGGCAGGGGGCAGGCCTCCCATATAAGCTGGGGTCCCATGCTGCTAGGGAGGTTCTGACGGTGCAGGAAAAGGAGAATGGAGTTGTAGGTAGCTGCCGCAGGGCGTCCCCGCGTGGGGGGTGTGCCGAGGGTGGAGGAGGGATGGAGGAGCTGCTAGGATGTATAACTGGATAAAGATCTTCACCATGGAGTTGGTGTCAAGCTGCTGTGACCGGGGAACACAGGACTTGCACTTTGGAGAAGGTTGGTGAAGGAGAAGCAACAGAACAAAGTTCGGTGACCGGGGAACACAGAATTCGCCACTTTGGAGAAGGTCAGCGTGAAAAAAGCAAAAGGATAATTGGTGAGAGTAGTGCAGAATGCTGTGGGCGAGGAACTCAGCGTTTGCAGTTATGCACTGGCTGAGAACAGTAGTCCACGTATTACCATGTGCTAGGCCGTCGGGGAGAGGTACCAAGTATCTCTGGCCTGGTAAAGCACTCTGGTAATATCATCCAAGAGACTGTGTAGCTACCAAATTCACTGAGCCACCGGGGAGATAAGATAAGATAAGCCTCTGTCTTATTGATTTGCTCAAGCAACACCATTCAGAGACTTTATTACAGTAACAAATTACAGCCAGCAAGCTGGGGTTATTCAGAGTGATCCCTTCTTGTCTTATGCCCCGTACACACGGTCGGATTTTCCGACGGAAAATGTGTGATAGGACCTTGTTGTGGGAAATTCCGACCGTGTGTAGGCTCCATCACACATTTTCCATCGGATTTTCCGACACACAAAGTTTGAGAGCAGGCTATAAAATTTTCCGACAACAAAATCCGTTGTCGGAATTTCCGATCGTGTGTACACAAATCCGACGCACAAAGTGCCACGCATGCTCAGAATAATAAAGAGATGAAAGCTATTGGCTACTGCCCCGTTTATAGTCCCGACGTACGTGTTTTACGTCACCGCGTTTAGAATGATCGGATTTTCCGACAACTTTGTGTGACCGTGTGTATGCAAGTTTGAGCAAACATCCGTCGGAAAAAATCCTAGGATTTTGTTTGTCGGAATGTCCGATCAATGTCCGACCGTGTGTACGGGGCATTACTGGAAGTGAAGCAACAGGAATCTAATGCCGCGTACACACAAGCAGACTTTTCGTCCGGACTGGTCCGACGGACCGAGTCCGACGGACAATGCGATCGTGTGTGGGCTTCATCGAACCATCATTTGAAACATGCTTCAAATCTTTCCGACGGACTCGAGTCCGGTAGAAAAATCCGCTCGTCTGTATGCTAGTCCGACGGACGAAAACCCACTCTAGGGCAGCTATTGGCTACTGGCTATAAACTTCCTTATTTTAGTACGGTCGTACGTCATCACGTACGAATCCGTCGGACTTTGGTGTGATCGTGTGTAAAAGTATGTATACCTCGCGCCAAAAATTAATGTGAAAGGTTAAATAAAAGCTGCTAACCCCCAAACTGGGTGAGAAATCCAGTGCAAATGAAAAAAATGGATATGGTGGGGGGCGCTAAGTCTATATTTACTGTTAGCTATAATGTATGAAAATGTGGGACCCAACAGCAATTTTTAAATACACATGGATGTGCTATACAAAAAAGCTATATGTGTATAAATATAATATTAAGTGCAAATAGAGCATATTAGAAAAAGATAACATCCATGCAATTTGAGCATGTATTGAAAAATAATGTCCTTTGTGAAAAAAAGAAAAAAGAAAATAGAAAAAGTCCACATGCGATTTGAAAAGGTTGATGAAATAAACCAAATAAGTGACTCTTCCGCTGTGTAGATGAACAACCTTCACCAGCAGTGTTATACACCCAAATTGCTCTGTGTATGGATGTCCGCTTGCCAGAAGTTGTTGACCTTTTTAATTAAAAAAAGATCAAATGGGCTTTTAGCAAGGATGACTTGCTGTAATGATATGGATAAACCGTGCTGGGTAGCCTTTTCCTCTCCCCCAGTAGAGTATCAAGAAATATGCATAAGGATACAAGAAGGGCTACAATAGTGTAATCCCATTTATTGATAAAAGCAATGAAAAACAAAAAGCCAAATGGCTGCTTACATATCGGGGTTCCCTCGCCCGGCACTGAGGTTGTACCGCTCGTAAGGGGCTAGGAGCTCCGCTCTGCGCGTGGTGACTGGCGTGCGTTCCACCATCAGCCGCTGACAACCACAGGAACCAGAATTGGAATTCGAGAGATTGCGCAACCAGGCACGCCTCGACGTACGTTTTCGTTTCCCGTCTTCAGGAGGCGAGTCCGTTTGTTCGTGTGTAGGCAAGTCCATTCGTTCAAAAGTCTGTCAAAAGTCCGTCGGAATGTCCGTCAGACCAGTCCGGTCGAAAAGTCCGCCCGTGTGTACGCGGCATAACAGTTTTGCAGTGGAGGATTTGTACAAGAAGAGAGGAATATAGAGTAGTGATAATTCTGCAGGAGTGATGGCAGAGGAAGAAGAGCAATAGTCTGCAGTGGAGATATGCGAGGGAAATAGACTGTAAATGTTAGAGATGCTCAATAAGTGCTATTGGCATCCCATATTTTCCTTTACCCCAACCAAGTTATATCCCGCAATAAACACAACAAAACTGCGCAAATGACTCCTCATTGTCTCAAATGTGATAGATGGGGGTCTGGCAGCAGGATGATTTGGTGGATGTTAGTAACTAGTGGTAACCAACCGAGTGACGTGCAAGAAATTCTTTGACATGCGGTCCTGAGGAGGGTAATCAGAAACTTCTGTTTCCAATAAGAGTGCACGCCCCGAATGGAAGTTCAGAGAGTCACATGGGGGAAGATTCATTATAAGCTGCTGATGGTAGGTAGGACTTGGCTTCTTCTGAAGTTTCTCTTTTTGTCCCTGTTCCCCAATTGGAGGTTCTGATTTTAAATTTTAAAGGTGGCTCCTAGGCTTGCAGGGTCCTATGGAGCCATGGTTATGGCATACTGGACATGGTCAGGCAGTCCAGAGGATTAGAAAGCAATGCCACCAGGACCAGGGTGGGCATGAGTGACGTGCAAGAAATTATGGGACATACGGTCCTAAGGAGGGTAATCAGAAACTTCTGTTTCCAATAAGAGTGCACGCACCCGAATGGAAGTTCAGAAAGTCACATGTGGGGAGATTCATTATAAGCTGCTGATGGTAGGTAGGACTTGGCTTCTTCTGAAGTTTCTCCTTTTGTCCTTCTTCCCCAATTGCAGGTTCCGATTTTAAATTTAAGAGTGGCTCCTAGGCTTTGCAGGGTCCTATGGAGCCATGGTTATGTGCGTACTGGACATGGTCAGGCGTTCCAGAGGAATAGAAAGCAGTGCCACCAGGACCAAGGTGGGCATGAGTGACATGCAAGAAATGATGGGGCATGTAGTCCTGAGGAGGATAATCAGAAACTTTTGTTTCCAATAAGAGTGCACGCCCCCGAATGGAAGTTCAGAAAGTCACATGTGGGAAGCTGAAGGCTGTAAATTGAGAAAGGGAATAAAATGTGACTATTTAATGGGCTTGTTGTATCAATTAATTCATTGTCCAGTCATTAATAAAAAAAATGAAACAGAGGATTTATTTAAATAACACAAGTTTTATTTTAACACTTAGACCCCTTTCACACTGGGGCGGTTTGCAGGCGTTATTGCGCTAAAAATAGCGCCTGCAAACCGCCCCTAAACAGCCTCCGCTGTTTGTTCAGTGTGAAAGCCCGAGGGATTTCACACTGAAGCGGTGCGCTGGCAGGAGAAGAAAAAAATCTCCTGTCAGCCGCTTCTGTGGAGCGGTGAAGGAGCGGTGTATTCACCGCTCCTAAACCGCTCCTGCCCATTGAAATCAATGGGACAGCGCGGCTATACCGCAGTAATACCGCGGCTATAGCCGCGCTATACGAGGGGTTTTAACCCTTTTTCGGCCGCCAGCGGGGGGTTAAAACCGCTAGAGGCCGAATACCGCGGTAAAACAGCACTAAATATAGCGCTGTTTTACCGCCGACGCCCCCTACCGCCCTAGTGTGAAAGGGGCCTAACATTCTACATGATCAACCAGAATAATTATCAAAAGATATATTTCTAGATTCAACATTATGACTAACAAATTTACAGAGTAAATCCCCACCCCATTCAGGATAAGGCATTAGCAGAAATAATAAAGTAGCATCATGGGCTCATGGATGACACATTTCTTCTGGTGAATATACAAAAGAACAATTGATTGAGACTGCATCACATTATTCTAAAGAACTCATGTCAGTTGTGAAATACCATAACTAAGCTTACTGTGATAAACATCTTTGTTTGAAAGCAGAAGTGATTGCTCTGTGGAAAGGAAACAGTGACTAATGTTTTGGTGGTATGCCTGATTGTATAGGAGGTCCTCAATGTAGACATTAAATTCCACCAATCTCAATTTCAAATCGGTGGATGCCAATGTACTAAGTTGCATCATGGCTACTCACATACCTGTGGTGCCTCAAGCAACAAATCCTTTCTTCAAAGCTGAAATTTTGTCCCCTTTCCCTTTCACATCCTCAATGTTAGACTAATGATGCTTGCAGACATCCATAGGTGGTTGGATAAGCAAGATCTACCCAACTAACTTTTATAAATATGAATGTTCTTCTCTGCAAAAATTGATTTATGGAGATTGGCACAGGTTTTCTAACCTGCCCAATCGCTATCAACTGCACTCCCAAATAGCAGCTTGCCTGTGTAGTCAGGGGGCTAACTGGATTGGGTGGTGGTGTGCCTGATTGTATAGGAGGTCCTTAATGTAGACATTAAATTCCACCAATCTCAATTCCAAATTGGTGGATGCCAATATACTAAGTTGCATCATGGCTACTCACATACCTGTGGTGCCTCAAGCAACAAATCCTTTTTTCAAAGCTCAAATTTTGTCCCCTTTCTCTTTCACAGTCTCAATGTTAGACTAATGGTGCTGGTAGACATCCATAGGTGGTTGGATAAGCAAAATCTACCCAACTAACTTTTATAAATATGAATGTTCTTCTCTACAAAAATTGATTTATTGAGACTGATGCAAGTTTTCTAACCTGCCCTATTGCTATCAACTACACTCCCAAATAGCAGC
Organism: Aquarana catesbeiana; assembly: GCF_042186555.1. Classification (NCBI taxonomy): domain Eukaryota; kingdom Metazoa; phylum Chordata; class Amphibia; order Anura; family Ranidae; genus Aquarana; species Aquarana catesbeiana. Next base: position 196,657,863 of record NC_133335.1, read on the forward strand.
TTGCCTGTGTAGTCAGGGTTCTGATTGGATTTGGTGATGACCATATCATAAATTAGGCTCAGTTCATATTATTACTGCAAAATCGCGTGGTGGTTGCTTTTTGGAGGGCGTTTGACAGGCAGTTGCCTCCTCACCACCTGTTTTAACCTCTAAAAGCCTACACCACTGTCCCGTAATCATGTGATTGTGGGGAGGATGCAGCACGGCCCCATTCAGTTGAATGCGGTGAGTTAGGTGGGTTGAACTTCCCACCAAACACGACAGGTGGCTTAATTATTGCACAAAACAAAGCATTGCGGCCACAGCCTGTGTGGACCCCCATCCACTGCCTTTGCAGCTTAAGGAGGAGCAGTTGGGGGCAGTAAACTGCTCAACCGCTTGTTTTTACAGCCCCCCAACTGCAAGTGTAAACAAGGCATAATAGAGTTTAAAGTGGTTCTAAAGGCAGTATTATCTGGGGGGGGACAGGGGGTGGGGCGAGCCACAATGCCTGTGTATATGTGGCTCAGGATCAAGCCTGCAGGTGTACCGCAATAGGAAGCGGCTTGCTATGGTGGCACATGGAAAAGAGGAGGAGCCAAGAACGCCAGTGGAGGACCCTAGCATAGGTGGATTAGGGCTGCTCTGTGCGAAACCATTGCACAAAGCAGGTAAGTATAACATGTTTATTATTATTAAAATAAATTAAGGATGATTATAGCACTGGGTGCATGTAAGGAGTTTTTCTTTGAATACATTTGATATATATATATATATATATATATATATATATATATATATATACACCGTAGATACATTTTTGCTGGCAATGTTTATTATCCATAAATTACACTTTATTGGATGAAGCCCTGTCATACTCACCTCTCCATTGCATAAAGAAGGAACATTTAGCTGAAAATAATGCTCATGACAACAAATTAACATCACAGAGTCATTAAATCATTGCTCTTTATCTTTACATTTTAAAAGGGAACATCTGACCTACACATTGATCCCTACTGCTGAAGAGGAGATAGAAATTAATTATGCATTGTGGTGTGTTCATTATCAGTGCCTGCATAAATAATAAACAGCATAGCATGTTTACAGTCTGTAAATACTCTCAGCACAGTGTTCATTATCAGCACAGGGACTTCAGTTATTACCACAATTTAATCCATGATGCGGTGTGATAGGATCAAAATCGTATATCCGCCAAGCTGGGTGGCATTTTGACTTGCTGCAGTAGAAGGCTATACGCTAGTGCATATACTATATGCAACTTTCTATCATAGAGAATAATTGAAAGCCTGTACCTTGCCATCTGGTCCTGGCCATCCCATTTGCTGGGCCACACTTAAAGCGGTTGTAAACGGTGGATATAAATTAAAAAAAAAAAACCTGCAAGGCAATGGCATAATATGCTAGCATGCATTGCATACTAGCACATTATGAAATACTCGCCTTGGAACGAAGCCCTCCAGTGCCGAGGGGGCTGACATGTTCACCCTGTCTGTCTTCCGGGTTCACGAGCTCCGGCTATGTGATTGGCGGGACCCGCGATGACTTCACTCCCGCTCATGCGCGTGGGAGCCCTAGCTTTCGGCACGAGGGTCTGAAGTTCCGGCAAGGTATGCTGGACCTTCAGAGCGCATGCGCCAGTGATATCACTGGCTGCATGCAGGGTGAATATCTCTTAAACAGTGAACGTTTAATTAAATAAATTATGACCTAAAAATTCTGGCCAAGGTCCTTGCAACTAGGTTGGTCAAGGTCCTGCCTGAGCTGGTGGACTTTGATCAAACTGGCTTTATGCCAGGAAAGTCCACTGACATCAATCTCCGAAGGGTGCTCACCCACCTGCAGCTCCCAAACCCACATTCGAAAATCTCATGTAATGGTAGCTTTAGATATAGAAAAAGCTTTCGATATGGTGACCTGGAGTTATATGGTAACAGTCCTTCAAGCTTTTGGATTTGGCCCCTCCTTCCGAAAATGGATAGGCATTCTCTATAAATCCCCAATAGCTTAAATTAAATAGGTGGTCTGCTTTCCGAACCCTTTCCAGTGGAGCGGGGCACCAGACAGGGTTGTCCCCTCTCCCCGTTTTTATTCGCTCTAGTTATGGAACCTCTGGTCACAGCTCTCAGGTGATCAGACTCGGTGAAAGACATTCAGGTTGGCAGTATAGTCAAAAAACATGTTCTATATGCCGATGATCTAATGCTATTTCTCAATGACCCAGGACCCTCACTCCGAGCATCTTTAAACATTATTTCTGAATTCTCTGACCTTTCCGGGCTAAGGGTAAATTGGGATATATCCCATTCCCAAGCTCTGCCTATTGACTCCCAAACCAAAGCGCAGGCAGACCCCTCATTACCCTTGACATGGGCCACCTGTATCTGATATTTGGGTATTACTATTACCACTCGGGTCTCAGAATTTGCCAAATTAAACCTTTACCCTTTACTCTCCCAGCTCCAACTAAACTACGAGCATGGAATCATTTGTCCCTCAGGATAAACCTGATGAAAATTAAATTCCACTATTGCTTCCTTTCTGTGGGGATACACCCCCCCAGAATAAACAAATCTATTCTGAAAAGACCCTGGACAGAAGGTAGTTTAGCCTACCCAGACTTTCTAAAATATTTTCATGTGGCCCTCCTATCCCATGCTCATAACTGGGTATTATATGACAAATCAAATGCAGCGGTGGTTCTTGAGGCGACATATCTTGGGTCATATGAGTCGCTGAGAAACACATTGTTTAGAGGTGTTAAAGCTCCCTTTCCTCTCACACACTCTATGAAAGCAGTCATTAAGTTTTGGCAACTATTGGTATGCAAGCATAGTGAGGTCCCTCATACCCGGTCTCCTGATACCCGTCTGTGGCTCAACCAGCAACTATCTGAAGCTCTTACTGTCCCTGATACGGGGGCTCTGGGCAGCCAGGGAAGTCAAGAAATTAGATCACATCTGTTCCAATGGGTCCTCTTATCTTTGGACTCTCTCAAGGAGAAATTTGGGTTCACCAACCGCCAATTCTTCAGATACCTTCAACTCCACCATGCCCACACCGCCCAGTTTGGTTCTCTCCCACTACTCCTCATACAACCCAACCTTGCCTGGGAATACCCATTTTTACAACTGAACTCCATAAGGGGATTGGTTGATCCAATTTAAACTAATACATCGGGTATATATGTTGCCCCAAAAATTATCCAGGATTTACCCAAACTCCTCCTCAAACAGCTGGAAATGTGGACACGGAGATGCTGGTTTTGACCATGTGCTCTGGTCATGCTCTAAGGTTCAGGCCCTTTGGTTGGAGGTCACAGGCTTCATCACTACTCTAATTACAATTCACATGCCCTTGAGTGTATCAGTCTGCTTGCTGGGCTTGGTGGGCTCCTTAGCCCACCGTCGAGCAACCAGGACCTTAATTGGACTCCCGTTGTTCTATGTCAGAAAGGCGCTGCTTCTAAAATGGAAACAACCAGAGGTGCCCTCTCTAAATACATAGAAGGCGTTGGTCAACTCTGCAGTGCCGCTTTACAAAGCCGCTTATCTAGCTAGGTGATGCCCAGCCAAGTTTGATAAAATTTGGTACATTTGGTTGGAATCGGATACAACTAATGCCACACAGTGATGTCCAACTCCCCCTGCTGGACAACATTGACAGGCTGAATATGGGCTGTGAGGTTAAGCTATTGTTTCCCCTCTGAATCTGTTTTGTAAAACTCAACTTTTCCCACAGTGAAATATCTGAAGATAGTTGTTTAAATTAAATTGAACTATTATCCTCACTCTATCCTACCAGCTATGGTCATGAGCAATTTAGGTTGTAGCTGTGTTTAGCTATATGTCTTTACTGGTACTGTTTATGTTTGAGCCGGGGTATTCGAAGAGGCTCTATATTGTAACTTTTCATTGTCTCAAGTTAATAAAAAGTATTTAAAAAAAAAAGGCAGAGGAGGGATTTGGAGTCTTATAGACCCAGATCTCTCCATAAAGAGTACCTGTCACTGCCTATTGCTGTCACAAGAATGTTTACAAAAAAAAAAAAAAATTAAAGCAACAATGTTTAGGGAAAGCTAATTGTAAATTAGTTTTACAATTAAATTATTGTTTTACAGATAGTAATTTTACTGAATGGGTTTAAACATATTTAAGACCCTGTCCACACCTAGGCATTTGCGTTCGTGGGCATTCTGTATTCTGCCCGCGATCCCAAGACTCTGCAAAACTGACAAATCACACTACGCTTGTTCAGGCTCCATTCGTTTTCAATGGCACCTAAAGGCGGGTGCAATTCTTCTGTGATTCTTGCGCTGCAATCATGGCAAACCGCATTGCGCAAAGCTTGCCACTCAAAAAAAAAGCAGGAGCTTCTTTTGGGCGACAAGATTCATGTGATTTATCGTGCGACAATCACAGCAGAATTGCACCTGCGTTTAAGTGCCATTGAAAATGAAAGGCACCTGAAAAAGCATGGTGCGATTTGACAGTTTTGCAGAGCATTTTGGGATCGTGGGCAGAATCACAGTGTTTGCAAACGCCTAGGTGTGAAATAATGAATTTGGGTGGCAAAAATATGAATGCAATCTCACTAGAGGGAGAACCTCTGGGGGAATCTAGGATGGAAAAGGACTTGGGGGTCCTAGTAGATGATAGGCTCAGCAACGGCATGCAATGCCAAGCTGCTGCAAGCAAAGCCAATAGAATATTGGCATGCATTAAAAGGGGGATTAACTCCAGAGATAAAACAAAAATTCTCCCGCTCTACAAGACTCTGGTCCGGCCGCACCTGGAGTATGCTGTTCAGTTCTGGGAACCAGTCCTCAGGAAGAATGTGCTGGAACTGGAGAGAGTCCCGAGAAGGGTAACAAAACTAATAAAGGGACTGGAGGACATTAGGAAAGATTACAAGCACTGAACTTATTCTCTTTGGAGAAGAGACGCTTGAGAGGGGATATAATTTCAATGTACAAATACCATACTGGTGACCCCATAATAGGGATAAAACTTTTCCGTGAAAGGGCATTTAAAAAGACTTGCGGCCATTCACTAAAATTAGAGGAAAATCGATTTAACCAGAAACTGCGTAGAGGGTTCTTCACGGTAAGAGCGGTAAGGATGAGGAATTCTCTTCCACATGTAGTGGTTTCAGCAGAGAGCATAGATAATTTCAAAAAACTATTAGATAGGCACCTAAACGACCACAACATACAGGGATAGACAATGTAATACTGACATAAAACCACACCACACACACAGGTTGGACTTGATGGACTTTTTTCAACCTCACCAATGTAACTATGTAACAGGGCCCACATTCATATTTTGACTGCAGGGTATGTGCATTTGAATGGTCTGCTGTGCCTTTGTTTCCAGCACCATGCATTTCTATGCATTTCCATGTGCTGGAAACCGCACAGTTTTTTCTCAGTGTGTGGGGGTGCCATCAAGCTAATGGCACCCCCACATTTTTTCTTTAAAGCACCACATTCTGTGTGCGGCTGCGAGAATTCTTGCGTTTTACACACATTCCCTTCCCTGTACAGATGTGAACCTAGCCTTATACAGGTCAGTTATATACTGTTTTTGCTTCAATAAAATGATCATATAAACACTGCCAGTAACTTAAGAGTAAGCTGACCTATGGATCTGCAGTAACTTTACTCAGTAGCAAGTTAACCTTTATTGTTATCTGTGTGATGTCATTATACATATTTACAGTACGGGTTATTAAAGCAATACCAGCAGTCTATGAAACTTTCTCTATATCTACTCAATATTACTATTATGATTGATAGTGTTATTATTATACAGCGTGTTCAATAAGAGTTTGTCGATTCTTTGATTTATTAGACAGTATGTCACAAGTGTAATCATGCGGTACCGATATCTTTGCTATGTCCATCATTCAATGTATAGATGTCTTCATAGGGTTGTTGATCACGTCTAAATCACTGTGCAAAAAAAAAAAAAATGCTCAAGGGGGTTAGTGATAAAGAGCACATTAATTCCTGACCCATAGAGAGCTGATGTGCACTGGTGACAGCTCTGTGGGTGTATGAGTGGGAGGACTGCACAATGTCACCTGCTTCTCAACTACACCATTCATGTACTCCACATAGGGCCCAATCTGTCCTCTGACTAAGACACAGGGTCCAGCCAGCACATCAATAACAGGCTAGTTAAACTTCTACCGGCCCCTGTGTGAGGCATTAACAGGGCCCTCCAGACTGAGCAGGACCCAAACATCTTGTCCCCATCTGTTTTTTGGTGACAGCTACATTGAAAGGAGAAAGAATGGACAGAGGAACAAGTGAGTGGGTGGATAAAAAGAAGAGGACAGAGGCTAAATGAGCAAGACAGGATTGTCTGAATTAGGGCAATTATGTTGTTCAGCAGAAAAAAAGGCATTTGTATTGTGCATGTTATAAACAAGTGCTGACTAGCAATAAGTAGTGTGTAATCTACCCCAATTGTTTTATATATCTATACATATAGATATATATCTATATATATAGATAGATATATATCTATCTATATATATTTACATATATCTATATATATACATTTTGCCCCAAGCAAAATGGACATGGAGGGCCCCCCCCCCGCACGTACACACGCAAAGCCCCCCTTACTACCCTTACTACCCCCCCATGTTCTTTTTAACCCCCCTCCCTACCGCGGCAGGAGATTCAGTTTTCTGTTCCCGGCCGGCCAGACTGAAAGGAAGTGAGCACTCAGTGTGTGCACTTCCTGTCAGTCCGGCCGGGAATAGGAAACTGAATCTCCTGAGTCCTGTACCGCGCGGACTGCAGGAGGAAGGAAGAGGAGCTTGGCCTCGCTACAGGCTGCAGCTTACAAGAAGCGGCGGCCGGCGGCACGGCTGGGGCCCCAGGCCAGCTCAGGGCCCCAAGCAATTGCTTGTTTTGCCTGTCCTGTCGCGACAGGCCTGTGTATGTGTATATATATATATATATATATATATATATATATAGATAGCTATATACTGTCTGTCTATCTATCTATCTATCTATCTATCTATCTATCTATCTATCTAGATAGATATTTACAGTGCCTTGCAAGAGTATTCACCCCCTTGACATTTTTCGTGTTTTGTTGCCTCACAACTTGGAATTAACATGGATTGTTTGAGTTTAAATGATTTGCATCATTTGATTTACAGAAAATGCCCACAACTTTGAAGATGTTTTTTTTTTTTTTTTTTTGTGAAGCAAGCAACAAATAGGACAAAATCACAGAAAAAGTCAATGTGCATAACTATTCACCCCCCCTAAAGTCAATACTTTGTTAAGCCACCTTTTGCAGCTATCACAGCTCCAAGTCGCTGTGGATAAGTCTCTATGAGCTTTCCACATCTTACCACTGGGATTTTTGCCCATTCCTCCTTGCAAAACTGCTACAGCTCTTTCAAGTTGGATGGTTTGTGCTTGTGAACAGCAATCTTTTCTATTGGATTGAGGTCTGGGCTTTGACTAGGCCATTCCAACGCATTTCTCCTTAAACCACTCAAGTGTTGCTTTAGCAGTGTGTTTGGGGTCATTGTCCTGCTGGAAGGTGAACCTCTGTCCTAGCCTCAAATCACACACAGAGTGGTACAGGTTTTGCTCAAGAATATCCCTGTATTTAGCACCATCCATCTTTCCCTCAACTCTGACCAGTTTCCTAGTCCCGACTGCTGAAAAACATCCCCACAGCATGATGCTGCCACCACCATGTTTCACGGTGGGGATGGTGTTCTTTGGGTGATGTGTTGGGTTTGCGCCAGACATAGGGATTTCTTTGATGACCAAAAAGTTCAATTCTAGTCTCATCAGACCAGAGCACCTTCCTCCATACATTTTGGGAGTCTCCCACATGCCTTTTCGCAAACTCAAAACGTGCCATTTTGTTTTTTGCTAAAAGTAATGGCTTTCTTCTGGCCACTCTGGTTGAATACGTACGCACATGCCAATTATCATTTTTTTATTTCTGAAAAATAGTTTTATGTATATATTCTTCTAATTTTACTTCACCAACTTAGACTATTGTGTTCTGATCCATCATATCACATAATTTAGATAAAAAAAACATTTAACTAAAGGCTGAAATGTAACAAAATAGGTAAAAAGCCAAGGGGGGGGGGTGAATCCTTTTGCAGGGCACTGTGTGTGTATATATATATATATATATATATATATATATATATATATATATATACACACACTATATTACCAAAAGTATTGGGGCGCCTGCCTTTACACTGCCCCCAACAGGCCATGTTTGCAGGTTTCCATTTATCTTGCACGGGTGCTTTAAATCAGAGTCAATGACTTGGTATTTTGGACAGCTATTTTATCTAAGAGAAATTCCCAAAACATGGCCTGTTGGGGGTACTTGAGGACTGAGTTTGAAAACCACTGACCTAAAGCATGGCAGAGCTCTGAGAGTGATGATAGACCTATGCCTTTTTTTTTTTTTTTTAATTGAGTATAGCAGCAAAGCCAGATTGGGAGTTTTATCTTCTACCATGAGGGAATTTCCTTTTCTATTTTTGGGCTACTGAGGGTGTGTTAGTACATTCTCACAAAAATATGGACACATATTGTGTGCGTTAAAAGGCCAGGGATGATTTGATTTACAGCATGCATAGAACAATATGTCAACAATATATCTCCAATTTTTTTTTTAAAAAGCTACTTTTTTTCTCAGTTTAGGCCGATATGTATTCTTCTACACATTTTTGGTAATACAAATCGCAATGAGAGTATATTGATTGGTTTGCACACAAGTTATAGCATCTACAAAATAGGGGAAAGATTTATGGCATTTTTATGTTATTTTTTTTTTAATTTTTACTAGTAATGGTGGTGATCTGCGATTTTTATCGGGACTGCAACATTATAGCGGACAGATCGGACACTTCTGACACATTTTTGGGACCATTGGCATTTATATAGCGGTCAGTGCCCAAGGGAGCCAACCTGCAACAGTAGAACTGCGGCGGCTGGTAGGGAAGGGGTTAATTTTCCACGCATGTGATTGGGTTTTTCTTTGAAAAGTGAAACTTTATCACATTCACTAAGCTCTGGGGCAAATTCCTGTGCAAAGTGCATCTTCCCTTGCAAAGTGAAGAGTCTGTTAGAGTTTAGTCAATCAATTCCGCTGTGAAGTATATTAACATTGAAAGTGTGAAAAAAAAAACTACATTGCTAGGGTATGCGTGCTTGGAGGGGGCTGTGCAACCAGGGTAGACTTTGCTTCCTTTACTCTTTCCTGTTAAATTGTATTTTTATCGTAATTAAACTTTGCCTACAAGAATGCTGCTTGTAACTTTACCATGTTCCTTAGCCGCAATGCTGGAACTCCTCCAAAATTCCTATGCAAGTCCCAACTTTAGTATTTGCATTGAGATTTACACACTTCCTATGTGACATTGGTTTGGTGTCATAGTAAGTCACTGAACACTGAATTATGGGAAGAAGAAAAAGTGTCCATACTTTCCCCCATACCTGGAAGTAAATTAAGTTTGTGGACAGTACCTTATGTTGTGGCCAATATACAGGGCTACTTTAAAGTATAAATGTACTTTAAGACCCTATTCACACCTCAGCGTTTTGGAGCTTGAAGCTCCAAAACGCTGGAGGAGAAAAAATAAATAATTCTCTATGGAGTTGGTTCACATCTTCACTACAAGTCTCCTGAAGCCCAAAAAAGTTCTGAAGCTTTTTTTGTAGCTCGAATCAGGCGTTTTTGAAGCGTTTTTATTTTCCATAGAAATGCCTGGAAATGCTTGATTCAAGAATTTTTTAGCATTTTAGTGCATTTTGTCACGTGTTTTTGAGCCTTTTTCTGCTCAAATTCAATAATTAAATGAAAATAAATAATAAAATAAATAAATTAATAATAAGAAGAATAAATTAAAAAACCTAACCCCAATATTAAAGTGGTTGTTAAGCCACTTAGTAAATTACATGCAATCCCCTCTGTTAGAAAGAGTCCTGTGCTGCAGTGTATGCGCTTTGTAAAAAATATGCCCATTTCTACCAGAATTCAAAGCATCTCTTGGCGCTCACGTGACTCCTCGCTGCTCCCTCTCCCGATCTGACAGCTAGAAGGGGAGGGGCCAAGGATCCCCCGTTGACGTCAGAGAGAGCGAAGACGTCAGCCGAGGAGGACGGGAGCAGCGAGGAGTCACATGAATTAAGGTAGTAATGTAATGTATTTTTTTTTCAAAGCACATACACTGCAACATAGGATGCTTTCTAACAGATGGGATTGCGTGTAACTTACACTGTGATTTCAGGGAGGGGAGGGGGGAGAGGATGGGGAGAGCAGAGAGCAGGCAGGGGATGACGGAGGCACGTAACTGACCAAGGTGTCAGGGCTCAGCAGCCATGATAAAGTCAGTTTATAGGGGGGGAGGGCAGAACCAGGCAGGATCAGCCAGGTATTTCAGGTGATACAGGGGGCAAAATTACACAGCACAAGCACTATGCTGTATAACATGCTTTATAGTAACAGGACCCATTTTTTTACTCCTAATATTAACCCCTAACCCAACAAAATAAATAAATAATAAATAAATAAACCCCTAACATTTGCACCCTTTACATTTTTTTAAAAAAAAATATAGATAAATCATAATAATAAATAAATAAATAAAAGTGGATTAAAAAGCTGAAAAACATAGCAGCAAATGATGAAACAGAAGATATTTTTTTCCATTGGCTAATCAAGAAATGCCAAAACTCAAAAATGCTTTACAAACGCTCAAAAATGCACATACAAGTGCTTGAAAAAGTGCTCAAAAACGTGACCCTCAGGTGTCAATGCAGTCTAAGGCAAAGCAATTTTCTTTTTTTTCTTTTTTTTTTTTTGAGTTTTTGCGTGAGTATACAAGTGTTTCAGACGTGTATTACAGGCATTTTACATTTGTTATTCAAGCTTCAGGAGTTTTTGTTTTAGCCAAGGGATAGCACTGGAGACCAGTCTCAAAATGCCTGAAATATGCTTGAAAAAAACACCTAAAAAAAAAAGTGCTCAATTTAAGTGTTGCCATTCAAGTCTGTGGTGCCAAAAATGTTAAATTCTTCCTCTAAAGTGGCTGATACAGCTTCTGGAGCTTTAGGCATCTGAGTGCTCATATGTGACCAGTCACCATTGAAATGTATTTATTTATTTATTTATTTCAGGTACTTATATAGCGCCGTCAATTTACGCAGCACTTTACATATATATTATACATTCACATCAGTCCCTATACCCTCAAGGAGCTTACAATCTAAGGTCCCTAACTCACATTCATACCTATACTAGGGCCAATTTAGACAGGATCCAATTAACCTACCAGCATGTTTTTGGAGTGTGGGAGGAAACCGGAGTACCCGGAGGAAACCCACGCAGACACAGGGAGAACATGCAAACTCCAGGCAGGTAGTGTCGTGGTCGGGATTTGAACCAGTGACCCTTCTTACTGCTAGGTGAGAGTGCTACCCATTACACCACTGTGCCACCCTGAAATAGATGGGATAATAGATGCTGAGCATTTTGGAGCTTCTAGCTAGAAAACGCTCAGGTGTGAATGAATGGGCCTTACTGGCCCTTTTGGTGCCTAGTTTCAAAACCTTCTTGGTTGTCCAACTACTCCGGTGGCAGTGGCACATGTGCAGACAGAACTCCACTTGAAAAGACCTGTTGAGAGGTTGGTGGGCAGTGTATTGTATAGGCTTTCTATTGAAGTCAGTGGAGTTCGGATTCTATAAGCACTGGGCACACAGTGCTGAAATGAGAATATTTTAAAGCTTAAGCTCTGCATTAAAGATTTATTGGCCTGTAATCATCTACCTTGTGGTAACCCAATGATTCTACATGTCATTTCTCATACATTTAACATCCTTTTTTATGTAAGTGAGGGGAAAAAATCCTTATTTTAAAACGTACCGCCCCCCCCCCCCAGGGTACTAGAGATTACATGACGGATCTGCTTGTAATGTTGCTATCTCTTCAACATTTACGTAGCTGGCAGTGTTAAACATCACAGAAGCACACAAGTTAAGTGTCACTTTTATAAGCACTGGTGGATGATCAGCATTTCCTGTTCATGTGATAATATATTCTAAGGCATCTGCTGTACATTCCGGCAATGTATAATATCTTTAAATTGTGGGGGAAGTTGTTCTAAGAATTTAATGACCATCGACACTACAGCTATCGAACATGTTTTTTCTCAAATTAGCATAAGACATGGGGCAAGTACAGCTTTCATTTAATATACTGGTACCCTGGCTGCCCCATCTTTCTAATTATATTACAAGAGACATCAAGACATACATCTCCCGACTAATCCTGATAGACAGTAATAGCTGCCTCTCTTATTTGGTAAATTGATTATAAAATATGGACTGCATTCTTTTCTCCTGATATGCAGATATTATAATATTTATCTCACCTCCTTCGAGTACACATACGTAAATATAACTTCTAACCTTCACCACTCCCCCAATACATAAATATCAGGAAATGTACCCCATTCCCATCTTCTACGAATACCTAGACATCTGGAAACATATACACATCCTCACCTTCTCTTGGTAGATAGGCATCTGGGTACAAACCTTACCTCACCCAACACATCGGAACATGTACCCTACACTCACCTCTTTCAATACGTAGACCTCAGGACACATATCCTACCTTTGTGTCTTCCCAATACACAGGCATAAAAGCACAAATTCAATTTTTACATACACCTAATATGCATATTTTAGGACATATACCTCACCCTCACCTCTTCCTAATACATAGACATTAAAAAACGTACCCCATGTACCCCACCCTCCCCACCTCCTAGTACATAGACTTCAGGACATGTCTGTGAAGGTTCTCATTTATCCAGATCATGGTATAGCTAGTAGTAGTTGGTCACATTGAACTGGACCTGTTCTATAACGTTGAAGACATTTCATAGCTCATCCAAGACTTCAGTTCTAATGAATGTCAGGAAAATACCCCAGTATTTATATCCAAACAGGTAGCACCAACACCTTAATCCAATCACCACAAAAGGCAAATGTTGATTGTCCAAGAATGGGATGGGAGGTGTTAAAGGTGCGGAACAAACCTGTTAGATAATCCCAACCTTTGGTGTCATGGAGGCTTCATAGGTCTTTCCAGTTAGTGTCAGAGACTGCCACTACCTCCTACTCCCCTTCAATCTGAACGTGGATCGAAGCATCTGGCCTACCCCTTCTGCTTCCCATTACTACTATTTGCCACTGTTATTGCCTATCCAGTCTATGGTTAGTGTTGTGACATTGAATGGATTTCATGAGTCCTAAGCCCTGTGTAACCTGGAGTTTAAACAGGTCTTCTTCTTGCTCCCACAGGTGAACAGAACAGCAAAAAGATTGCAGAGAAGGCAAGTATAAGCAGCTGGAAGATGACAACATGTAAATTACCTGTTGCTGTGCTCTGCATGGGCAAAACACAGGCTTGCTTTCAACCAGGATTTTTCAACCTTCCAAGCTTTCAACCTTTCAAGCTTCCATGGAACCCTAAGGTTTCTCCAGAGGTTGCTAGGGGCTGGAGCTATGAGCAATTTCTGCCTCACCGATAAGTTTCCACTGACACTATTGATCATTTTAGCTATATTTAAAGGGGTTGTAAAGGTTCACGTTTTTTCACCTTAATGCATCCTATGCATTAAGGTGAAAAAACATCAGACAATGCCGGCCCCCCCGTTCTACTTACCTGACCCCTCGAAAGTCCCGCACTCGATCCCGACATCCTCTTCGCCGCTCAGCCTGACCGTTGATTGGCTAGAGTGGATGGATTGAAAGCAGCCATTGGCTTGCGCTGCTGTCAATCACATCCAATGAAGCGGCGCGCCGGGGGGGCGGGGCCAAGTGATACAGTCAGCGGCTATAGCCGCTGGCTGTATCACGGGAGCGCGCCCGCAAGAACTAAACACCATGCGAGAGAGCTCGCATGAAGGTGTTTAGTTCTTGCGGGGAGGAGCTGAGACAGCCGCCGAGGGACCCCAGAAGACCAGGTTCGGGGCCACTCTGTGCAAAACAAGCTGCACAGTGGAGATAAGTATAACATGTTTGTTATTTAAAAAAAAAAAAAAACCTTTACAACTCCTTTAAGGGGAAGGGGATTCTTCCCAATGACCACAAGTATAAGGAGCATTCTTTCCACTGACCATCACACTAATGTATAATGAGTTGTAGATATATTTTTAACAGGAGTTTCCTGAGACCTGAAAGTTATTTCTAGGGTTCTTTGTTGAAAAGGTTGAGAAATGCTGCTTTAATCTGATCCTATTTATACATATATCTCAAATAAACAATGACTAAAGATTTCATTTAAAACCAAATATGCTTCTTACTTGCATGCCTCCACAAAGCAAATACAAAAGGCAAAAGCTGGAAAAATAAAAACGCGAATCAGAGAAAAAAAAAAAGAAAAAGCACAAGACAAAGTAATAAATTGTAGTTGTTTTCTATTACTACTCTATTCACTTTAACTTAGGTACAAAATTATTTAAAGTTATTGGCCACTGTAAGGTTCGGCAAGACTCCACCTTTCTCTAGTACTTCACAAATAACAGCAATCCTATTGCTGTCTATTCTGGCCTCTTCGCAGATAAGTCAAGAGCCACTCTGAAATGCAACCTCCCTGCCCTCCGTTACTGTCTTCCCCAGGGGCTCTGAGCGCCTCTATAACTCTGAATTAGGGAGACAGTTCTCACTGCTTGATACATGAGGCTCCAGGGACAGAAAAATGAAGGTTATGCACTCAGCGTGATATCAAATAGAGCTGAGAATTAACGGTGGTCATTTAGCTGCAGAAAGGAGTGAGGCAATGATTAACCCCTGCAATGACCTGTATACGCCATGCTTTATGTGCGATACAGATACATTCCTTCAGCAATACAGTAAAATATGACATGCACCCTGTATTGACTGTAATTCAAATACAGTGCTTATGTTGTTCTGTCTAAAACATAAACCGAAAAGTAGATTTAACAAAACTAGAGCACAAGATACTCATAGAGAGCATATTCTTTGTTTCACTTGAAAGGTAAAAATGTATTGGGTGCCACGGGCCGCTCCCCGTCCATGGGGGCAGGGACAGTGATATTTTAATTAAGTTTCATTCTAAAATGTAACATGGCATGAGCAACCTTGCTATTCTCCAGATTTTACATTTTATAGGAAAATGTGGCTACCCAGATAGCAAGCAATCGAGCTGCATGTTTGAAAATGACTTGCTAAGCTATTGCTAGACTTGCCAGGCTTCACAAGTTTGTTGCACAATTGCAGCAAGTCCGCATTGCATGACTCCAGATCAACTTTCTTTGCAAACATTCTGCAAGTCTGCCTCAAGTTCTGGTTCAGTTATGCAAAAGTCATCCCACCACAGGGGTTACTGTGACTGGCAGAGCTCTTGCTGTAGACTCACCACTGCAACTTTGCTCTTGCTAGAGACTTACCACGCAAATTTGCTACCAATTGGAAAAGTGTCAACTAGAACCTATGCTTCAAGTGCTCTGCACTTGTACAACTTGTCAGTGGAAATGTGCAGCAAGTTAACAAGGCTTAAAATTCAACACTGCCACAAATTTGTGGCACCTTATCCCTGCTATCTGGGTACTTATTTACTTTTACTACTAGTGGAAAAAGGGTTTAACCACCACATAAACGGTAAGGATTATTAACTGTGAGAGCTGTGAATATTTGAAATGGTCTTCCTCAGGAGATGGTCCTCTGTGATTCAGTAGCATGTTTCAGAAGGACTGATTGTGTTCTTAAATGCATATAGTTTAAACTGCTACTAGGGATGAGCCAATGGTTCGGACTGATCATTCATTGACTGTTTGTTCGTTCGGATGAACACCTGAACTGGGTGCTTCTATATATGACCGCTTCCTGCTGTTGCCAGTTGCTAACGAAGGAGTGGGTGCTGGCACCTGCCATATCCCAGCAACCACTCAACTCACCATATCAATTGACTTACATGGTCTGGAATCCCTGGAGGCATAAGCAAAGGTCAGGGATATCGCTGAAATCACTGGCCATATTTGGTTATTGGGCATATTTGACATTGACCAAATAGGGGAGATTTACTAAAACCGGAGCATGCAAAATCTGGTGCAGCTGTGCAGAGAAACCAATCAGCCTCCATGTTATATTGTCAAAGCATAATTAAACAACCTGAAGTTAGAAGCTGATTGGCTACCATGCACAGCTGCACCAGATTCTGAGTGCTCCAGTTTTAGTAAATCTCCAAAATGTCTATCTCCTCTTCTGTTTTTCACTGATGACAGTTGGGTAAGCTGTCATTCAGCAAAGAGTAGCATCGGGAACAGTCGTGTTGTTTGGGCCTACCGTTTATTTTTTTCTTTCGGCAAGTTGACAGGCAATGGATTTACAATGTGGGACTTTTCTGGGGAGTTTTAATTTTTAAATACAGGACTTGTATTGGGTGTCTTTATTTGTATGTTACATTTTTTTGTGAACATGTAGCAATGCTACTCTTTACTCTTTCATGTAAGTGGGGGAGGGAGCTGCATCTGAGGGCCCCATTCATTTTAAAGGGGACTTCCAGATTTTAATAAGCCTCACACCTGCAGACCCCCACAACCACTGGGCCAGGGTTATGTGGGAGAGGCCCTTGTCTTCCTCAACATAGGGACAAGGTGCTTTGCCAGGCCCCCCGTCCCAGTAAGGCAACCCCCCCTCCACTCCTTGTGGCCAGGTATGGTTTAGGAGGGAAGGGAGGGGCATGGTCATCCCCCTTTCTTGGCTGGCCAAGCAGGCTTCATGCTTGCATTAAGGGTCTAGTATGGATCTTTAGCAGGACCCATGCTCATTTTTGTTTTTTTGTGTGGGGTACCCCTTTAAAATCCATACCAGACTCAAAGGGTTTAGTATAAATTTTGAGTGCACTCTATGTAATTTTTGTGTCATTCTTTTTGTAGGATGTACTACAGCACAAGTGACATTTACCAAGAAAAAAAATTATATAATTTTAAATTGCCAGCAAATGATATTTACTTGCAAGCTCAAGGGAGCCTGTCAGAAAATTGTCAACCACACAGTGCCTGTATCCAATCAGATGCAGGCAGTATTTGGGTTCCCTGACAGCCCAGCAGGGGATTTGTCCATCTGCGCTGTTAGCGTGGAAGGAGGAATCTGCTGGATTTCTTTTGTTCAGCCTGCATGCTGGATGAAATCATTTTATGCTTGTATGTCCAGTTTTCGACAGTGCAGGTAGACAGTTTTCCGGCAGCTTTCTCTTACTCTGGAATATGTATCTTTTGTAAGTAGTATGTATTTTTGTGATAAATCAAACAAATAAAGTGTGGAGCTAAATCCCAATAATAAATTATAAATGAAGTCTCATAGTGATAAACAATAAAAATCAAAAACATGCAATGTGTATTGACATTCAAATAAATATTTTTTTTTCTAAAACTGTGTTCTTATTTAATACTATATAACTATATAAAAATAGTGGCAATCATTCCAAAATGCCCTACTAGGCAGTGAATACAATATTCAGTATTGCTGCATATCCAAATGGGTGAGTATATATAAAGTTCCTTCCAATAATAATAAAAATAAATAAATAAATAATACAATTAAAAAAAAAAAAAAAAAAAAAAAATATATATATATATATATATATATAGTGCAGTGACAATCTTCCAAATAAGTGGCTTCACTCCATGCAATTCAATGCTCCACCAATGTGCTCCACCACTGTGCAGATTGGCCACTCACCTGAAAGTTCAATATAAAGCGCTTCTAATGAATCAATATTATCTCCATTCCAGATGTAGCAATCTGTAGCTTCCCGAGATATCTCTCTCAATCGGCCATCACATGGAATAATAATGAAAATCTGGATAGTGTAGTACTTCTTAAAAACTATTTATTAAAATAGTATTACTTACATTAAAGTGGTTGTAAACCTAGTTACACTACTTTTACCTACAGGTAAGCCTATAATAAGGCTTACCTGTAGGTACTGAAAATATCTCCTAAACCTGAACTGTATAGGAGATATTTGTCATATACACTTGCACTGACATTGGTACATGCACACTGAAGAAAGGGCACGATCGTGATGTTTTTAAAGGGCCCATCCCGTGACCGGCGGCTCCCGCGTGCATGCGTGGGAGTGACGTCACACGGCTCTGGCCAGTCACAGTCACTCTGGCCAGTCCACGGCCCTGGAAGAAAGAGGGGTGAAGATGGATGCGGCCTCCAGTGGGGACAGTGGGGACATTGCAGGCTTCGTTTGGAGGTAAATGCAACATAAGGGGCTAGTATGAGATGTATACTAGCCCATTATGCTTTTAGTTTGCAGGGGGAAAAAAAGAGGTAGTAAATAAAACCCATCAGGGTTTACTTCCTCTTTAAAATTAACACTCAACAAGCGAGTGTGAAGGACCGTGGGGTCACACAAGCAAAATCGCCACAAGTTCTAAACTTCCAGTGTTACCAGGAGTGACGTCACATGGCTCCTCTCAACGCATTGCGTTGCGTCACAGGCACATGACTTTCTCAAGGGCTCTACTACTATACTATAATAATATTTTTGTGATAATGATCTTTATCTCTTTTGTTTTTTTCTCGTACCGTTTATGAAGATGTTATTATATTTTTGTATTCACAGTTCAGACCAAACATCATTTCCCCCTGATGATTTGTTTGAAAAATTGAAACATGTTGAAATGAACCTGTTTACGTGTGGTCATTACTACCCATAGATTACAAGATGGTCTCTGTGAAACATTTTGTGGTTAATCAATTTTTAAAATGGTGGTTTTTAATGAATTAATGCGAACAATTAAAAAAAAACAAAAATGATATAGAATTTTTTGCGTGCAGTGCCTAAAATGTCCACAAATCCTGTTTTGGTTGTATATAGTTTTACATTTAAATTTGCACATCTATTGGTAAGTAATCAGCAGTGGAAATTCAGAGGTTTTTGGCACAGCTGATTATTCAACCAGTATTCATCCAAAGTAAATTTTGAATTACATTGCAACATTAATCTAAGCACTGACAGACTCGGCATAAAAAGTTACTTGGTCTAATTAGTGAACTGCTGCATGTTCCAGTGTTCTTTTATAAGTGACAGATTCTATTTAATTCATGCCTTGTACCAGTCTCAGACATCAATGGTTGATTACTATAAATCTTTATGGTTGACATGAAAATCATTCATCACCAGGACCTGTTAGTTATGAGAGGGGACGCATTTACACCTTTTTGTCCTGTATTCTGCCCCCTGCTGGGCCTGCATCCTGCAGAGAGTTAAACTTTAACTGCTCCCTACTAGCCTTACAGTAGCCTGAGAATCCTGCAGACACTCAAGTCCTCTCACCAGTATCCCCATTATACACCACCCTGTTAACTATTCTTCTCTAATCAATAAGATGTGTCCTGAAAGGGCCTCACAATCCGTTTTCCTATGTTCTCCACCTCCTAGTTAAGATAGATTAGACAGTGTAATAAGATAAATTACTCTTTAGCTAAGACATGGCTTTCCGTTTTATAGTGAGTTAACATACTACTAACAGGCAGTATACTCCAATCATTGGCAAGAAAAAATAGAAAAAACTTTCTTCAAAAAAAAAAAAAAAAGTGTTTGACGAAGACATAAAAAAAGAGAATGAAATAAAAAAAAAAGAAAAGTATCTGGACCTCAACCCTTAAACTTGTAGATTGTAAGCTCCTTGAGGGCAGGGACTGATGTGAATGTATAATGTATATGTAAA
Organism: Aquarana catesbeiana; assembly: GCF_042186555.1. Lineage (NCBI taxonomy): Eukaryota > Metazoa > Chordata > Amphibia > Anura > Ranidae > Aquarana > Aquarana catesbeiana. The sequence goes on from NC_133335.1 coordinate 196,677,660, forward strand.
GTGCTGCGTAACTTGATGGCGCTATATAAGTACCTGTAATAAATAACCAATAAGAATGTCATAGGTTAAATGTAAAAATAAAGCTGATGGGATGGCAGTGTGTTTGGCTATAAATCTGAACTTTTTAAGAAAAAGGATATAATTCACAGTAGCAAAATGCACCTAAATGCAATCTGCAGCTTTATTTGCATCAGAGAAAATATTTTTAATAGTGTGTTGAAACTTGTATCTCATACTAATCAGATCAATGTAATGTTAAGGTCCATAGAAATCTCATTGTGATTAACCACTTTAGCCCCGGAAGATTTGGCTGCTCAATGACCAGAGCATTTTTTGCGATTCGGCACTGCATCGCTTTAACTGACAATTGCGCGATCGTGCGACGTTGTACCCAAACAAAAAAGACATCCTTTTTTTCCCATAAATAGAGCTTTCTTTTGGTGGTATTTGATCATCTCTGTGGTTTTTATTTTTTGCGCTATAAACAAAAAAAGAGCGAAAATTTTGAAAAAAACACAATGGGGGTTATTTACGAAAGGCAAATCCACTTTGCACTACAAGTGCACTGCAAGTAGATCCGAGGGGGACATGCAAGGAAAGTAAAAAACAGCATTTTAGCTTGCACATGATTGGACGATAAAATCAGCAGAGCTTCCCCTCATTTCAGATCTACCCCTCAGATTTACAGCGACTGCATTTCCAAGTGCACTTGTAGTGCAAAGTGGATCTGCCTTTCATAAATAACCCCCATTGTGTTTTTTTCAAAATTGTCGCTCTTTTTTTGTTTATAGCGCAAAAAATAGAAACCACAGAGATGATGTTATTTACTAAAGGCAAAGTGGATTTGCCTTTAGTAAATAACCCCCAATATTTTGTACTTTTTGCTATAATAAATATCCCCAATTTTTTTTAAGAAAAGCTAATTTTTTTTCTCAGTTTAGGCCGATATATATTTTTCTACATATTGATAATAAAAATCGCAATAATATATATTGATTTTTTGCGCAAAAGCTATAGCATCTACAAAATAAGGGATAGATTTATGGCATTTTTATTATTGTTATTTTTTTTACTAGCAATGGCGGCGATCTGCGATTTTTATCATGACCGCGACATTATGGCGGACACCTCGGACACTTTTGACACATTTTTGGGACGACTGACAATTATACAGCGATCAGTGCTATAGAAATGCACTGATTACTGTATAATTGTCACTGGCAGGGAAGGGATTAACACTAGGGGACGATCAAGGGGTTAACTGTGTTCCCAGACTGTGTGTTCTAACTGTATGGGGAGGGGACTGACTATAGGGGATGACAGATCGTGGTTCCTAGCTATTAGGAACTCACGATCTGTCTCTCCTCACAGAACAAAACAGAGATTTGCGTGTTTACACACACAGGTTCCTGTTCTGCCTCTCGTGCCCATGATCGCTCGTGGCCGGTGGTCATCACGAGTGCTGGCCAAGAGCATTGGCACCCCCGCAGTGCAGCGCCTGCTATCCCACGTATAGCTACGACGGCTCGCGGGATCGTGCCGACCTGCCGCAGTATAATGACGGCGAGTGGTTAGCAAGCGGTTAAAGCATATCTAACTTGAAAACAAAAATGTAATCTATCACAGTTTACTAATCCATAAATGTGGTGGTTGCATTTGTTTTCTTTTTGTTAAGCTTTTTTCCTATTATTTTCAACCAGTAACACACTTCCTGTCAAAAGGTGTCTCCACTCTGGATAGCGGTGCAACGGAGACACCCTTGGACAGCAGAGCTGTCAACCTGGAGAGAGGGTAGTGTTAGATGGGCTAGCAGATTTGGATGGACTTGACTAACAAATTAGTCCTGAACTTCAGCTAAGACTTTATAAGAAGCTACAGCAACAGTTTTTTTTTCCCTTTTGGAATAAAGGTTTTACATTATTAAAAACCAGCTCCCCATGTCAGTGGTAAATGGTTTGTCTCAGCCCTCTAATTGACACTTTTGCTCGACAGCTTGGTCTGTTAAAGGCAGCCCATATACAATGTATTTTTTTCGTTCAGCCAGTTTGGTGAATTAAAGAAAATGCCTTCATTCCCCCATCCACACATTCGATATTGACAAAGGGACCCCTCCTGCTATGCTATTGTATTCTGACAGCGGGGAGCCTTCCACACCATCAGAATACAGTGCACAGTGTTGCTGCCTATAGCCGGTGGCACTGATTGTTCGTAAAAAAACATGACAGGCTGGTTTTATTTATTTACTACAGGTACTTATATAGCGATGTCAATTTATGCAGTGTTTTACATATTTTTATTATACATTCACATCTGTCCCTGCCCTCAAGGAGCTTACAATCTAAGGTCCCTAAGTCGCATTCATGCATACACATACTAGGGCCAATCAACCGACCAGCATGTCTTTGGAGTATGGTAGGAAACTGGAGGAAACACACACAGGCACAGGGAGAACATGCAAATTCCGGGCAGTGTTTGTACACAAGTCGATCGACAGTGTACAACCAGCCTGCCCATACATGGATCAAAATTCATCACGCTGAACCGGGGGAATTTCAATCCATGTACAGCCAGCTTTACTGGCCGGATCACCACGTGAGAAAAAAAAGAAAAAAAAGCCTAAAAAAAGAAAATTAATGCACCCACCACATCTAAGAATTGATAAGCTGCTTTTAGCTTTAGATACATTTTAATGACAATTAGTCAGTGCATCTTATGTGTTTTTTTTTTTTTTTTAAATATGAGCTTATGAGCTTTTTTGTGCTTTTAGACAGCAATGATCCCTAAACACAAAATATATACATTACACAGTTTTGTGCATTTACATCTGAGCCACGCAAAAATCCCCTTTGCCCAATGAAATAGCTGTAAAACCACTGCATAACCATATTTCTCATGAATATTTATTTTTTTCCTATGAATTGTTACACCATAAAACGTTCCTTTTTTTGCTCTTTTTAGTAGATGCCTCACCTACCTTTACTGTGCATCAGAACTTTTATTCAAATATGTTCTTCAATAACAGCAGGTATGTAAGCCACTTTGTAAACACCTCTACAAACCCAGATATTACCTTCCAATTTATAGTAAAGGAACAATAGCTCCTTACCTGCGCAGATTAAAATATAATTTATAAAGTGCAAATTATAGCTGCCCCTTCAAAAAGTTGAAAAACCAATATGTAGAAGTGTGTGTGTGGTGAACCGTGCTAATAATCTATGAATAATAATAAATAGTAAAGTGCAAACAGTGTAAATTGCAAGCCACCGGATTCGCTCCAATGGAACATACACAATGATGAAATATTAATGATACAAACCATAACATCTGTATAAAAGTGAAAAATAATTATATATATATAAGTGCACTTAGATAAAGAGTCTTTATCGTATTCTCTCAAAAAAACTCAAGTCCAAAAGCAAAAAGGTCATCCAGTGAATTCAAATGTACAAAGTGACTTTTCCAGTGCTTGAATGAATAGGGAAATCCTCCACCAACAGCCTACTCATCAGATGGAGTTGATCCCCATTACAGAGATCAAAACAGCTTTTGGATAACCAAACTGCTTCCAGAAATCCATCACTGCAGTTCCAAATGGCATCAGATGAGTGGGATCCCTACACATCTGATGTCATTTGGACCTGCAGTGCAGCGCCATTTTTTAAGCAATAAACGTGGTTTTTTACATACTTCAATATGGGAGATTGTTTTTTACCCTATGTCTAAACTGGTTATGCGAGGCCTCCCTTTACTGGAGACATCATTTGGACCTGAAGTGACAGATCACTTGAAGCAGTTTTACAATCCAAAGGTTGTTGCGATCTCTGTAATGGGGATCACACTCATCTGACACCATTTGGACCTGCAGTGACAGATTTCTGGAAGCAGTTTTATTATCCAAAAGCTGTTTTGATCTCTGTAATGGGGATCAATTCCATCTGGTGAGTAGGCTGTTTGCTCTGTGTTGATGGAGGATTTCCCTATATATTCAAACATTGGAAAAGTCACTTTTTACATTTGAATTCACTGGATGACCTTTTTGCTTTTGGACTTGAGTTTTTTTGAGAGAATATGATTACCTTGCAATGTATCAGTTATATCATCACTATGCAAGAAGTACTGCTGTGGGAAGGACCCAGGAACTGCACCCATTACAGGCTTCCTGCAGAAAACTGCAGAACGGGGCGGATACAAGACCATTCACCCTACACAAGGAGAGAGAGCAGCAGAGACCGGTCTTTATAGGAAGCTCATGTACAGAGGTAAAGTTTCACACTGGATTATTGCACAGATCTAGAATAAATATACAAAGCACACCAAGATACCTGTAACAATAAACATTAGTCAATATTTTTTTAGGGCAGATTTAGACTTTAATTCCAGTAAGATCCTGTCAGTATTTTAGGATGTGAGAAGAAGAAGATATGTAAGAACTGTGCCCCCTTCTCCTGCTGCTAATGCCATAGCTGGGCATACTGCCCTGCATGCTCTAGCATGCCCATTCTCCCCTTTTGTGTGCCAGCTGCCCACAATTGGCATGGAGGGTGCACTGTGCATGTGTAGTCTTTCACCTTCTTTTTAGCAGCTGGAGATGGGAGTTTTCTTAAGCATGGTGTATTTGTTGTGTTGGCTGTGGGTATTTTGGATTGGCGGGTTAAAAAGTGAGTATGTGTAGGCAGTAGCTGTTAAGGATTTAGTCTGGGTTCACACATGTGCGGTGCGAACTGAAACTCAGGTTTCACTGGGAAGATAAAAATCAGTTGTTCAAAGGTCTCACTGCGTTGTAGCTGCGGATCAGTGAGCAGGGAGAGGGGGAGGTGTAGTGAGGAGAAGGAGAAAATCCTTGTTCAGAACGCAATGCATCTGCGAATCAGATGCGTTCTCATAGGAGATAATAGGCTTGTAGTTTGCCCAAAAAACACACATGTTTTTTGTGCAATGCGCAGTGCGAATGCAACGCACATATGTGAACCAGATACATTCAAATGAATGTATTTTAAAATGTCCTGTGAATTGGATGCGGTGTAAGCCGCATCTAATTCGCATAGGTGTGAATGGGGGCTTAACCCCTTCCCGCCGACCGTACGCATATATGCGTACTCGGCTTTCCGGGGTTATACCGGGATGATGCCCGCAGCTGCAGGCATCATCCCGGTACCGTTGTTTACAGCGGGCGATTGGCTACCCGTGTATAACAACCGATGCGGCTAAAAGCCGCTCGGCCGTTATACCGGAGGAGCGGGAGGGGACATCCCCCCCTCCCGCCGCCTCCCGCCGCTGTTACCGGGCCTCCCGTGCGATCGGGAGGCCCAGTGTCCGTTCGGCTGCCTTCGGCGGCTGGGGGCGGGCTGGAACGAAGCTGCGAGCGGCTTCGTTCCAGCCTTCTTGTTGTAAACGCGGAAGCGACGTCATGACGTCACTTCCCGTTTACTCGGCTGCCAATGGCGCCGAATTTAAAAAAGTACACAGTATTCAGAATCGCCGTTTTTGGCGATCTGAATACTTTGAAGTGTAAAGGAGGGATGGGGGGTCTTTTAGACCCCCCATCCCTCCATAAAGAGTACCTGTCACCACATATTACTGTCACAAGGGATGTTTACATTGCTTGTGACAGCAATAAAAGTAAAAAAAAAAAAAAAAAATGTTAAACACAATTTATAAAAAAAATTTTTAAAGTGCCCCTGTCCCCGCGAGCTCGCGCAGCGAAGAAAACGCATACGGAAGTCGCGCCCGCATATGTAAACGGTGTTCAAACCACACATGTGAGGTATCGCCGCGATCGTCAGAGCGAGAGCAATAATTCTAGCCCTAGACCTCCTCTGTAGCTCAAACCTGGTAACCGTAAAAAATTTTTAAAGCGTCGCCTATGGAAATTCAAAGGTACCGTAGTTCGTCGCCATTCCACGAGTGCGTGCAATTATAAAGGGTGACATGTTTGGTATCTATTTACTCGGCGTAACATCATCTTTCACATTATACAAAAAAATTGGGGTAACTTTACTGTTTGGATTTTTTAAAATTCATGAAAGTGTCACTTTTCCAAAAATTTGCGTTTAAAACACCACTGCACAAATACCGTGTGATAAAAAATATTGCAACAATCGCCATTTTATTCTCTAGATTCTCTGCTAAAAAAATATATATAATGTTTGGGGGTTCTAAGTAATTTTCTAGCAAAAAATACGGATTTTAACTTGTAAACACCAAATTTCAAAAATAGGCTTAGTCATGAAAGGGTTAAGGTTTAGGTGAGAACTGAGCAATCAAACTCTGCCGATCGCTTGGTTTTCAGGGCTCCCTAAGCAGAGTGCTGCTGACTGTCAGTCACCGGCTCTCTGCTCTGCCCCCTCTCCCTCGCTCACTGGAGTGCTGGGCTGTGGAGGGGGCGGGAGTGGCTGGCTCAGCCTCTCAGCGGCTCGCTGAGAGGCTGATTCAGGTACACGTCCAGGCATGTGGGCAGATCCTGACTTCATTGTCGCGATCTTGCCTCAGCTTGGACCGGGCTCTGTGACACCAGCCATCAGTGGCCTTTAACCCGCTGTTTGCTAAAAACGGGTCACGGGGGAGTGCAGGACGAAGGAAAAAAAAAAAAAGAAAAGGAAAGTTATGCATATGATTGCGCCATCATTTGTTTCATTGTTCCAAAAAAAAATAAAAAATCCAGCATGTTGGATCAGGCACTTTCGATTGTAGAACGAAAATTGTGTGATGCAGCTGGCACATTAATGATGTGAAAACTAAACGATCGGCAAGAATTTTCCTTCAATTTTTGACTCATCTCTGGCCTGCTTTAGAACAGACAGAAAGCCGCAGACTCGTTGAGGGTGGTGGTGGGGGGGGGTGGGTGACACAGTTGACTAGTGATTCACCACTGATCTGGAGCATGCATACAGTGAGGTACTCACTGAGCAGTGCCCCCCTTCATTTGGGTATCCCAGAGCTCAGTGCCCCCTGCTTGTAGGTATAACTGAGTATATGACTTGCTCCCGAAACCTCCATTGTTACATGCTGGTGCATAGGCAATTGGCCATTAAGGCACTCACGTCATCACATAGGTAGGGTAGAGTAGGGGAGAGTTCTCATCCCCATGTAAACTCCAATTAAGATCAGGCTTAAGCTGGCCATATGCTGAGAAAATGTTGTCTGGCACATTCAAGCTGTGCGTGGCCATCTTGCTCCTTGGAATTCTCTCATAAAATGAAAAAGATTCTGTTGATATATACATTTGTTGATAGCAGTGCTCTTTGAGAATAAAATTGATCCAATAAAAAGTCTTAAATAATACAAAAACAGTGCTGCGCAAATAAGAGTCCTTAGATCGACATGTAGAAAAATGTGGTGACAGGATTAGAAGACAGGAACCATCAGTGACAATATACAGGCTGAGACCAATAACTGGATGGTGACCAATATCCCTCCACCGGACATAGATGGCCCCTCACCTCAGATATTCGACCTGAAACAGGTCACACCGCATATAATAGCTGGATCAATGGATCAATCTGTATGTATGGTAGTGTCTCCTTCATTTCCCCGCACTCAGCATAGTAACGACAGATGCATATGAAATGAGAAGGCAAACAGCATAGTGCTCTCCGTAGCTACTTTATTTGAATGATAAAAAGCGAATAAAAACACTCACAGATACCGGCACTCCGATCCGAGTGCCGGCTGACAGGCTTGTGATCGTCTCTGTCGAATGACCGCGGGTGACGTCATGCGCTCCTGACCCCCGTACGCGTTACGTCCTGTAGGCGGGACTTCATTGGCGTATGTATATCTGGGTTCCCTATACCGCTATAATACAAATTGCTCGATTACAATAATGAACACTTTGTGTTTACTTTAAAGATTTTGAAGATTTTTGTTTACTTTATCAACATCGTTTGAAATTGACTGTTATTTTACAAACTGCCCATATGTAACCTCTGGTCATTTACAATATGTTTCTTTTTTTCTTGTTTTGCTCTTTTATGCTTCCTCATCTATTCACCTTTTTTATTCTTATTTTTCTTGTAATCATGTACAGCAGGCTGGCTTTTTGTTGATTCATTTTTGTTCACCTTCTTACATCCATCCACTAGATGGCGCAGTTTCTCCTTGGTGTGGATGTGCGCGTGCGCACGGACACCCGGCGGGTAAGCTCTACGCATGCATGGCCATGGGGCAGCACTTGGCTGCGCGCCCCATAGGCCTTCTGCATGTGGACGAGCTCTCGCACGGTTCCCGGTGTGGATTTCGCTAATCGCGCCGGGACCGCATACCCGCCGGGGACGTCAAGACGCGTGACGTCATCACGCCCCTATGGGCGTGGCTACGCCGCGCGCCTCGTCGTCTGGGGGATGCCCGATCTCCACACATGGCTGCTTGTTTTGCAGCTGACTATGTGGAGTGGACACTGATTGGCTGATGTCCAATCAGCTGTCCTATTTAGGACACAGACACTCCTTTGGCATCTGTCAGTCTTTTGAACTGCTGCCTGGAGGTCTGGTCTCGAGAGATCACTAAATAGCCACAAGGTAATTTGAATAGATACTTTGTTCCAGATTATCTGAATACTTACTCTACACACCTACTCTCCCCTTTTAACCACAGCTGAATGACTATTCTATCCTTCAGCAAAGCATTGGCTTAATTATATGCCTTGTACACTTACAAACATCACTCTTTAAATACACAGATCTCCATCGGTCATCCCTTGTGAAAGTGCTGCAACACTCTGCATCACACTCCTGGTTGTCCACCTTGTGTCATGTGAACCAGAAGCCAGCCTGCTCCCAGTTATACTGTTTTAACTGCTGTTTTTTGTCTTTATGAATCAAATTGATGTAAGTATAATTAGTCCATACCAGACCTTTCCTATACTACTTCCTTCAATAACTACTAAAATCGCATATATTGCAAAAATGCAGTCGCATATAATTTATGACGACATAGATATTCTTTATTATTATTATTTTGTCCTTTGATATTTACAGATAGATTTGAGCACCCAATCATAAATCCCTTGATGAAGGAGTAATACATACCTATTTCCGAAACATGTCGGGTACACGCCATACACCTCATCCGCCTGACTCTCCATATACAGGCTGCGGGCTGTAGGCACATGGGTGCTATATCCTCTATATGCAAGCGAATGTATAGTGTTTGTATTTGCACTTTATACAATTGTAAATCCTACTGTTATATTTTTTTATATATTGAATGTGTTTAATAAAGATGGCACTCTAGTGCACTTTTATATATAACAATCTATGAGATTTAATACTCACTTGTGGCCAATAATATCCATTAAGGGCGACCCCAAATGCACACTTAGTGCATAATTTTCTCTATAGTTCCAATTTCCAGGATATTGGCCCCCCTCCTCCCCTTTTGTACACACCTTGCTCTCATTTTCCTTTTATATTTTAAAATAAACATATACTTTACTAACAGAGTATACAAAAGTATACAAATACAAGGCAAAACTGAAGACATGACCACTAAAGTGACCAAAAGTGCTTATTCCTATACCAATTGTGCTAATCAACATGAATCTGTGTGAATATATTATACCAAAAATGTGCAAAAAAATGCTATACCACCCCAAACTACTAAAAATGTGTGCAAAAAATGCAAATATCAAAAATAATTACACTAATAAATAAAACAAATAAAACAGCAGTACTAATTTTCAACAAAACTGCATATAATAGCGCTAAAAGGTGCTAGCATCACAGTCTGATATGGGTTCTGTGCAAACATCACAAATAAGTATCCTGCAAATTTCATAAATGTGATAAGTAAAGGCCAATAAATAGAGAAGTTCATCAAGTGGATAAAATAAAGTTCAATATATCACGGAGGTATCCACCATCATTCCACTGTGCAGTCACAAAGGTGTAAATCCACAATGAAAATTAATCCTCTGGTGACTACCACCCCACTTCACTAGACACTCACCAGAATCTTTGGGCCATTCCAAATGTAAAAGGTCCAAAATCACTTTTATTGGGGTGGGCCACCAGCTTTAGAATTCACGTCACTCCTAATTTCCTTCTCCGCCCTCCAGATCTTCACTCTTTCTCCAACCACCTACAGCTTCCTGGATTTTAATTGTGTCCTCCACAGCTCCGACCCAAAAGAAATATAGACCAGACGGGGGATCCCATCGCAAAAAAACATTTATTTAAAATAAGTGTTTAAAAACAAAGTGCAAAGTCACATTGAAAAGGACCTGTCACTCGGCACCCAGTTTTAAACGTTTAGCCACTAAAGTGAGTGCCGCCGCTCCACAAGATCACTAAAGAGCCGGCATTCATTCCAGACTGGATCTGGACCATAGGCATGTGCACAGGGTGTGCATGGGCACATCCTAATCACCTTGTGTGCATTAGCATTATCGATCTTTGTGCAGGCGGGGAGATGGGAAAGATCTCCCTCTTATGAGCTCAGTCATAAGAGAAGTGCTTACGCACTTCTCTTTCACTGTGCTGGCAGGGAAATCAATGTGCCAGGGCCATATATATGTATGCATGTGTGTTTGAGCTTTGGAGTGCACACCCTAACGCAATAAGCCGTGCATACCTATGATCCGGACATGATGTCACAGAGACTCCACCCCAATGCAATCACAACATCTTCTGGAAGCGGTGGCCAGCTCTACAGTATATGGCCTGCTTTGCTGAAGGCTTATTTAGTTGGCTCCCATTGGTAAATGGAGCAGCAGGGGAGAAAAGGGAGGGCAAGGTACTGCAGGGACTGTCGTTTTTTTAGGTTGACCTGATTAGGCGCTCCATGCAGGTCTATGAGCAGGTTGTTGTAAACAGACTTGACTGTTTACATGCGCCTACCTTAGAGTTCATCCAGATCTGGAAAACAAAAACAGGAAAGGACAGCATCATTTTCTGTTCTTCAAGGACCTAAATGTGAAAGATCAGAAGTATCCTAATTTAAATGGACACATAGAGCAACCACGGTCCCATCACAGTCCGTTGTCAAAATGCAGACAAAAACTGTATGGTCCGAAATGTCACAAAACTGACATACGTAGAGGGTTCTTTACTGTAAGAGCAGCAAGGATGTGGAATTCCCTTCCACAGGCGGTGGTCTCAGCGGGAAGCATTGATAGCTTCAAGAAACTATTAGATAAGCACCTGAATGACCGCAACATACAGGGATATATAATGTAATACTGACACATAATCACACACATAGGTTGGACTTGATGGACTTGTGTCTTTTTTCAACCTCACCTACTATGTAACTATGTAACTATGTAACTATGTAACTATGACATCCGTCCCGTTCAGCACTGATTTGGCAGGGGATTTGCACCCAACCTGAACGGAGCAGAGCACCCGCATGTGAAAGGACCTTTGAAGTGGTTGTAAAGGCAGAAGTTTTTTTTAATCTTACTACATTCTATGCAGTAAGGTAAAAAACCTTCTGCATACAGTTCCCCCCAACCCCCCCCCCCCCACCTTAATACATACCTGAGATTGATCTCGATCCAGCGATGTGCACAACAGAAGGCTATCTCCCTCCTCATTGGCTCAGATATAGCAGCAAGAGCCATTGGCTCCCGCTGCTGTCAATTACAGCCAGCAACAGGGGAGCGGCACTGAGCCTGCTCTGTGTGTTTTATGAATGCGCCCCATAGCAAGCGGTTTGTTATGGTGGGCACTTGGCAGGGGGAGGTGCCAGGAGTGCCAGCGGGGGACCCGAGAAGAGAAGGATCTGGGCTGCTCTGTACCAAACCATTGTACAGAGCAGGTAAGTATGACAATGCAAAAAGTACATTTTTCAGGCTACTGCTTAGACACAATTGACACTTCTAGATGTATTCTATAACGAAGCAAATCTTCCCTTTTTCAGTTCAGGTTCACTTTCCTAAGATCGTAGAAAAATATATATCTCAATAGTATTTACAGTAAATGTTATAAATCAGAAATGATACTGGAAAAAAAAAGAAAAGGAAGTATACCTGGTAAATAAGAGTGAGCACCAAGCAATATGGATGCAGAGCTGTGGGCATAATGGCTCCAAAACGGTTAATCCTTTCCCGGGGTCTATGGCCCTTTTAAGTTCTTCCTCTTAATTTGCCAGCGGGCTCATTGTGAAGGATTTCTTCATAGCCGGGCACAATTAAAAACAAAAGCAATCAAAAAATAAAGCATAAAATACATGAATCGAAGAACATTAGGGTGAATTAATGGGCTACACAAAAAAAAGCAGCTCACAGAGAATCTCCTCCCCTGTTTCATTTCACGACTCCCAAGGGAAACGAGGAAGAGAGATTGAGGATAGCGAAAAGAGGGAAGAGAAAGCTTGGCACGATAGAAGAGGGAAGTTGGTGGAGGATGACCATTATAAAACAGGCATTACTTTCTCGGTGGATGGTTTAGCTGACGATTGCTTTTATGTACGTTCACAAAAGTATCCATGCCAGTCATGTACTGTATACAGAAATTTCTGTCTGTGACACACAACTTATATTTGGATACAGTATATACCAGTCTGCAGCAACCAATCATCTTTCACTGTATGAACTATTCTAAATGGATGAAGGAAGCCTGATTGCTATGGGTTATTGGCCTTCTTCTTAATGCTTTGCATTCGTTTATTCAAATAGATGTAAACGAAAATGATGGTCTCTAACAGTACACAGAACACGGAGATGCAATTATTTCAGTAAATATAAACTGATAAATACCTTTTCTCATTAGTATATAGCAGTATTGTGACTTGTATCAGTTCCTAGTAAAGCTTGTAGGAGGAGTTTTCATTCTCCCCTGATCCTCTGTCTGGACAGTGCTGATTGGCCCTGTGCTGATCACATGCACTCTCCTAAGAAAAAAAAAACTCTTTAGAAATACACACCAAACTGAGCATGTGCAGCCCGTCCCCTGGTTCTGTAAATAACAGGTTATTTTTTAGGAGACAGTGGAAGAAGAGGTGGATCAGAGAGACAGGATCAAACAGACTTTATACACAAGGCAAAGGATTAACCCCTTAGGTTCCACAGTGGGTATAACAAACATGCTTTACTGCATATATAGACTGATTTTTACTGTTGTGGGTTTAGTAACTTTAAGCACTGCACAGCATAAAATGTTACTATTCCTTTACTTCTTTTTCTCCTTTTCTTTTTAAAGGTGTTTATTTATTCAATTTTGTTTAGTTTCTTAAATGGATTACAAAATAATCACATACATTGTTCCAGAAAAAAAAGAAATAGTCACATACCATACCATACCATCTTTATCTTTTCATGTGACAACACTGAAGAAATGACACTTTGCTACAATGTAAAGTAGTGAGTGTACAGCTTGTATAACAGTGTAAATTTGCTGTCCCCTCAAAATAATTCAACACACAGCCATTAATGTCTAAACCGCTGGCAACAAAAGTGAGTACACCCCTAAGTGAAAATGTCTAAATTGGGCCCAATTAGCCATTTTCTCTACCCGGTGTCATGTGACTCGTTAGCGTTACAAGGTCTCAGGTGTGAATGGGGAGTAGGTGTGTTAAATCTGGTGTTATCGCTCTCACTCTCTCATACTGGTCACTGGAAGTTCAATATGGCACCTCATGTCAAAGAACTCTGAGGATCTGAAAAAAAGAATTGTTGCTCTACATAAAGATGGCCTAGGCTATAAGAAGATTGCCAAGACCCTGAAACTGAGCTGCAGCACGGTGGCCTAGACCATACAGCGGTTTAACAGGACAGGTTCCGTTTAGAACAGGCCTCGCTATGGTCAACCAAAGAAGTTGAGTGCATGTGCTCAGCGTCATATCCTTGGGTTGTCTTTGGGAAATAGATGTAGGAGTGCTGCCAGCATTGCTGCAGAGGTTGAAGGGGTGGGGGGTCAGCCTGCTTAGACCATACGCCACACACTGCATCAAATTGGTTCACATAGCTGTCGTCCCAGAAGGAAGCCTCTTCTAAAGATGATGCACAAGAAAGCCTGCAAACAGTTTGCTGAAGACAAGCAGACTAAGGACATGGATTACTGGAACCATGTCCTGTGGTCTGATGAGACCAACATAAACTTATTGGGTTTAGATGGTGTCAAGCATATGTGGCAGCAACCAGGTGAGGAGTACAAAGACAAGTGTATCTTGCCTACAGTCAAGCATGGTGGTGGGAGTGTCATGGTCTGGGGATGCATGAGTGTTGCCGGCACTGGGGAGCTACAGTTCTTTGAGGGAACCATGAATGTCAACATATACTGTGACATACTGAGCAGAGCATGATCCCCTCCCTTATGGAGACTGGGCAGCAGGGCAGTATTCCAACATGATAACGACCCCAAACACACCTCCAAGACAACCACTGCCTTGCCAAAGAAGCTGAGGGTAAAGGTGATGGACTGGCCAAGCATGTCTCCAGACCTTAACCCTATTGAGCATCTGTGGGGTATCCTCAAACGAAAGGTGGAGGAGCGCAAAGTCTCTAACATCCACCAGCTCCGTGATGTCGTCATGGAGGAGTGGAAGAGGACTCCAGTGGCAACCTGGCAGCCCAGAAACCATCGCCATCCATCTATATTGAGTAAGTTAGAAGGGGTTAGCCCCGGCTGATTGGAAATGGGAGTATACAGTCGTAACAAGTTTAGTAATATCAGGGTCTAATAACAATACCTCTAGTGGTGATTCTGAGAGCTCCAGGGTCAAACCTCCACAATGTGCCTGAACAGCGTAGCGTAACAATAAGTACTTAAAAAATAATTTTTTAGCCACCACATGGCAGGATCCTCAAACGAAATAAAGAAAAGTTATTCACAAAAATATGAAAGGCATGGGTGATGTTCAGCGGGCTCCACCAAAGGGAGTCCCAGGAGGTGACCCAGGAGCTCTGGGAACTTTGGATTATGTCACAGCGGGGCATGAGTGGACACTCCAGATGTCTGGGATAACACTTTGCCCCCTTCACACCAGGCCAACCAACTGACATTAACCGGGAGCTTTCTGAGCAGCGTGTAACAACAGATCTGTGGAGTTCATCTCCTTAAGTAGAACTATAGGCAAAACTTTTTTTTTATGTTGGATAAAGCAGGGAAGGGTTATAACCCCTGTCAGATTTTTTTTTCTACATGTGTCCGTTGTGGAGTTATCTCTTCACTTCCTGTCCTATAGCCAAACAGGAAGTGAGAGGAAATCCCTACAAATTAGAGGAATTCCTTGGGGACCCCCAGGTCACCAGAACTAGTTTCCTCTCTATTACTTTTCTGGGGACAACCCAAAATTTAGGATTTTATTTTACTTTCAATGATAATGGTAAACAGGACAAATAGAGAGGGTGAGTCTTCTTAACGGGGCACAGACAGCAATAAAAATGGACCAGCTTTTTAATCCCTCTGCGCTCTATCCAAAACTAAAACAATAGTTTTGCGTTTAGTTATACTTTAAGGAATGCTTAGACCCATAAAAAGCAGTTAGAAGAGTGGTAGAGGGATCCAAGTAGGTGGGCTGTGATGCCAAAAAATAGTTCCTAAGATTGGGGCAGGCTAAACCACCATCAGATTTTGAAGCTTGTAGGGACACTTGCTATACATGGTTGAGCCCAATTCCAAAGAAAAGAGGACAATGTGAGTTCTGCCTGTCTGCTGGCCATCTTTTTTCACAACTTGTGGGTTCCCTGCATTCTTTGCAGCTTCTCCTCTCCTGTTTACTTTCAATTTCTAAGGACTACATATCCCATGGTACCTTGCTGCCTGCAAGCAATGATTCCTGCATTGTGAAATGTGTGACATAACAGTGCCTACTCACAGGGCATAGTGACTACGTGTCACAGAATTCTGAGAGGTAAATGTGTGGGGATTAGGGATGAGCCGAACACCCCCCGGTTCAGTTTGCAGCAGAACATGCGAACATGCAAAACATTTGTTCGAACACACAAACACCGTTAAAGTCTGCTAATTTTAAAGGCTTATATGCAAGTTATTGTCATAAAAAGTGTTTGGGGACCTGAGTCCTGCCCCAGGGGACATGTATCAATGCAAAAAAAAGTTTTAAAATGGCTGTTTTTTCGGGAGCAGTGATTTTAATAATGCTTAAAGTGAAACAATAAAAGTGAAATATTCCTTTAAATTTCGTACCTGGGGGGTGTCTATAGCATGCCTGTAAAGTGGCGCATGTTTCCCGTGTTTAGAACAATCCGAGAGCAAAATGACATTTCTAAAGAAAAAAAAGTCATTTAAAAGTACTCGCGGCTATAATGAATTGATTATGGGAGAAATCAAAAGTGCAAATTTTAAAGGCTTATATGTATGGTATTGTCATAAAAAGTGTTTGGGGACCTGCCCCAGAGGAGATGTATCAATGCAAAAAAAAGTTTTAAAAACAGCCATTTTTTCGGGAGCAGTGATTTTAATAATGCTTAAAGTTAAACAATAAAAGTGAAATATTCCTTTAAATCTTTAAAATTCGTACCTGGGGGGTGTCTATAGTATGCCTGTAAAGTGGCGCATGTTTCCCGTGTTTAGAACAGTCCGAGAGCAAAATTACATTTCTAAAGGAAAAAAAGTCATTCAAAAGTACTTGCGGCTATAATGAATTGTCGGCCCCGGCAATACACGTAAAAGTCATTGAAAAAAAACGCATGGGATTCCCCCACAGTCAATTACCAGGCCCTAAGGGGAACCCTGAACCAAAATTTAAAAAATAAAATTGCGTGGGGATCCCCCCAAATTCCATACCAGGCCCTTCAGGTCTTTATGTTGATGGGGACAAGGGCCTCATCCCCACAACCCTTGCCCGGTGGTTGTGGGGGTCTGCGGGCGGGGGGCTTATCGGAATCTGGAAGCCCCCTTTAACAAGGGGACCCCCAGATCCCGCCCCTCCTGTTTGAAATGGTAAGGGGTACATTGCCTTCATGGGAGACACCCGCCGTAATGACCAGCCTCTTGGGTGACAGTTCTTTTATAACTGAGGGTGGGGCCACATGATGATGTCGCCGGGAGACCCTGCCCCCCTCTGATGCACAGGGACATCCCTATGGCTTCCCCATAGCGTCAGAGGGGGTGGGGTCACTCGGTTACACCTTGAGCTTGTTGTGTTCCTCAAACCATTCTTGAATTCATCAGACCAGGCCGCCTTCTTCCATTGCTCTGTGGTCCAGTTCTGATGTTCACGTGCCCAATGTAGGCACTTTTAACTGTGGACATGGGTCAGCATGGGAACCCTGACCGGTCTGCAGCTACACAGCCCCATACACAAATTGTAAAGCACTGTGTGTGTTCTGACACTTTTCTATCAGAACCAGCATTGACTTTTTCAGCAATCTAAACTACAGTATCTCTTCTATTGGTTCTGACTACACAGTCCAGCCTTCGCTCCCCATGTGCAACAATGAGCTCTGACCATCCATGACCCTGTTGCAGGTTTGCCGGTTTTCCTTCCTTGGACCACTTTTGGTAGGTCCTGACCACTGCAGACTAGGAACATCCCACAAGAGCTGCAATTTTGAAGTTGTTCTGACCCAGTCATCTAACCATTACAATTTGGCCCTTGTCAAAGTCGCTTGTAACACAATAATCAATGTTATTCATAGTATTATTGCTGATCGGTGTATAGCCACATTGTTTTCCCTGGAATTCCCTTTTAAATAGAGTTGATTATGCATATTGATAATGTCTCGCTCCCTGAAATGCACAGTTGCTTGCATGCTCTAAGAGAGGTGTCAAGTGTGTGGCCCCACGTCCACACAGTAATCATGGCGTACCATTATTGCTGAGTTAGGGGTCACACTATTCTCTGCCTCTGGCTATTACAGCAAAGGTCACAAGCTCTGATTCCAAAGGTCATTGCCAAACCAATATGCCATGTACCTGAACTACTGAAGCATATATATAACATATAAGGGCCGCAGGGAGACTATACACAAAGTTCAATTAGGTTTCTATGCAAAGGTATGTATGTGTGAAATCGGAGAAATAATATAAAACCTACGTATGTCTAATAAGCACCACTTCAGCAAATACTGTGTGTATGGAGAATAGAATTCCATCTAGAGTCGCCTTGCTTTTTATACAGTCTTTTTCCTTAACTGAATGAATTTAGGACAGTGGTCAACGAAAGAGAGTGCCAGTGCCAGTAGAGTAAATGCATCCTCAGTGCAATGTGCTTGATTACTGGTACCACCACTAGACCTGGGTTCACACTGCCACGACTTTAAATCCGACATCCCTGCATGACTTCATCGTGGCTTGCATGCAACCTCTTTAACCACTTCCCTCGGGTCGCTGTCATATGACGTCGGGGACTTGAACTGGCAATATCTGAATGATGGGTGCAGCTGCAGGCATCATCCAGATATCTTTGTTTTCAGCCGGCGATTCCCTGCACAGTAAAAACAATCATAGTTTACCATAGAGCTGACCGAGGACCAAATAGTTCCCAGCCATCTCTGTGACCCTCCAAGGCCGGAAGTGATGTCATGACGTCACTTCCGGTGACAGATGAAAACACTATTTTTTTGTTGTTGTTGGAAAGCCTAAGGTCAATTTTTTTTTTGACCTCAGGCTTTCCAGCATAGGGGAGAGATCTGGGGACTTACAGACTCCAGATCTCTCCATAAAGAGGACCTGTCATGCCCTATTCCTATTACAAGGGATGTTTACATTCCTTGTAATAGGAATAAAAGTGATGAAAAAGTAAAAAAATTAAAGGAAAAGTGTAAAAAAAAAAATAAAATCTTAAAAAGCGACCCTGTCGCACCTGCATATGTAAATGACATTTAAACCACATATGTGTGGTATCGCCACAAGTGTAATGCCCTGTACACACGGTCGGATTTTCCGATGGAAAATGTGTGATAGGACCTTGTTGTCAGAAATTCGGACCATGTGTAGGCTCCATCACACATTTTCCATAGGAATTTCCGACACACAAAGTTTGAGAGCAGGCTATAAAATTTTCAGACAACAAAATCCGTTGTCAGAAATTCCAATCGTGTGTACACAAATCCGACACACAAAGTGCCACGCATGCTCAGAATAAATTAAGAGATGAAAGCTATTGGCTACTGCCCCGTTTATAGTCCCGACGTACGTGTTTTACATCACCGCGTACAGAACGATTGGATTTTCTGACAAATTTTGTGTGACCGTGTGTATGCAAGACAAGTTTGAACCAACATCCGTCGGAAAAAATCCATGGATTTTGTTGTCGGAATGTCTGATCAATGTCCGACCGTGTGTACAGGACATTAGTGTGAGAGCAATATTTTCAGTACTATACCTCCTCTGTAACCATAAACAGGTAAAATTTTTAAAGCGTAGCCTATGGAGATTTTTAAGTACCAAAATTTGGCGCCATTCCACAAGTATGTGCAATTTTAAAGTGTGACATGTTATGTATTAATTTACTCGGCGTAACATCATCTTTCACATTATACAAAAAAATTGAAGTACATTTTTTAAATGAATGAAAGTGTTTTTCTTTCCAAAAAAAAAAAAAAAAATATATATATATATATATATATATATATATATATATATATATATATATATATATATATATATATATATATATAAAATGTTTGGGGGTCCTGAGTAATTTTCTAGCAAAAAATGTAGGTTTTTGCATGAAGGAGAGTGTCTAAATTGGCTTGGGAGGCATGTGGTTAACAGAAGTCAATGCAAGTCCTATGAAGTTGCACCAAAAGTTGTGCAGGGACCTTTTTCTAACGCGGAACGTCTTGAGTCGCACTGATTAGAACGGTTCCATTGCAATTGATGGGGCAGGACTTGTCATGCGACTTTGAACTCTCAAGTCG
Source organism: Aquarana catesbeiana (assembly GCF_042186555.1). Classification (NCBI taxonomy): domain Eukaryota; kingdom Metazoa; phylum Chordata; class Amphibia; order Anura; family Ranidae; genus Aquarana; species Aquarana catesbeiana. The sequence continues at coordinate 196,697,425 of NC_133335.1, forward strand.
CATGACAAGTCGCAGCAGTGTGAACCAGGACTTAGACCATAAGCACCGGGTACCTCTTCACACCTGAACATCGTGTTGCTTGAAGCTTGTCATGCAAATTTCAAAATGTACAGGAGTGTCTTTGGGGCAGAGTTGCATATTTTGGCCCCTATAAACTTCAATAGGAGTGCCTAAAAAATGTGTGCACAAACGGACAGAAAAACAAATACTTCGAAATCTGAAAATTCCTATGCTCAAGTGTAAATGGGGGCTTTTTCCAGTGAGTTATTAAAGGGTAAGTCCACAAATAGCAAATAAAAGAAATAAATAATATAGCATATACAATTGCGACACAAGTCATATTGTAATTGAATGTTATTAAAAATTACTAGGGATGCACAGATACCATTTTTTTTACCATGAGTATAAGTACCGATACTTTTTTTTTTAGTACTCCCCGATACCAATTACCGATACCTATCGCAACTGTTTTGTTTTAACTTCAGCTGTCAGCAATGGTACAAAGCATTGAAAAGTTATTTACAAATTAAATAAATTGATTTTTTTTTCATTTAGCGCTTTTTCAATGTGAAATGTGTAAATATATGTTAATATATATGTGTAAAAATATTCACTAACAAAGCAAACAAAAAAAACGTTTTAATTGTTTATCGTTTATAAAATAGACGTGAACAAAAGAAAAAAAGCAGGACAATAATAATTAAATGGAGGAGAATAGGGAGTTAATTAAGGCTGATTGTAGTACATTAAGGGTTATTAAGGGGTTAAACAGAGGAACATTTGTTCATCTCTTTGACCTGCATATGAAGAAACAGGAATATACAAAAAGAAACAATGTTTCTTTTTATTTTAGTGTTTCAGGGCTGAGCAATGTTGTTAATAAACATTGCTGGCTGCTTTTTTTTTGACAGCTCCAATTACCAGACTTCTTTAACACTGGGGAGACCCACTGACACCTCAAAGAATCGGGCCTGAAAGTATCGGTTTCAGGTATTGGTGCATTTGCACGAGTTCCGATACTTGTACAAATACTCAGTATCGGCATCGATACCGATAACGGTACTAGTATCGGTGCAACCCTAAAAATTACCTTTCCTTTGCAATCTGCAGCTCTCTCATTTCCTGTGAAATGCAATGCAATATGGCTACCTGGAGGTGTTCTGTACCCAGATATGTCATTTCCAGGTTGTGTGATTGGCTCACTGATTTTCCCAGAAATCTGCACTAAGATACAAGTTAGATTTCAGGCATCCCCTGCAACAAAGATGTCATTTTTGGTAACATACTCCCAATAGGAAATCACATCTAAAGGGATGCAGACCCTGCAACTTTCCTCTTTAGAGCTTTGTAGGTGCAGCAGCTGGTTGATAATTAAGAAACTACTCCTATCAGACTCACTTTTGCACATGGACACAGACAAACACACAGGGATTTCTTCAGAATAACAAAAGGTAGTAATTTGCAACAAAGTTTGTCAAAATCCTTGTAATGTACATAGATCACCCAGAGGGGAATGTTTTTTTCTCAACAAAAGTGGATTTACAGTTTAACCACTTCCCGCTCGGCCTATAGCAAAATGACGGCCGGGCAGTGGTTCAGTTATCCTGACTGGGCATCATATGACGTCCAGCAGGACAACTGCCGACACGCCCGTGGGGGGAGCTTGGCGAAGCGATCGGTAGTGTGGCATGTCAGTCTGACACACCGCTACACCGATCTCTGTAAAGAGCCTCTGATGGAACAGCCGGCTTCTGTTATACCGACTGACATACACACAGGCCAAATGTCAGCTGTTTTTTATTGAACTGGCCGATGTCCCCCGACATTCTGCCCATGTGTACTAGGCATTACACTGACCACCAATGTAAGGGGTATTTACATTGACCACCAATATAAGGAGGATTCTACACTGACCACCAATGTAAGGAGGATTCTACACTGACCACCAACGTAAGGACGATTCTACACTGACCACCAATTTAAGGGGGAATTTACACTGACCACCTTATATAACGGGGACATTTACATTGACCACTAATGTAGGAGGGATTTACACTGAATACCATTGTATGGGGGATTCACACTGATCACCAATGTAAGGGAGATTTACACTGATCACCAATGTAAGGGGGATTTACACTGGCCACCAAGATAAGGGGGGATTACACTGACCACCAATGTAAGGGGGATTTACACCGACCACCAAAATAAGGGAGGGTTTACACTGACCACAAATATAATAGGGGGATTTACACTGACCACCATTGTAAGGGGAATTTACGCTGACCACCAATATAAGGGGGGATTTACACTGACCACCAATGTAAGGGGAATTTACACTGACCATTAATATAAGGGGGGATTTACACTGACCACCAATGTAAGGGGAAATTTATACTGACTACCAATGTAAAAACAATTCTACAATGACCACCATTGTAGGGAAGATTCTTTACTGACCACCGATGTAAGGGGCAATTTACACTAACCACCAATGTAACAGGGGTATGTACACTGAGAAGAAAATTTGAGATTCAGATTTAAGAGGGACATTTACACCGACTCCGAATGTAATAAAAGATTTACACTGACCTCAGCATAACAGGGGTATTTACACTGACCACCAATAAAACTATAGCTGGCTATAAATGAATAGTCTTTTTCTCGTTCAACCAGTGGGCTGAATGAAAAAAATTAACAGATTCTTCTATCCACATAAAAGAGGTGGATGGAGGGATTCCCTTCCCCCTCCCCTGCCAGGACATTGCATTCTGACAGCCAGACCCGGCGCTGTCAGAATACACAAATCTACAAAAGTTTTTCAACTTTTCTGTCTAATGCTTCTAACGATCGACTTCTATCAAGCAAAGAGGGCCGCACACAAAAGGAAATTTGGCCGGTCCCTGATCCAGTCGAATATTGATCCATCTACGGGCAGCTTAAGTCACTAAGACCCCTTTCACACTGAGGTGCTTTACAGGCGTTTTTGCGCCTGTAAAGCGCCTGTAAACTTTCTCTTCTACAGCCCCAGTGTGAAAGCCTGAGTGCTTTCACACTGGGGCAGTGTGCTTGAATGACAGGAGAAAAAAGTCCTGCAAGCTGCATCTTTGGGGCGGTGCGGGAGCGGTGTATACAGTGCTCCTCCACCACTCCTGCCCATTGAAATGAATGGGCGCCGCTTTCAAAGTGCCTTAAAAGTGCTTTGAAAGCAACACTAAGCGGGTGCTTTTAATCCCTTTTCAACCCCTTCTGAGGGGTTAAAAGCGCCTCCAAAGCTCCGTTATAACAGCGGTAAAGCGCCGCTCTTTACCGATAACGTTCCCACCGCCCCAGTGTGAAAGTAGTCTTACGCTAACGAGTGATGTAACAGAAAAATTTACAATGACCCTCCCCACTTTGCTAATATCTGAATCCTTACTCACCCTTCTCAGCTTACCTTTGCATCTTAACTCCCCCACCCCCCCACTACCTTCTGCACCCCAAACCCCCCTGTTCACCTCGGCACCCCCCTGCTTACATCTACATGCCCCCCTCTGCTCAGCTTTGCACCCCAATCCCTCCTGCCTTACTATTAGATAGTTGTTACCAGAACAGGGGTCCCTATAAAAATATGTCCCCCGCACCTCATGTTCTGCTGACAGTTATCAAGGTTAGGATTTTTCCTCACCTACTGTCCCAGTGACAATAAACACCAAGACAAATAAAGAGGATAAATCTACCCAATGGGGACACACATGACAATAAAAACCTGGTAGGGGCGCTGTTTTATAGTATCAGCTTTATTTCACATGCACGTTTCTTACTGAGCCCTCTATTTTCCATATTTGTCATAATTATGAGATCAGCACATGGATGACAAAAATGGCCACCCCACAGAACTGTCAGTACTGCTCAATTCTCAGCTTGCCACACCCTCTGCCCCAAGGGGCTGCCCTCACTACTGCCTGCGGGTCCTCTGTCCTAGAGTAGGTCCCAATCACTGCCTCCGAGGTTCTGCAGATAACAAACACAAGCTGTCCAGAGCAGTGTGACTGACTGAAATTCCCCCTGAATGGCCCCGTACTGCCCCGTGGAGGAACTTTGTGCGCCTCGATGTTCTTATGGTAGGACGTATTTTTCTGCGCAGTCTTTGGAAATATCTGAGCCCCTGAATGTTCAGTATGTTTTAAGAAAACAATTGCGAGTAATTGATTCTACTTGTCCTGTCAGCTGAGGAAGGTTCTAGAAAACATATTGGGCCTCTTCAGTGTTTACCTCATATATCCACACCATGTATACGGACAGCCTGAGCATGTTCTACGGATTATGAAAACTGGCTAATGGGATAACTGATATGCCCTGTACACACGATAGGATTTTCCGACAACAAATGTTGGATGTGAGCTTGTTGTCGGGAAGTCCGACTGTGTATAGGCTCCATCGAACATTTGTTGTCGGAATTTCCGCCAACAAATGTTTCAGAGCAGGTTCTCAAATTTTCCGACAACAAGACTTGTTGTCGGAAATTCCGATCGTGTGTACACAATTCCGACGCACAAAAGTCCACACATGCACAGAATCAAGCAGAAGAGCCGCACTGGCTATTGAACTTCATTTTCCTCGGCACGTCGTACGTCTAGAGTTGCCACCTCATCCCTTTAAACCCGAACACATACTAATTACACAGGTTCTGTGGCTGATTAAGTTGGTAATTAAACTCACTTGGTGCCTTATCTGCATTTAATTAGCCTCAGAACCTGTGTAATTCATATGTGTTCAGGTTTAAAGGGATGAGGTGGCAACTCTACGTACGTCTTGTACGTCACCGCATTCTTGACGTTCGGAATTTCCAACAACATTTGTGTGACCGTGTGTATGCAAGACAAGTTTGAGCCAATATCCTTCGGAAAAAAATCCACGGTTTTGTTGTTGGAAAATCCTATCGTGTGTACATAGCCGAAGAATAGTGTGTTCCCTCTGTCACACTGGCATTAGAAACAGGCGTTTGAGGTACCTTTTGCCGCTCTTCGAATGCCTATTAACCGCTTCAATACAGGACACTTTTACCCCCTTCCTGCCCAGGCCAATTTTCAGTTTTCAGCACTTTGAGTGACAATTGTGAGGTCATGGTGAGGAGGTAAGTTGCCATCTAGATAAAGGAAGGCCCGTAGACGTGGTGTATCTGGATTTTGCAAAAGCATTTGACACAGTTCCCCATAAACGTTTACTGTACAAAATAAGGTGCGTTGGCATGGACCATAGGGTGAGTACATGGATTGAAAACTGGCTACAAGGGCGAGTTCAGAGGGTGGTGATAAATGGGGAGTACTCAGAATGGTCAGCGGTGGGTAATGGGGTTCCCCAGGGTTCTGTGCTGGGACCAATCCTATTTAATTGGTTCATAAATGACCTGGAGGATGGGGTAAACAGCTCAATCTCTGTATTTGCAGACGATACTAAGCTAGGCAGGGCAATAACTTCTCTGCGGGATGTTGAAACCTTGCAAGAAGATCTCAACAAATCAATGGGGTGGGCAACTACATGGCAAGTGAGGTTTAATATAGAAAAATGTAAAATAATGCATTTGGGTGGCAAAAATATGATTGCAGTGGTTGATGAGTAGTAGATGATTGGCTCAGCAATGGCATGCAGTGCCAAGCTGCTGCAAGCAGAGCAAACAGAATATTGGCATGTATTAAAAAGGGGATTAACTCTAAAGATAAAACAATAATTCTACCACTCTACAAGACTCTGGTCCGGCCGCACCTGAAGTATGCTGTCCAATTCTGGGCACCAGTCCTCAGGAAGGATGTGCTGGAAATGGAGAGAGTGCGGAGAAGGGCAACAAAACTAATAAAGGGTCAGGAGGATATTAGTTATGAAGAGAGGTTACAAGCACTGAACTTGTTCTCTCTGGAGAAGAGACGCTTGAGAGGGGATATGCTTTCAATATACAAATACCATACTGGTGACCCCACAATAGGGATAAAACTTTTCCGCAAAAGAGAGTTTAATAAGACAAGTGGCCATTCACTAAAATTAGAAGAAAAGAGGTTTAACCTTAAACTGCATAGAGGGTTCTTTACTGTAAGAGCGGTAAGGCTGTGGAATTCCCTTCAGCTACATGAAGCTACATGTTGAGTCTGGGAGGAGCTGAAGCTTGTCAACTTCTTTCATTCAAGTCAATGGTAAAGTGCCGTAAATGCACCTGTAGCGTTTACAGCATGTTTGACAAATGTTAAAGTGTATTTTTTTTAAGTTTTGGATAGAATAGAGAGGGATTAGAACACCCCCTTTTTATTGCTGTCTGTACTTGGAGGAACCCTTGTCTAGAAAGCTCTACTTCCTAACTTTTAAACGTAAAGTGTATCCCTGGGAATTTTTTGGTTCCGTTTTGAATAGAACACTAAAGGATTGGAGGCAGGGCTGGTACTAGATTATTTTGCGCCCTTGGCAAGACCAGCTACTTGCACCCCCCCCCCCCAAAAAAAAATAAAAGGCCTGTGCAGGGATGCTTTCTCATCTCTTTGTCAACATTAGTTCCATGTGGAGACTGACTGAGAGCTGGGAGGAAGTGATAATGTGCACAGCATGGCTTGTGTGGCACCTCATTGGCTGGATACTTCTTCTACATGGATTCGCTGAAATTTGCAGGTGACGGCTTCGTCTCCAGCTCATCCAATCCTGCAGCAGAATGCGGAACGTTGGCGCAGTGTATGGGGAACAAGGCAGCCACCAGAAATTTTGGGGCCCCTTACATAGCTTTAGGCCTGGGCCCCATGGGTCTGACCCCCTTACATCAGAGTTTACCCCTGTCATTAGGGTCCCCAAAGTCCCCCTCCTTACATCAGCATCCCCAGAGTCATCCTCCCCTTACATCAGGCTCCCAAGAGTCCCCTCTATAAATCAGGGCCCCCAGAGTTCCCCCTCCTTAAATCAGGGTCTCCAGAGTTCGCCCTTACATCAGAGACTCCACTTTCATTAGGATCCCCAAAGTCTCCCTTTACATTAGGATCCCAAAGTCCCCCTTTACATCAGGTTCCCCCAGAGCTCCCCTCCTTAAATCAGGGTCCCCAGAGTCCTCCCTCCTTAAATCAGGGAAGCCAGAGTTCACCCTTTCACATCAGAGTCCCCTTTCATTAGGATCCCAAAAGTCACCTCCCTTACATCAGGGTCCCCAGAGCCCCCTTACATTAGGGTCTCTAAAGCGACCTTACAGCAGGGTCCCCAAAACCCCCTTACATCATGGTCCCTAGAGCCCATTCTCTTTCAATAAGATCTCTGAAGTTAGAAGGGAAGAGCAGAGTGGAGTAAGGAGAGTGAAGAGGTTTAAGAGATTAGTTGGGGTAGTGGAAGGGGAGAAGGGAGTATTGTGGAGGCCCCAGCTTACATCAGGATCCGTTCCTTCTCATTGCACCAGTTGACTACAGGGCAGGTGTAAGCTGGAAAGCTGGGCACTGGGACCGCATAGGTTTGGAGGAGGAACTTCCTCCTCCTCTGAATATTGGGGCCTGGGGGAAGGGCAAGCACGTGATTGGTTCCTTGGACATGGGCGGTCCTAACAACCAAACCTAAGCAATGAGAACTATCCAATTACAGCTGATCATGCTGTAAGCAGAAGCCGGTTATCACTAATTCCTTTCCACATGCTAACAGCATGGGAAGAGGTGAAGAGAGCCTATAACCGCTTTTGTAAAAGGGACATGTACACTGATTATCAGTGCAGTCCAACAGTGCCCACCAGTGCTGCCAATTGGTGCCCACCAGTGCCTCCTCATCAGTGTCACCTACAGTATCAATGCCGCCTATCAGTGCCTATCATTTTCGTTTTTTTTAGTTTATTTAGCAAAAAAAAAAACCTAGTGGTGATTAAATACCATCAAAAGAAAGCTTATTTGTGTGTATTTTTTTTTAATGATCTAGTTTGGGGTACAGTGTTGCATTACCAAGCAATTGTTATTCAAAGTGTGTGACAGCGCTCAAAGCTGAAAATTGGCCTGGGCAGGAAGGGGGTAACAGTGTCTAGTAGCAAGTGGTTAGGACACATGTGACATGCAACAATATAGAAGCATTTAAAGAATCACCTAAGTTTATGAGTTTACGGTTATACACCATACAAGTTTTCAACCATGGCTGTGTTTTTTTGTAGACCATCATAAAGATGGCTTGATTATGGGCTGCTTGTTGCGATTGTCCTACATATCTGTTAAAAAAGGTAAGAGAAGGAAATGGACAATGGGGGTTATTATAGGTATACATGTAGTAATTTTGACATGTGTTCTTAGTATGTGTTTGGGCAATTAATGCATGAAATAGGTTTAAATCTTCTCTTGGTACATGTAAATTATATAAGAGATGGGTGCAGAAAAGCTCCTCCTATTAGGCTTTATGTACATTAGGAATTCTGTACACCTATTGTCTAGGTTGGCTAACCAGTGTCATGTTAATTGGAGCCATCTTGTGCAAAGAACATTCACAGGGTCCCCTGCTAAGACGATGGAGGATGGGGGCTGATATGCACTACATGTATGTTCTGCCTATTCCTACACTTGCGGTGTGTTCATCTGCTGGCAGAAAAATGGCTTTATGATATGAGGACCTAGTTTTTAAAGTGTATGTAAAACCCAAGGACAAAAATATAAATGTGGCACCTGACCGTAACTAGAAACACGCTTAACCAATAGACTGCAAACCTATAATACTAGCATAAATACAATAAATGCTGGCATTGCAGAAAAGAGATTTGGAAAAAACAAACTCATAAGATCCTGGAGAGTCTATACCCAGATAATACTGTAATGAGATATTTATGGCATCCACTTTGTATGTAATCACTTTGTCAGAAGCCAAAGCCAATGGGATGACAGCAAGCAATTAAGAGTTTCTAATTCTCTCCCACTAACTGGACTCAAAGTGTAACTAAAGGCTTGTTTTTAAAAAAATTTACATAACAAACATGCCTATACTTACCTGCTCTGTGCAATGGTTTTGCACAGAGCAGCCCCAATCCTCTTCTTCTGGGATCCCCCGCTGGGGATTCAGGCTTCTCCCCTTCCGTGGGTGCCCCCACTGAAAGAGGCTTACCATGCGGGCTCACGTGCTTGCTCTCTCCCAAGTACTGCTGCTGCGTAAAAATCCAGGTAAGTAGACAGGAAAAAAGGAGATGCAGCTCACAAACACTCTTGCTCTGGAATGACACCGCCCTAGTAAGAACTGGTTCCAGGTGATGGCTTTGCTGGTTTGCAGTGAGGTAGAAAGAAATCCTGGATAGCCGCACTCTGGGATAAGGACATCTTTATTTCAATAAAATCCAACAATACAGTCAATAGCAGAGACGTACAGGGTGGTAGACTGCTAACGCGTTTCACATCATTTGGATGCTTATTCGCAGCTACGAATAAGCATCCAAATGATGTGAAACGCGTTAGCAGTCTACCACCCTGTACGTCTCTGCTATTGACTGTATTGTTGGATTTTATTGAAATAAAGATGTCCTTATCCCAGAGTGCGGCTATCCAGGATTTCTTTCTACCTCCTGATGCTGCGTCCATTGACACAGACAGTGGGACTCGCCCCTGCCCCTCACTCCCATGTCACAGCTTTTGATTGACAGCAGCGGGAGCCAAAAGCTCTGGTTGCTATCAATTTATCAGTTTGTCCAGTAAGGAGGACGATAGCGCATGTCACTGGTTCGGATCGGGCTCAGGTAAGAAAAAAGGGGGGGGGGGGACCTTGATAATAAATGGCTTAAGCCAAACACTAACCATGAGTGAAAGAAAAGATTTTGTGTTATCATTCATACTCTCTGAAAAATGACCAAGAAATCATAAATTCTGCCAGGGTATGTAAACTTATGAGCACAACGGAAAAATTTAAATTTTTTTTTGCTAATTTTTCTACCACGAAAGTGGAGTTACCCTTTAAGTATTTAATTTAAAAATAAATAGAAAAAAAGTAGTGATAAATGAAGTAATTAGAGTTGTATTTCCCTTTCCTGTAAGAATGCAGCCAGCCTAGATGTTAACATTTATTGCACAATGTTTAAATACACATCACCCCCCCCCCGCCCTCAGCACATAACAGAGGCGCAAGCAGATGACTTCGTTTTTTTCGAAGGTATATTTTTTGCATACTTTGCAGGGTTCCCGACATCTCTCTGCTTAGCTGATATGTAAATAAAGTGCCGGACCAGATTGGAAGTCGTCCACTGGGTACGTTATTAAAGATTGCAGCAAGCATACATCACCCGTTCAGTGGCTCTGATGCAGGAACCATGCTGGGTATTTGGCAATCCAGCCTTGCTCAGCCTCATTGAGAACAGCGGTGGGCCGTCAGAAGCTCTACTTCTGCATGAAATATGTGTGTGCTGGTGGGAAAGTCTTTTTTTTTTTTCTCTTGGTACAACATGGGTTGTGTATGTTACGTAGTAATACTCAATAGCTTAGTGTTGTCAGTGTCACTGGCGTGAGTGATGACATCTTAGTCCTGCCAGCATGTCCCAGAACCTAGTCATTTTCTGCTTGTGGTTTTCTGCTTTGTTTTTGAATCACAATACCAGGTCATTTTTAGGGTGCTTTAAGTAAGGTTTATTGCAGTTCCAAAACAAGCTAAGATGCACAGAAGCTGAATGTTATCTGTCACCTTTAGCCACCTTGGTTTACATATACATACAGTATAAAATTTAACACACATATAATTTACCAATAAACTTATTGCAGTAGGAGGTTAGGGGAAATTAACATAAATTAATTTTTTTTTACAAATACTTGTGTATTCTGAAAGTGTCTTGATAAGGCTGAAAGTGTCTTGAAAGGGGTCCATGCAGAACAAAGCAACAGGTTCAAATTAAAGTAATATTAAACCTTTGTTTAAAAAATGATAAAAAAATAATAAACATGTCATACTTACCTGTTGTGTGTGATGGTTTTGCACAAAGCAGTCCCAATCCTCCTTTTCTCAGGTCCTCTGCCGGCACTCTCGGCTTCTTCTCTTCAACGAGCGCCCCATTAGAAAGCTGCTTTCTTTGGGGGCACTCTTGTGAGCTCGCTCCCGAGCCACCATGTCTGCATCTAATGACACAGACAGGGCGGCTTGGCTCGCCCCCTGGTTCCTCGTCACAGAGTTAAATTGACAGTAAATCAGCCCAGTGAGGCGGGACAGAGCTGCTGCTCTCATGCACATTGCTGGATCGAGATTGAGATTGGGCTCAGGTAAGTATAAGGGGGGGGGGGGGTGGATCCTTCAGCACAGAAGGCTTTTAACCTTAAAGTGGTAACCCTAAAACTAAAATCTATAAATCTACGTGCATCCACAATCTAATGTATCTAGCCCTGTAAAGAAGAAATTTCTATGCGTACCTTTTCTGATGCTGATCCGATCTCCAGCGGCGGAAGCTCTGTGCAGGAGACAGTAGACAACAGCTGGGAAATGCCTAGGAAGTGACGTCACCCATAGACATAGATAGGGTAGTCTTAAATTGTGGATGCAAGTAGAATTAGAGATTTTATTTTTAGGGTGAATTTCTACTTTAATGCATAGCATGCATTGAGGGGAAAAAACCTTCTGCCTTTACAACCACTCTAAAGATTATCTATACTCCAACCAGCTTTTGGGTTTTGGTTGGCGAGCTGAAGGGTTGTAGTCCCTGTCAGGTTTTTATTGCTGTCTGTGTCCCCATTAAGGAGATTCACATTCGCTATTTGTCTTTATGACTATTGTCAGTGGGATCGAATATGAGGGAAATTCTAAAACATTTAGGTTTCTTGCAGTGGGAATGTTTGTTACATTAACAGAGGTCCAAAGCTGGCCATAGACAGTAATTTTGTCTATGGGCTGAAGGATAAAAATACTAATGCAGCGTACACATGGTCAGACTTTTCAACCTGACTGGTACGACGGACCGAGTCCGGCGGACAATCCGATCGTGTGTGGGCTTCATCGGACCTTCAGCGGACTTTTCTAGACGAAAATCTGACGGACTTTAGATTTGGAACATGCTTCAAATCTTTACGTCGTAACTCCGCCGGACCCAGAAATCCGCTCGTCTGTATGCTAGTCCGATGGACAAAAACCCACGCTAGGGCAGCTATTGGCTACTGGCTATCAACTTCCTTGAATTTTAGTGTAGGGCAAGCTTTAGAAGGCATTTTCTTCACTTTGATGAGATTTCCTCTCACTTCCTGTTGTGTGCACGGAAAAGTTAAAGACATTGTAAACATTCCTACCATCACCTTTTGTTTTTTACCCGCAGAGGATGTGCATTAATAATGTAGTTTTACTGTGTCATTTGTTGCCCTGTGTGCACAGCCTGTAACAAATCTCTGCATTCCTGTGTCAGCAGATTCAGTTTGTATAGAAACATGATGTATTTGGCATGGCACTGCACAAGTTAATGCGTGACCTCTGTCTTTGGTATGAGGCCTGACACTTCTTGTGAAGAAACTACATATCCCATGATCCCTGGATCTTAGGGCTCGTGCAGGTGAGGGTTACACAGTAATTAGATCTGACACAGACACAAGCAGGCAGTGCAATTAACAGAGAGCTCACCATACAGCTAAAAAATTGTCTTTTTTAATACATTAGCACTCCCACATTTGTGATGTGACATAGAGCAGACGGCAAGTCATGCCTTGAATGCTTTGTGACCTGGAACAGGACGTTGTCTTGGTGAATGGCGACAAGCCAGCTGAAGCAATACATGGATCAACCATGACACTGCAAGCACAACATGTCAGCCCATCATTACAAGGTAAAGCAATCAAGTAACACGGGAATATAACTACACTATTACCTAGGTAAAACAACAAATACATTTGAAAGTGTACAATATCTTTAAAAGAATAGTTCACCTTTACAAAAACACTGCCTATGCAGGTAAGGGATATTTGCAGATTAAAACAAATTGTGCAGCTCTGACTACAGATTAATAATAACCTTGCTATAGGTGTAGGCCACTTTCATACTTATGAAGCCTGACTGGAATACTGCTCACCTCCACCATCACAGGAGTGAGCTCTTTCTCTGATTCAAACCCCCTCACATACTCTTTCTCTCTTCCCTGATGCAGTAGCTCTGAGCTCAGCATTTGAGAGCTCACTTTCAGTGTGCCTGCCAAACTATGTACTTGTATGAAAAAGTATTCTGTTCTTTTTGTATTGCTTCTTTTGTGTGAAATCCCTGGTGTTCCTGCCAGTCCATCTGCTTTCCTATTAAAAACTGACCACACTAAGCAGGTGAACACATCGTGGTCAGTTCTCTCTCCTCCAATAACCCGACTTATCCTGAGACACCCCCCCTCCCCCACAGCCATGCACTGGGGAGACCGGTGTTCTGTTGTTTCTCCTCACCTTACTCTCTGAGCTCCTTATGTAGCTGAGAACAGAAGGAATGTGATCACCTCCTCAAAAAGGGAAAGCAAGGTATTTTATAGTATTTTTTTATATGTATACGCAAATGTTTTGCCTTTCATCTCTATTTTAAATTGAATGGGTTGTTTTACAAGGTGAGGGTTTATCTATACTTTAAAGTTCCATAGCACACAAGCAACGGGATTACAGGTGTCTTGAGTGAGAATCAGAGGAGTGATCTGATAATCCTCTAGGGAATATTTCCTATTATTTTTAAATGTAACACTGTTATACCATTTCTGTATATAATCATTTTTGCTGTATAAGGTGCCTGGACCATTAACATTCAGGTTGTCCCCATGCTTCCATTTTACTATGTTGTTTGAATTAGTGCATCATGGTGACTAGGTTGCTTGCACTCTTGCTTTGCAGTGCTGGGTTTGAATTCATCTTCAGAGTAGACACCGTCTGCATAGAGTTTGTATGTTCCTTCTGTTTTTTGTAGGTTTCCTTAAGCTGTGTACACACGGGCGGACTTTTCAGCATCAAACGTCCGATGGTCTTTCCGACAGACTTTCAACGGAGTTACGACGGACTTTCGGACGACCGGGCTTGCCCACACACGAATGGACTAAAGTCCGTTCCAAAAGTCCGTTGGTATGAACGTGATGACGTACGAAGGTACTAGAATAAGGAAGTTCATAGCCAGTAGCCAATAGCTGCCCTTGCGTCTTTTTTTGTCGGTCGGACCAGCATACAGACGAATGGATTTTTCGACCGGACTTGAGTCCGTCAGAAAGATTTGAAACATTTTCCAAATATAAAGTCCACCTGATTTTTGACAGAAAAAGTCAGCTGAAGGTCCAATGAAGCCCACACACGGTCAAATTGTCCGACGGATTTGTTCCGTCGGACCAGTCCGGTCGAAAAGTCCACCCGTGTGTACACAGCATTAGTCTTTCCCCCACAGTCCAAAATAAAGAGAACCTGTGAAGCTAAGGGAGCTACTATTACTGACCTGGCTTTTAACAGCATTTCTTTATTTGTACTGTAATACTATACAATCACCATTAAAAAAATTATAATATTTTTGAAATATAATAAAAAGTGTAAAGCATGCACTCACTTTTATGCTGTGAATGTGTATTCATTAGGGGCCTGTCTTATTCTATGAGATGTTAATTTTATGAGAAGGATGGATTAGGAGGGAAACAAAATAATACAGCAATATAACTACTTGTATAAATGTGATGATCAGTTTTTCATTAGACAATAGGGCAGATGTTTTGTCAAATAACATAGTCCTGATACTGCTGAATGAGAAAGGGCCATGGACTCAGCGGTGAGTCTGAATGTGATCGATGAGTTGGGGATTCCTGAGGTCTCCGATGTCTCGGCACTACTCCATGCCTTGCACAGTCTTCATTAACTATTGGGCACGCACCTCTCGTCGGCCACCAACACCTGGGAGAGAGGAAGAAATGCTTTGTTTTTATGCAGTGATACATTTAGCAAGTAAAGACATTTTATTATAGTTTAACCAGGGTCACCATTTTTACTTGTACCTAAAAGTCAGGAAGAAGTAAACCTTTATTATTATACCCAGTGCAGAAACTAGGAGGGTGAGTGATAAATGATTGCTTTGTCTAAAGCCACATAAGATATTTAGGCACTGTGACAATAAGACCTACAGTGCCTTGAAAAAGTATTCACACCCTTTTAAATTTTCCACATTTTGTCATATTACAACCAAAAACGTAAAAGTATTTTATTGGGATTTTATGTGATAGTCCAACACAAAGTGGCACATAATTGTGAAGTGGAAGGAAAATAATAAATGGTTTTCAAACTTTTTTTACAAATAAATATCTGAAAAGTGTGGCGTGCATTTGTATTCAACAACACAAAAAGGAGTCAGCGCTCAATGGGTAAATGGGATGTAAAGTGTATCACACAATAAAGCCGCATACACACGGGCGGACTTTTGGACCGGACTGGTCCGACAAACTTTCCAGCCGACTTTCGATGGACTTTTGACGGACTTCCGACGGACTTTCTAACGAACGGACTTGCCTACACACGATCACACCAAAGTCCGACGGATTCGTATGTGATGACGTACACTGGATTAAAATAAGGAAGTTGATAGCCAGTAGCCAATAGCTGCCCTAGCGTCGGATTTTGTCCATCAGACTAGCATACAGACGAGTGGATTTCTGGGTCCGGCGGAGTTACGACGTAAAGATTTGTTCCAAATCTAAAGTCCATCAGATTTGCGACTGGAAAGGTTCGCTAAAGGTCCGGAGAAGCCCACACACGATCGGATTGTTCGCCGGATTTGGTCCGTCGGCATCCGTCAGACAAGTCCGGTTGAAAAGTCCGACCGTGTGTACACCCCATAACAGTAGTAAACATGTAACCAAGTTTATTGCATAACAGTCATGGGAAGACTGAATCAAAGGACCAATATTGGGATAATTGATATTTGAATTTAATTGAATTTAAAATTGAAAAGAGCCTACAGTTTCACTGGAGATCCCTGAAGCAGTTAGGAGCTGACAGCATCGGTGGATTGAATGGTGGAGCATAGGAGGTGTCAATGATCCTGCTGCACCGAGAGATCCCAATCCGGACAAAGGAACCGCTCACTGGCACTCTCTGGGCTGGCTGGCGTGCTGTTGAAGGAGGAGGAGAAGCCGCGATCGGTGGGAAGGCGACGAGCCGCTCTCCACGAGACAGCTCTCTGGACTGGCTGGCATGCTGGTGAGGGGGAGGAGAAACCACGGTCTGTGGGCAGATGACAAGCCACTCTCCCCTGGCCAACACTGGAAGGCATGTGACTGCCGCAGGTGTAAGGGATGTAGTTGGCAGCGCCACCCTGGCTCAGATCCAGAAGCCGGGAGAAAGGAGCCGATGCCAGAACGGGCTCATACGGATGACATTCAGCACTGGCTGTGACTGCAGATGCGGAAGGAATGCGGGGACCGGTGTGGAATGCAGGCTATCTGTTGCCGTGATGACGCGTTTCGCGCACGTGCACTTTGTCAAAGTCAAGGCAATACCATTTGTATTCAGCCCCCCTAGTCAATAATTTGTAGATACACCTTCCGCAATTACAGCTGCAAGTCTTTTTGGGGATGTCTCTACCAGCTTTGCACATCTAGAGTGAGATTTTTGCCCATTCTTCTTTTCAAAATAGCTCAAGCTTTGTCAGATTGGTTGGAGAACATCTGTGAGCAGCAAGTCTTGCCACAGATTCTGAATTGGATTTAGGTCTGGACTTTGACTGGGCCATTCTAACACATGAATATGCTTTGATCTAAACCATTCCATTGTAGCTCTGGCTGTATGTTTAGGGTCGTTGTCCTGCTGGAGGGTAAACCTCTGACCCAGTCTCAAGTCTTTTGCAGATTCTAACAGGTTTTCTTCTAATATTGCCCTGTATTCAGCTCCATCCATCTTCCCATCAACTCTGACCAGCTTCCCTTTCCCTGCTGAAGAAAAGTATCCCCACAACATGATGCTGCCATCACTATGTTTCGCAGTGGGAATGGTGTGTTCAGGGTGATGTGCAGTGTTAGTTTTCCACCACACATAGCGTTTTGCTTTTAGGCCAAAAAGTTCAATTTTTGTCTCGTCTGACCAGAGCACCTTCTTCTACATGTTTGCTGTGTCCTCCACATGGCTTCTCTCAAACTGCTAACGGGACTTCTTATGGCTTTCTTTCAACAATGGCTTTCTTCTTGCCACTCTTCCATAAAGGCCAGATTTGTGGAGCGCACGACTAATAGTTGTCCAGTGGACAGATTCTCCCACCTGAGCTGTGGATCTCTGCAGCTCCTCCAGAGTTACCATGGGCCTCTTGGCTGCTTCTCTGATTAATGCTCTCCTTGCCTGGCCTGTCAGTGGACGGTGGATGGCCATGTCTTGGTAGGTTTGCAGTTGTGCCATACTCTTTCCATTTTCAAATGATGGATTGAACAGTGCTTCGTGAGATGTTCAA
The DNA here is from genome assembly GCF_042186555.1 of Aquarana catesbeiana. Lineage (NCBI taxonomy): Eukaryota > Metazoa > Chordata > Amphibia > Anura > Ranidae > Aquarana > Aquarana catesbeiana. The sequence goes on from NC_133335.1 coordinate 196,714,756, forward strand.
AGCTTGGGATATGTTTTTACAACCCAACCCTGCTTTAAACTTCTCCACAACTTTATCCCTGACCTGTCTGGTGTGTTCCTTTGTCTTCATGATTCTCTAACAAACCTCAGAGGGCTTCACAGAACAGCTGTATTTATACTGAGATTAAATTGCACACAGGTGGACTCTATTTACTAATTAGGTGACTTCTGAAGGCAATTGGTTGCACTAGATTTTAGTTAGGGGTATTAGAGTAAAAGGGAGCTGAATACAAATGCACGCCACACTTTTCACATATTTATTTCTAAAAAATTTTGAAAACCATTTATCATTTTCCTTCCACTTCACAATTATGTGCTACTTTGTGTTGGTCTATCACATAAAATCCCAATAAAATACATTTATGTTATTGGTTGTAACATGACAAAATGTGGAAAATTTCAAGAGGTATGAATACTTTTTCAAGGCACTGTGTATATATATATATATATATATATATATATATATATATATATATATATATATATATATACAGGGCTCGACAAATCCCAGGTGCCAGGTCACCATAATGACTAGAAAACACGGCCTGGTGCCTGGGCTGTTGTCAGCCCCATTGACTAGCATGGGGGGGAGGGGGGGCGCAGCTGGGTGCAACATTGCCAGGCGGTCGGCAGGTGTCATGTGTGTTTTCTGATGCCGGGGGTGGGGAGGAGCAGCGCTGTGAGGGCGAGTTAAAGGAGTAGAGGAGTAGAGGGGCGGAACTGTTACCCTCTGGACAGCCGGTGTGTGGCCTACTATCAGTGTTCAACAGTGTCCTATCAGTGCAGTCTTATCAGTGCCCATAAGTGCACCCTTATTGCCACACATTAGTAATGAAAGAAATTACTTATTTGCAAAATTTTATAACAGAAATGAAGAGAGAGGGTTTTTTTTTTTTTTTTTCATGGATTTAGCAAAAAATAAAAAACTCAGTGATGATTAAATACCACCAAAAAAACTGATAAAAATGTCATACGAGTACAGTGTTGCATGACTGCGCAATTGTCATTCAAAGTGCAACAGCGCTGAAAGCTGAAAATTGGCCTGGGCGGGAAGTGGGTTAAAGTAACCAGTAGGCAAAAGGCTAAAAAACTGGCTCCTAGCTTGTTTAGCTGACTCCTAGATTCAAAGCAAATTTGTCAAGCCCTGTATACAGTATATATATATATATATATATATATATATATATATATATATATATATATGTTTGGGGGTTCTAAGTAGTTTTCTAGCAAACAAAAATGCTGGTTTTTACATACAGTATATAAAAGAAATGTCAGAATTGGCACCGACGGGACGTGGTAAAGTAAACTACCTAAAGTACACCTGTAATAGCAGAAATATGGGGCACCAATGCTGGCTTCATTCTGAGAAAAATAAAATAATGGGCTTTGGCAGCAGAAGTAAAATGAAGAAATTTTAAGAGCAACAGCCGGAGTGCGGATCATTTTTTCTACATTACTCTACTCAGCCAGCGACTGTGGATCGAGCACCTGGGAGCTCTGCTATCTATGTGGTGTATAGGTAGTAGCACTGACTTTTCTGTTTATCCTATGATACACATGTGGCCATTATGGTGAGTATACAGTACGTAGTTTGCTGTCCTTGGGGAGGGATTGCTGCCATGTAAAATTTTATAACCTACATCAAATGTTAGTGCTTCTTTTTCAAGGCAGTTAGAAAAATAACAGTTTAACTTGTTGAAACACGATGTGCTTATTAATGGGAGATATTCTACTTAAAAACGGCCTAATGCGCTGGGTGTTCACTCTGCAAATTATTTTAACTTAGCAGCAGGAAATGTAACAATCTCTGATCTTACCATTTCTCACTTGTTTAATTAGCCACATCATCATGTTACAGCTCTTAAATGGTTCACTGTCAGGGTGCTCAGCAAGTCATTGCTCAGTGATGGAATGGAAAGCTAGTCACTCTACCAGTACAGCAGCCTGTGCCATCTTTACAGTATATGAGCTTATATATTGCCCTTCAATGCACTACCCAAGTAGATAGCGATTAAAGCTTGTACCTGCAATGCATTATCACTTAGCATGCAGTCAGACGTATTTAATAAAGCACTGAAAAAAGGCAATGAGGATGTGCAATGAAGAGCAACGTACACCATATATGCATGATACATGTGATTTTGGTTCTGCTGTTTAATAAGCACCTTATGTATGTATGAGTGAGAACAATGTTATTAACAGTCCACTGTTAATCAGTGTCAGCATTGCTAATGATTAGGCAATTTGCAGTGTCCTCCATCTGGAATTTTATTATTTTTTTCCCTTGCAGTAATAGAGTGTTGTGCCATGTTAATTATCAATTATTGCAGAAAGTTTGGTGTTTATGTGATACATTTTATTGGATAACTTTATAAAACCTGAAGAAGGAATCTAGGTTATTCCTGAAGCTTTCTTCTAACTTAAAGCAGTATTAAACCCAAAAAGAAAAATTGATTAAATTGCAGATCACCAGTTCTTAGATGTATGGAAAAGAAGATTTATTTATCAGATCCTCACTCCTGATCATCTCTAGGACCAGTCCCAGCTGCTGCAGTTCTCCCCCTTGCTTCATCAGGCCAAGGTCCTGATGTTAGCCAATCAAATATATGATACATAAACCCTCGTAATGTGTTTATGTGCACGAAAAATAGCATTTTATTCCTGAATATAGTTTTTTTTACTAATCATTCTTGCAAGGTTTCAAATCTTTGCTATACACTGCCTTTTTTTTTTTTTTGGAACTCCCAGCTACAGTTTTATCCCAGCTGGGTGAAAACCTTTCCAGAGAAAACCATATTGTATAGGCAACCTTAGTATATCTTAAATATGGTATATGGGTGCTTGTTAGAGTAATCTGCCAAAAACATCTTACAACGCTGTTAAACCATGGCCATATTATTATACCATTTCTAATTCTTCATCCTGTTTTAAACTGGCTAATGCACATCTTCTATTGCTTGAATTTTTACGACCACATTTTCAGGTTTTATTCGAAACCATGTATATTTATTACATGTTTCTTTTTGCGAAGGTTACTTTGAATTTAAACCTAAAGGTTGTATGAGCTTTTGCAAAAATGAACCATCACACTGATAAAGCCCCCCTATTTTTTATGGCTTTAACCAGCTCACAGATATTCTCAGCCACCTAAGCCCTTCTATAAGGGCCAGTTCACACCACAATGAGGTGTGGGAAACCCGCGCTCCATGCACGTTTCCTGCACCGCGTTCAAAACGCATTACAGTTGCGATCTGTTATCAAGTTAATGACACCCCAAACACAGGTTGCAAATACAGTGCCTTTTCCCGCACCGGATCAAATGTACAGAAGTACCATGGAGTGAGTTTCCAAAAGTAGCCCATGCACTCATTTTGGTGCAGTGCGATTTCAGCGCATTCAAAATAAATGTGCTTTAATTGCACTGCACTGAACTGTATGTGAGTCGCACAGAAGCGCACAGCGTGTTCCCTTGTGATTCCTGGTGTGAACTGGCCCTAAGACATAACATCTGCCATATGCCCATTTATATGTGCTATTTAGAGATATACTGGCAAATTCAAGTACATCTGTCTAGTCACTTCAGGTTTGCATGCACCTCAAGTGCTGGTCAGTAGCTGAACAGTACAAATGGCAGTTCAAAGGCTGCATTTGACCTGCTTTGCATTGCGCTGTGTCTCTTTGGATGCCGCATGTCCTCTTATGCCGCATACACACGGGTGGACTTTTCGATGGACTAGGTCCGGTGGACTTTTCGACGGACTTTCGAATGAACAGACTTGCCTACACACGATCAACCAAAGTCCGATGGATTCGTACGTGATGACGTACGACCGGACTAAAATAAGGAAGTTCACAGCCAGTAGCCAATAGCCCTAGCGTCGTTTTTTGTCTGTCAGACTAGCATACAGACGAGCGGACTTTTCGACCAGACTCGAGTTCGTCGGAAAGATTTGAAACATGTTGCACTGTCCTGTCCTCATCGACTTGTCACCGGTAAACACAGAAGCCAATAAGGAAGCTTCCTGCACTACTTCCTCTGCTGGCTTCTGTGTTTACCTGTATCAGTGTGCCTATTCGAGCAGCTCAGGCAAGTTGAGCCACGCCAGTCTGGCTGCTTCTCCTACAGCACTCACCGGGGACATCTCCCTGGTACATTCAGGTGAATAGTGGGGGAGCTCTGTACTGAGGACGAGGGCTCTGTACTGTGGGATAAAAAAGGGGGGGGGGTAGAGTCCTGTACTGGGGGATGGGGGCGTAGAAGAGCTCTGTTCTGGGGTGGAAGGTGGGTGGGCGAGGGCTGTCCACTGGTGGGGGTTGGGGTAAGAGCTCTATAAGGAGATGCTTGCCTGTATTACCCAATCCTGATCCTTGTTTAGCATTTCACCTGGAGTTAGATCACCTTTACAGAAAAAAATTCAAAAGGTGAACTAACATTGGACACCCTCCCCACCCCCTGGGTCCTAGCTGTACTTGCCCCTGGGTTTCCCAAGGTGTCAGCACACACTGTTCAAAAATTTGAACGATTGTGCCTCGTATGGAATTTTTTGTCCGATTTTCTCATAGTGTGTACCAGCCATAAGGCTGGCTGTATATAGATCACACAGTTGAATTGAATAGAGGAACCCTTCCCACTGAGATTCCCTGAAACTCATAAAGACTGGCGCAGACAGATTTTGCAAAAGTTTTCCATCATGCATTAAAAAAGTGGTGAAGAATGCACCAAATTCATGTACCTGTCCAGAACTTGTACTTGAATTTGGCTCATGCTGCGCCACTTTTAGAATGCACTCGAGACACTTTCGCAAAATCTCTCTGAGACAGTTTTTCTCTCTGTACGCCGGAAGAGAGTAGCTCCACTTTTTACATTTTAGCTCATTCAATGCGACACAATGAAAAGTGCCGCATTCAATGCGACACCATGTAAAATTGGCACATTTTGAAACTACTTGAATTTGGTGCAAGAGTCGCCGTCAGAACCAAAATGTCGCAAATGCTTCATGAATTTGGCACAATACATAACAAGAGGGATTAACACCAGAAAAGTGGCGCAGCAGCTTTATTGAATCCCCCTCATTGTATTCTGACAGCAGGGATTCCCCACTCTCAGAATACAATGATCAGTGACTGGAAAATTCCAACAAGCCTTTCCAACAGAGGTTGATCATCAAATCAACTTCTGTCGAGTGGGAGCAGCCGCGCATGGATCAAAATTCTACCAATCCCTGCTGAACCCACTGAATTTTGCTCCATCTTTGGCCAGCTCTCCTCTGCCAAAAAATCTTTCTTCTGCCTTCTAGCAGTTCTTTGCAAATTGTACGCTGCAGCACAGTGTACAATCCTGACATGGGTAGAGTGCCAAGATAAACAAACTCCCATGCACATTTGCAGGAATTAAGTCATCCTGGCCAATCAAAACATTCCATGACTCCTGAATCCAGAACAAGAGAGGGTGGAGGGTAGAAGATGGACGCACCAGCGACAAGGGAGACTGCGCATGTTGTTGCACTGGAGAGATCACTTTACAAGGTAAGTGTGCCATAATGTTCAAGTACCGTGAATACTTGCATATTATGAACAAAACACTGATGAGGCCTAAAACTTGATTTGCACTTTAAATATAATATAACCTGTATGTATACTGCTCAAAAAAAAATAAAGGAACACATTTTAATTAGAGCATAGCATCAAGTAAATGAAACTCCTGGGATATTGATCAGGTCAGTTAAGTAACAGAGGGGGGTTGTTAACCACTTCGGTCCTGGAAGATTTTACCCCCTTCCTGACTAGAGCACTTTTTACAATTTGGCACTGCCTCGCTTTAACTGACAATTGCGCGAGCGTTCGACGCTGTACCCAAACTAAATTTGCGTCCTTTTTTCCCACAAATAGATCTTTCTTTTGGTGGTGTTTGATCACCCTTTTTTATTTTTTGCGCTATAAACAAAAAAAGAGCAACATTTTTAAAAGGAAAACCTATAATTTTTACTTTTTGCTTTAATAAATATCCCCCAAATTTAAAAAAAAAAAACGAATTTCTTCATCAGTTTAGGCCAATATATATTCTTCTACATATTTTTGGTAAAAAAAATCGCAATAAGGGTATATTGATTGGTTTGCGCAAAAGTTATAGTTTCTACAAACTATAGGAAAGATTTATGGCATTTTTATAATTTTTTTTTTTACTAGTAATGGCGGTGATCTGTGATTTTTAGCGGTATTGCGATATTGTAACGGACAGATGGGAGACTTTTGACACTTTTTTGGGACCATTGGCATTTATACAGCGATCAGTGCTAGAAAAATGCACTGATTACTGTGTAAATGTCACTGGCAGGGAAGTGGTTAACACTAGGGGGTGATCAAGAGGTTAATTGTGTGTTCCCTCAGTGTGTTCTAACTGTGAGGGGATAGGGTTGACTAGGAGAGGAGACATATAATTTTTCCTACTTAGTAGGAACAAATGATATGGCTCCTCTCCTCTGACAGCACAGGGATTGGTGTGTTTACACACCAATCCCCGTGCTGGTGCTCATGCACGCAATCACGCGTGGCCGGCGGCGATTGAGGCCGCCGGCCACGCGCATAGGGTTCCCTGCCGTGCAGCGGGGCGCGTACGACCTCTGGTGGCCGATAAAGGAATGGACGCACCCATACGGGATTTCGCCCAGGGGAGCCATACAGTATATCTGTGTGAGCCGGTCGGGAACCAATTAATCAGTTTTTAGCTGCTTTGGTGTTAATGAAATTAACAACAGGTGCACTGGATGGGCAACAATGAGATGACCTCCAAAACAGGAATGGTTTTACAGGTGGAGGCCACTGACTTTTTTTTTCCCCTACTCATCTTTTCTCATTTTTTCACTGGTTTTGCATTTTGCTAGGGTCAGTGTCACTACTGGTAGCATGAGGCGATACCTTGATCCTATAGAGCAGAGGTATTGAATTAAAATTCACGAGGTCCAGGCAGTAAAATTTTCTTCTAGAAGAGGTCCAAATAACATGTCGGTTCCCTGTCGTGCATTTTCGCGTGCGCAAAACCGCATGATGCTGCAGCAACATGAGGCTTGGTGCTATGCAATTTTGGAAAAAAAGGTCAAGGACCTCTTTTTCTCTGTTTCTTGTGGGTAGTGCAGCCCACTAAAATGGGCTGATCTACCCACGACATGTGCACTTAATGCATATGCACAGATCCTCAGCACTTAATGCAGGTCCTCAGCTTCTCTACATCACTGTCCTCAGTCCCCCACATCACAGTCCTCAGCCCGCCCACTTTAATGTCCTCAGCCCCCCCCCCCCCTACATTACAGTCTTCTCCTCTCCACTTTAATGTCCTCAGCCCCCCACATTACAGTCCTCAGTTCCCCCCACTTTAATGTCCTCAGCCCCCCCACATTATAGTCCTCAGTTCCCCTCACATTACAGTCCTCAGCTCCCCCCACAATCCAGTCCTCAGCTCCCCCCCACAATCCAGTCCTCAGCTCCCCCACACTCTAGTCCTCAGCTCCTCCACACGCCAGTTCTCAGCTCCCCCACATTCCAACCCTCAGCTCCCCCACACTCCAGTCCTCAGCTCCCCCACATTACAGTCCTCAGCTCCCCCACGTTAATGTCCTCAGCCCCTCCCCCCACATTACTGCAATCATTGTCATCTTCTCCGCACATTCAGTCCTCAGCCCTGTTTAACCTCACCCACCTCACTGTCCTACCTTACACAGACAGATCAGAGGGAGGCGCAGCATATCTGGATGGAGGCGGGAGTTGCAAGATAGTGATTGGCTGCTAGGACCGTCCTTCATTCTAGCAGCCAATCACTTGTTTGTTAACCTCGGGCAGCTCTGCCCCCATCCAGAACTGTCCTGCCTCCCGTTGTCGTCTCTGTGAGGATTACGGAGTGATGGCAGGGGGAAGAAAAGGCTCCAAAATGGCAGTACTGTGACGGTCTGAATGGGAGAGTGACACAGCCCGCATTTGGCCTGCGGTCTGCCATTTAGTCATGCCTGCTATAGAGGTTGCACAGGCAGTCCAACGCCTCCAGGAAGGCACATCAGAACATGCCATTGTCAGAAGGTTTGTTGTGTTTCCCAGCACAGTCTCGAGAGCATGGCGGTGATTCTAGGAGACAGGCAGTTACTCCAGGAGAGCTGGAAAGGGCCGTAGAAGGTCCTTAACCCATCAGCAGGACCAGTATCTGCTCCTTTCTGCAAGGAGGAACAAGATGAGCACTGCCAGAGCCCTACAAAATTACCTCCAGCAGGCCAGCGGTGTGAATGCCTCTGACCAAACAATCGTACACAGACTGCATGAGCGTGGCCTGAGAGCCCAACGTCCTCTAGTAGGCCCCTTTTTCGCTGCCTGACACCGTGGAGCTCGATTGCCATTTGCCATTTGCCATTGAACACCAGAATTGTCAGGTCCGCCACTGGCGCCCTGTGCTTTGCACAGATGAGAGCAGGTTCACCCTGAGCACATGTGACATGTGACGTGAAAGGGACTGGAGAAGCCGTGGAGAATGTTATGCTGCCTGTAACATCGTTAGACCGGTTTGGTGGCGTATGACCGGTTTGGTGGTGGGTCAGTGAAGATTTGGGGAGGCATATCCATGGGGGGACGCACAGACATCTACAGGCTAGACAATGGCACCCTGACTGCCATTAGGTATTGGGATAAAATCCTTGGACCCGTTGTCAGACCCTACGCTAGTGCAGTGGGTCCTGGGGCCTGGCCTCATGTGGTAAGTGTATACAGCCAGTTCCTGGAGGATGACGGAATTGATAGCATTGAATGGCCCCCATGCTCGCCTGACGTAAATCTAATAGAACACCTCTGGGACATTATGTTTCGGTCCATCAGACGACTGCAGGTTGCACCTCAGTCTGTTCAGGAGTTCAGTGATGCCCTGGTTCAGATCTCGGAGTCAATACCCCAGGACACCATCCGGTGTCTCATTAGGAGCATACCCCGACATTGTCAGGCATACAAGCACGGGGGGGGGTTGTTGGGGGCATACAAACTACTGAGTAACATTTTGAGTTGCTGCAATGAAATTTCAGCAAAATGGACTAGCCTGCTGCATCATTTTTTCACTTTGATTTTCGTCTTTGAATTCAGCCCTCTGTAGGTTGATAATTTTAATTTCCATCAAGCGATGTTACATAGTTACATAGTAATGAGGTTGAAAAAAGAGTCCATCCAGTCCAACTTATGTGTGTGATTATATGTCGGTATTACATTGTATATTCTTGTATGTTGCAGTGGTTCGGGTGCTTATCTAATCAATTTTTGAAACTATTGATGCCCCCCGCTGAAACCACCGCCTGTGGAAGGGAATTCCACATCCTTGCCGCTCTTACAGTAAAGAACCCTCTACTCAGTTTACGGTTAAACCCCTTTTCTTCTAGTTCTAGTGAGTGGCCACGTGTCTTATTAAACCCCCTTCTGCGAAAAAGTTTATATCCCTATTGTGGGGTCACCAGTACGGTATTTGTAAATTGAAATCATACCCCCTCTCAAGCGTCTCTTCTCCAGAGAGAATAAGTTCAGTGCTCGCAACCTTTCTTCATAACTAATATCCTTCAGACCCTTTATTAGCTTTGTTGCCCTTCTTTGTACTCGCTTCATTTCCAGTACATCCTTCCTGAGGAATGGCGCCCAGAACGGGACAGCATACTCTTGTTTTATCTCTGGAGTTAATCCTCTTTTTAATGCATGCCAATATTCTGTTTGCTTTGTTAGTAGCAGCTTGGCATTGCATCTACTAGGACCCCCAGGTCCTTTTCCATCCTAGATTCCCCCAGAGGTTTGCCCGCTAGTGAGTAGATTGCACTCATATTTTTGCCACCCAAATGCATTATTTTACATTTTTCTACATTTAACCTCATTTGCCCAGTAGTTTACCACAACGTTAATTTGTTCAGATCTTCTTGCAAGATTTCCACATACTGCGAAGAAGTTATTGCCCTGCTTAGCTTAGAATCGTCTGCAAATACAGAGATTGAGCTGTTTACCCCATCCTCCAGGTCGTTCATGAACAGATTAAACAGGATTGGTCACAGCACAGAACCCTGGGGGACCCCACTTCCCACTCCATTCCGAGTATTCCCCATTTATCACCACCCTTTGAACCTGCCCTTGTAGCCAGTTTTCAATCCATGTACTCACCCTATGGTCCATGCCAACGGACCTTACTTTGTACACTAAACTTTTATTGGGGAACTGTGCCAAAATTTGCAAAATCCAGATACACCACATCTACGGGCCTTCCTTTATCTAGATGGCAGCTCACCTCCTCATAGAAGGTTAATAGATTGGTTTGACAAGAACGATTCTTTATGAATCCATGCTGGTGATTACTGCTAATGATACAGTTTTCATTACTAAAATCTTGTATATAGTCCCTTATCATCCCCTCCAAGAGCTTGCATACTATTGATGTTAGGCTAACTGGTCTGTAATTCCCAGGGATGTATTTTGGGCCCTTTTTTATAGATATAGTATAGATATACAGCATGATGTTTTTCCCCATTGAGATCAGATGTGTTTTCAAAGTGTTCCTTTCATTTTTTTGAGCAGTGTACGTGACTGAATGCAAGAGCCCATATGTGTTATCTGTATTGCGATATTAAGATAAAATTGACACAAACCAATATGACTTCCCTTATGTATCTCTATGCTAAATCTCTCTGTAATCAGAAGGTATTCAGTAAAAGAGTATGATGTCTTAAGACAGTGGATCTACATAGAAGATAATAGAAATCTCCATCATCAGTTCAGCGCTTGCATTGGGTGGACCATTTATCTTCTAAAAAGTTCCTGTAATGGACAGCTTGGCACCCCGCCTGGGTGCTTCCGCCAAGATACAGCTTTCTCCACTCTGGAACCAGGTATTATAGCTGAGCATTGCACACAAGAACTAGTTGACACTAGCTTAGGTGCAAACTGGAACTGACTTTATTGTAAATTCACACAGCATATATACCACACAAAACCAGGTTAGAGCTTGATCACATTATCCTAAACAATGCAAACTTTAAACAGTAATATCACTAGCACATCTAAGGAACAGTCAACATAAACAGTAATCTAATTAAACAGTAAGCTAATTAACAACTAGTCACCTAGACAAGCCTAGGTGACTGGTCAGTGCCCACCCAGACAGTTTGGTGCCAATATTCAAGAAGACCCAGGGGTGTCCATATCTCATTAACTAGCTTTCTTTTCACATACATCTTCTCACTGAGTTTCAAGTTGGCAAAGACCATCATGGCTTCCTTTACTGTTAAATGTGGTAATGTCATCTTGCATGATATAACAGGACATCATCCTGAATGCGTGTAGCTCCCTCAAATGCCAGGGCCCATAGTCAGTATGGAAGTGGCTACCCTGCAGTCCCCTTCAAAAGCCCATGTCCCGGTTGTGTCTGTCACAGTTCCCACATCTGATGATCTGGTGTACTGATCTAAAAATTTATTTACAGAGAGAAGGCAGCTCTAAACAGGATAAGCTGGATGGGGGCATGCTGTGTTAAAGCAGCTTTTAAGGTACCTGCTTCCAATTAACTTTTGGATACTGTGTCCCAAAGAAGGCAATTGGTCACATTTAATACAAAGTTGCAGTCGCCATTTAGGGCTCTATTCACACTTGTGCGACTTGTCATGTGACTTTGGACATAAAAGTTGCATGACAAGTCGCACCCTACTCTTTTCAATGGTGCCCGTTCAAATTGGCGCGACTTAAAGTCGAGGCGACTTTGAAAAGATGCCTGCACTACTTTGTTGTGACCTTTGATGTGACTTTGGTCCAGAGAATGTAAAGTTGGATCAAAGTCGCATCAAAGTCACGCTCCAAAGTTGCACTGGAAATCGTGCGACTTTGGAGACACAATAATGTGAATGGAGCCTAAGCTGAGTTTTATTATTTTTCCCATGATCACTTGCAACCAGGCTGAAACCAGTCTGCAGCTTCCCTTTTAAGTGGTACTTCCAGAGCACTACAGTAGAGGAGTATTAAGGGTATATATATTATTTGATTGATTAACCCCTTTGTGCCAACGTTATAGCCGAAAGATGGCTACAGCGCGGGCCTAAATTGCCGGGAGGGCGTACATGTAAGTCCTCCCGTGCATAAGCAGCATGTGGGGCACGCATGGCGCGCTCTGTGATCAGTAAGTTCAAGAGACTCGGCTGATCATAGATTGGAGTAAGGGACCGATCCCGACCCCTTACCACATGATCAGCTGTCAGAGAATGACAGCTCATCACGTGATGTAAACAGAGCCGGCAATCGTTGACAGCGTGAGGAGGAAAAAAGCCCCAATCACCAGCTTCTGTCAGAGGGACATTGGTCCCGAACATGGAGAGCCACCACCGCCTCATCTGTGCCCACCAGTGCCACCTGCCAGTGCCCACGAGTGCCACCTACCAATGCAAATCAGTGCTTCCTATCAGTGCCCACCAGTGCCATCTACCAGTGCCACCTATCAATGCCCACCAGTGCCACGTATTAGTGCTGATCAGTACCCATCAGTGCCTCATCATCAGTGCTCCCTATCAGTGTCACCTACCAGTAACTATAAGTGCCACCTATCAGTGTCACCCATTAGTGCCACCTATCAATGCCACCTATTAGTGCCCACCAGTGCCGCCTCATCAGTGCTCATCAGTGCCGCCTTATCAATGCTCATCAGTGCCGCCTTATCAATGCTCATCAGTGTTGCCTTATCAGTGCAGCCTATCAGTGCCCATCGGTGCAACCTCATCAGCGCACATCAATGAAGGAGAAAAATTACCTGTTTGCAAAATTTTATAACAAACTATGAAACCTGGGTTTTTTTTCCAAAATTTTGGGGCTTTTTTTGTTTGTTTAGCAGAAAATAAAAACCCCAGTAGTGATTAAATACCACCAAAAGAAAGCTCTATGTGTGTGAAAAAAATGCTAAATATATTTATTATATTTATATTTAATTTGGGTACAGTGTAGCATGACCACGCAATTCTCATTAAAATTGCGACAGCGCGGAAAGCTGGAAATTGGCCTGGGCAGGAAGGGGGTTTAAGTGCCCAGTAGGCAAGTGGTTAAAGACATGTTCAGTTAGAATAGGAATACATTTTAAGATATATAATGCTACGCTTGCAACACTAGAATGTTGGAAGATGCATGAATTGCATGGAAGATTTGTAGGCTCATGGACACAGAGTTGTAGGGAGGGGTATTATCAGCAGTCATAGGGATTAGCATTTAGATATAATGCAAATAATTAGTACAGAGATAACAGTTGACTTGGCCAACTTTCATGTTTGACCGGAGTGTGCCTTTAATGGGTTGGAACCTTTGTGGATCCATACTGACATGAGACTGTCTTGTAGTCACTCTGAAATTCTGCTGGCACTACAGTATGATTAATGTTGTCTTCAGATGGCCCGAAGTAGAAAGCTCTCGCTCTCTTTTTTTTCCTTTCTTGCTTCTTACTTGCAACCTGCAAATTAATTTAATATTTCTCCACAGTCAGAGTCGGGAGCAGTGAAACAAGGTTTGCAGGCAGATGAAGCGTGAACCAGTTGTGGCATGTATTTAATCTCCGGACAATAGATAGAGATGTTAGTGAACGGTACACTAACTTCTATTTACGCTGCCTATTAAACGCAGCCAGTCTCAAGTCTGATGGGGAGTGTTACTGAGGCCTAGAGGGAACCAAAAGTGAGCACTACATTAACGACTGCAAATGAATGAGAGAGGAGGGGGCTCAGAAAGCTCTCACAACAGAAAGTGACTGTTGACAACATACATAGATATCCAATACCCATAACTAATTCATGTATTCCAAATTCTCAATTTTTCCACCTAATTGTTTTATATTAAATGTCATTCATACCTATGAGTGCAAGGTCATATTGAAAATGCATGCTAACCGGAAGCCGGCTTGGCTGTCTCATCGAGCCCGAAGCCCCAGTCCTCTCTTGTCATTAATTGCTGTAACTCATAAAATCATGTAAAAACATTATACTGATATACCTTCTGATCAATGTGGTTCTTGTGTACTTTATATTTTTGTAAACTTGGGCTGGAAAATCCAAACAGACTAAAAACCAGTGCTCAGAAAAAAGGTACTGAGAGCTGAATCACCTAAAGAGGCTCCATCTTACAACACAGTAAAGATGAATTCTGCTTATGATTAAAAAACAACAACAAAAAAAAACAAAACAAAATAATATAGTATACAGTATACTAGGGCTGAAACAACTAGTCTGATAGAACAACACAAGTCTGATTGAAGTCACCTTGAAGTAATGCAGGAACCTTTTCTAAAGTCGGAGCTACTTCAGTAGTGCTAATTGAAGTGGTTGTAAACCCACTTTGAAAAATAAATAAATAAATAAATAAAACCTGCAAGATAAAGGCATAATGAGCTAGTATGCATAGCATACTAGCTCATTATGTATTACTTACCTTAGATCGAAGCCCCCGCAGAGGTCCTCGTTCACCGCTCCGGCCGGCGACATCGCTCCCGGAGTTACTTCCGGTTTTCGTGGGCTCAGGCGCTGTAATTGGCCGGAGCCACAATGACGTCACTCCCGCACATGGGCACGGCAGCCACCGGTAATGGCACAGTCTAACTGAAGCAACAGCACGTACTGCCATTGCTTCAGTGCGCATGTGCCGATGACGTTGGCACATGCAAATACAGGGGATATCTCCTAAACTGTGTAGGTTTAGGAGATATCCTGGGTAGCTACAGGTAAGCCTTATTATAGGCCTACCTGTAGCAAAAAGTGGTTGTAAAGGGTTTACAACCACTTTAAGACAGCTCTCATTGAATAACATGGGATTTCACATTTCATGCGACTTGGGGTTTCATAAGTCAGATCCCAAGTTGCTGCAGTGTGAACCGAGCCTAAAGCCTCGTACACACGGTTCGATTTTCGGAAGGGGATTGTCTTCTGACAGACTGTTGTTTGAAATTCTTACCATTAGTATGCTCCTTTTGACAATTATTTTCCAATTTTTTGATGGTCCATCAAATCCATCAAAAAGTCGAAAGTGCAAACACGCATGCTCAGAATCAATGCTCACCAAACACGTTCAGTTTGTTCAGTTTTTCTTTAGATTTACCAAAATCATATAATAGGAGGTTAAACCTAAACACTTTCAATTTGTATGCAATCAGGCAGGCCCTTGCACTACATAGTTAAAAGTAAATCTTCGAATTTCGAAAGAATTTTCTTTTGAAAATCAGAAATTTTGTGCGTTTTATGATCTGATGGTGCCACCACTGATTTCGAAATTCGGCCAATCAAGCCTTCAATTTCACCTCATGTTGCTACAGAAAAGAATTTTTGTGGCTGGGAATCTTCTTTTCTTTCCGGGAATTTTCTTTTCTTGCACATGCGCATTTCTTTTTCGATTACATTTCTCGCACGATTGTCCCATCATTTATTAGAAAATCATTAATTTTTCCAAAAATTTCCAACATGTCCGATTACTCAAATTCCATGGCCGCACGAAAATCGGCTGTTGCTGCAGCCCACTAATGGTGCGAAATATAAACGTAAAATAAGATTTTCTAAGGATTTCTAAAAAAAATTCTTCCTAAATTCGACCCCATGTATGGCCTGCCTAAGGTGATGAAGGGGCAGTTAAATTTCACTGCCAGTAACCTCATGCGGGGGGGTTATGATGGGATTAACTGTCACATCCAGTGCCAACCAATGTGGGGGGGGGGTGTCATGTTCAGTTCCACTGACCACCAATATATGTGTACATATGTCCACTGATGCAAATGCGAAGGGTTCAAATTTCACTGCCAGTGACCACCAATGTGTGTGGGGGGTAATAGTACTGACATCAATCGGTGCTGATGGCTATTATTGTGTTTACCTAAAGGGGTTTTAAACCTTCGTGTTTTTTCACCTTAATGCTTCCTATGCATTAAGGTGAAAAAACACCTGGCAGTCACCGGCCCCCCAGCCCCCCAGCCCACCCCCCCCCCCGGTTTTTTTACCTGAGCCCTGGAACTTGACCCGGCGGGAAGGGAACGCGCTGTCCCTCTGCCCGGGGTTCTCGGCTCTTGATTGTATAGGTTGATAGCAGCGCAGCCATTGGCTCCCGCTGCTGTCAATCAAATCCAATGATGCGGGGGCGGGGCCAAGTCCGGCATTGGTGTCTGTGGATGCAAATGCTGGACTCGGGAGCGTGCCCGCAAGGTAACTCCCTCGGGAGAGCACTTCTCCTAGGGGGTTATCTGATGTGCGGAGGAGCCGCGAGAGCCGGCGGGGGACCCCAGAAGAGGATGTTTGGGGCCACTCTTTGCAAAACGAGCTGCACAGTGGAGGTAAGTATGACATGTTTGTTATTTTAAAAAAAACAAAAAAACGATCCTTTACAATCACTTTAAACCAATAGTGGGAGTTACTATTGTGCCCACTGACAGTAAGTCTGGGAGTTATTAATGCACTCAGGACAAACATTTTGGGGAAATTAGATGCAAAAATGCGCTGCCATTGTGCGACCTCCTGGAAGTGTTGGGGACTGCTCTTGAGGTCCTCTATACATTTTCAAGTTGACAGCCACTGATCTTTGCACTTGCCTCTTGTCAGTGTGGGATCATTTTTTTCCATTGGTCTTTTCATCTCTGATAATGACATAAATAACCCAACAATAGCCATTATTACCCTATAAGCATTAAACTGGTAATCAGCCGGGGACACAATGGGGATGATTTATTAAAGGCAAATCAACTGCACTTTGCAAAGTGCAGTTGCACTCTGCAAGAGCAGTTGCTCCAGAACTTAGTAAATGAGCAGAAGCTCTTCTGACTTCCATCATCCAATCATGTGGAAGGAAAAATTTTTTAAATATTTTCCTTGCATGTGATTGGGTATTTTTTGCGAAGTGAAGTTTTCACCTCACTTACTAAGCTCTGGAGCAACTGCAAATTGCACAGTCTATTTGCCTTTAGTAAATCAACCCCAGTGTGTACATGGCGTACATGTGAAATTGTCCCAATGACTGATTACTGGTTTGCAAAAAATCACATTTCTGTGCATTGCCATGTAAAGCGTTTATGCCCTTTTGTTTCTGCAGATACATTGTCCAGTTCTGAATTAATGTTGGGAAACACTTGTGTTCATTTCCATTTGTATTTCATGTCTTGAATAACGTTTCTGTTTTCTTCTTAAATATATCAGCTGCGTGTTCAGTGAAAGTTCATGTAGATTTTTTTCCGAGTGAACAATTTTGTATAGGTTGAGAGGAAGTGTTGTAATTAACACTGGATGTAAAGGATGAACGGATATCTTTTCACATAACAATGGTTTTTGTATGGCAAACATATGATCTTGTTGCCGTTGATCCATCTGCACTTCGTGAAGCTTTTTTTTTTTTTGTCCTTATGTCAGGGAGCCAAAACAGCATTTTGTATAAAATGAACCCAGTGCTTGTGTTGATACTCAGCATTTTTATTTGCCAAATCTTACCCCGAGGGCAGACGGGACCATTTCTGATGCAATTGCAACACCGCCTTATTCTCATACGTACCAGTATAGTCTGGTTAATTTGCTCACATCTGTGTGTGCCAGTTCTAGAGGGAATTCAGATGTGCCTAACACCAATGGGAGCTTTACAGATTGTGGCTGGCAGAGGCGGAGGGTACTGATTTAGCTGGTAGTTACTATATAAAGCCAGTTATGCAGTTTACAATATAGCCAAAGTATTCCATTCACACTCATGTAGCTTCTTGTAGTACAACACGTGCCCTAATCACAGGTAAACAGCTTGAGCACTCTTTTTGAAGGTAGTCCATCCATCAGCTCTGCGATTCAGTTAAGAGAATTTTTTCATGTTGCAATTTGACTGTTTTCATGCATTTTGTGCTATTTGACACATCCCAATAAATGGAAATATCAATTCTAATGTTTTTGCAGGAGGGATTAAAAAGACATTGTACAGTAGCTACATGATCTAATTTACAAAAAAACCCCAAAAAACACCGCTAACAGGGCTTCCATCTTTACCCAGTCTTCCTTCAGATTCACGGGCTCTGGACATTTGAGTGGCCGAGCAAGGATGACGCCACTTCCGTGCATGCACATGGGAGTCACCGCCGCAGCAAAGAGCTCTGGATAGATGGCATGAGTATACCGTCCCTTCAGAGCGCATGCAGCGGTGATGTCACTGGCTGCAAAAACAGTGAATATCTCCTAGACGGTGCACGTTTAGGAGATTTTCCTTGTACCTAGAGGTAAGCTTCATTATAAGCTGATCTGTTGGTACAATTGTCCAAGTGCTGTTTACTACCTCTTTAACTACTTCCCTACCCACCCATAGTAATATGACACCCACAGGAGGGATCTCCCATCCTGGGCGGGCGTCATATGACGTTCTGGGCTTCCCGGCCGTCTAGGGGGTGCGCGCGCGCCGCGTTGCTAGGGACCCGGTGCGCCTGCCCGGTGGCCTCCCCGACCTCCAGTGACTCAGTGACTCAAGGAATCAGGGAGGCATGGTGGGTGTGGTGCAAGATGGAAATATGGGCACCAGTTACTTTTAAAATGAATAAAGAGAGTTTTTATTTCTCTTAACGGGAACAGGGAGAGAGGGTTAGGGCACAGGACACCCTTAGGCAAATGCAGTAGCAACTTGGCAGACTCCGCAGACCAAAAATAGAACTAGGCAAACAGCAATACAGAAAAAGTGCCTTTAAGCTGAATGCAGCGATCCGTATCTTGTAGCAATTGCTTTCTCCTATAGCAACAACTTCACTCACAGTATCCCACAGTAGATCTTCAAGCTTAGCTCCCAGCTACCTGCTGGACTTCTCAAACTTCACTCACAGCTACCCGCTATATTCTTCAAGCTCAGCTCCCAGTATCCCACTGGACTTCTTGGACTCTTAGCTACCTGCTGGATCCCTTGAGCTAAACTCACAGCTACCCGCTGTATTCTTCAAGCTTCACCTTAACAGGCATGCTAACAAACAAGTTGATGGTGTTCTTTTACTCTAGTCTGGCTTACAGTATACCCGCATGTCTGCCTACCATTTGCGCAGGTGTCAGTTATCACCTTACCCTTTCCTTTATGAATATTCAGGTTTAGTACTCTTTAGTTTCTATCAACCTGGTGGGTCATTCCCTTCTAGCCATTGAAATGTGAGAGATCTCACACCAATGGCTTGTTGCAAGATTAGATGTCTGATTAGGCAACCTCATTGTTTGTGATGGTATTTCCTTTCCTCAAAGTCAAAGGTTAGCAATGCTAGCCTTGACTCTTCTGTGGTGACCAGCTGGTTTGTCATTTAGATGTGGTTGTCTGTCTAACTTCCCCTTAGGGTTCTGTTTTTCTCAGTGAAGTTTTTCCTTGTTGACCCCACTTGGTTATTCTGATTTTCTTCCCGTTCGGGTACCAGTTTCCCCTTAGCATTGATTCTCTGCTCTGTTTGGAATGCCAGACCGATCTTTGTTACACTTCCCATTTGTTTTGTCAGTTTCTCTGCTTTTGCATGACCTAAACTTTACTAGCCTAGATCAGGGCATTAATTCCCACCGATATCCTTTTGTGGGATGGTCCCTATCTCATTTGAACCTCTCAGTGGCTGTTGTCCACCCCCACTGAGACACAGATTTTGGATGTCCTTACATTCATAAATACCCGTGACCTTCAATGGACTGCAAGAAAAGATTTTACAGTAAGTAAGAAATCTTATTTTTTTTTTATCATATACTTAGTCATAATTGCTCAGATTTGTGGGAGATTTTTTTAAAGATTTTTTTTAAGTGCATAAAATGACACAAAGCCTTTTCATTTATGAGAAGGTTCAATATGAAGTAACTTGTGTAATATACACAGTAGCAAAAAAAGTAATAGGGGTTTTAATAGAACATTTAAACCTTTCTACAACATAGATAATGTCCATTGCAATGCAATTGTTCACTTGTGGCTCAGTAAAGAACTATGAATCATGGCTTATGAAGTACTTTTCCTGCGTAACATCACTCGGCCTGACTCTGATGATAAGTGTTACTCAGTGTTACTCTCCATCCCCTGTCAGGCTCCCAGCGAGATGTATGATAAGTTCAAATATTGCTTCTCCTTTCCGCTGATTTTCACATCCCCTCTGCTCCAAGAGGCTCTTTAACTGTATATTACAGAGCCTGGACTGTCACAATGAGCCTCCCTCACTTAATAAATCCATCCATCTCTCTGACACATGTTTAGAGCAGCGTCTCTAGTGCAGTACTAAGACATCATTCTGAGAATGAACATGTTGCTCTGTATAATGGGAATGAGACTCTTGTAGCGTGCTGGCCCTTCACTACCAGATTGTGACAATATGCAGTATTTTATTTATCGTGCTCGGTGTAGGTATTGCTCTATCCGGTAGCAGGGATTTTTTTCAGCAGGTACACGGAGAACCGCAGTTCCGGCACCTCTATCTTTGCAGGAGGGGGTTTATTGTTGCTGGTGGGGGACCTATTGTTTCTGGGGGTGGGTTTTATATTGCTGGGGGTCAGTTATTGCTAGCAGAGATCTACTGTTGAAGGAGGGGTCTGTTGTTGCAGGCTGCTGGAGAGTATATTGATGCTGGCTAAGGGGAGATCTGTTGTTGCTGCCGGGGGTCTATTGTTCCTGCTGGGGGAGACTTGTTTCGGGTGGTCTATTGTTGTTGGGTGGGTCTATTTGTCAGGGACGTGCCGGTGCCCGTCAGGCGAATATGCGTGCGCGCATGCGCACGCGGGGACTGTCCAGGGCAATACAGTTGAATTCCCCCACTGGTGGGCGCCAGCTCATGTGGTGCTGTTCGCCTGCAGCTCTGCACCTGTGTTCCTGAATCTACCTGCTGATTGTCATTGCTGTTTATCGACCCGGCTACGTCTGACCCTTCTACTATCTCCAATCCGACCCGGCCTGCCTGACTCTGCTATCTTCTTGTGACCCGTTGCCGAACTCCTGCCTGCCTGACTACTCTGTGATTATCCATTTGCCAATACCTGCCTGATCTCCTGCTAAACGGACTGTCTGACTCTGCCTTTGCCTGTGTCCTGTATCACTGCATCCCAGCCTTCTCATCCAGCTCTAGGTTCTGCTGCTGCTACACCATCCACTTGCCTGCCTGCTGATCCGCTTCTGCCTGCCAGCATCCGCAGCTCAACCATCCCTGAAGGATTTCTTCCCAGCTCCTGTGCCGGCCTCTGCAAGAACCTTCGCCAGGCACTCCTACCCACTGTGCTCACGAGACCACTGTTTCCACTCCAGTGGCTCCTGAATCAGCGCTGTAAGAGAGGTCTTCTCCTACCAGTCGGGCTCATCTACCAGGTACCTAACACTATTATTGCTGGAGGGGCTCTATTGTTACTGGCTACAGGAGATCTATTTTACTGCTTTTCTTGTTATTATTAACAAATTCCAAACCAGATCCTTATCCGAGCATGCAGCCTCACAGGTCAGGAAAGGGGTGACTGAGCAACCCCCCTCCTGGACCATACCAGGCCACATGCCCTCAACATATGAAGGTGGGTGCTTTGGGGCAGGGGGGCTCTGCCCCACAACCCAGGCTGGTGGTTGTGGGGGTCTGTGGGCAGGATGCTTATCAGAATCTGAAAGCCCCCTTTTAGAAAGGGGGCTTCCGGATCCCGGTCCCCCATATGAATGAGTATGGGGTACATTGTACCCCTACCTATTCACCAAACAAAAACCAGTGTAGTATTACAAAAAACAAGAGACAGTTTTTGACAAGTCCTTTATTGAAAATGAAGAATGTCCCCCCGTCGTAGCTCCAACGTGTCTTCTTCCTCTGGTCTTCTCCCTTTGCTAAAGTCTTCTTTCTCCGCTGATGTCTTCTCCCTTCTGTGATGTCTTCTTCCTCCACTGATGTCTTCTTCCTCCGGTCTTTTCTCTCCGCTGATGTCTTCTTCTTCCGGTGATGTCTTCACCCTCCGGTGATGTCTTCTCCCTCCGGTGTTCTCCCGCCACCGATGTTTTCTTCCTCTGCCACCACCAACCCACTAAATATAAAATAAAAGGTCATCCTCCGACGCTGGCTCCTGGCATTGTGTCAGCTGCAGTGTCTGCCAGTTCTTATATAGCCATGGGGAGTTGCCACCTGGTGACGTCACCAGGAGACTCCGCCCCTTGTGATGTCACGTCTCTGCCTCAAAACACCCACCCCCCATGTTGAGGGCATGTGGCCTGGAATGGTTGGGGGGGGGGGGCGCTCGCTTGTCTCCCCCCCTTTCCTGACCTGCCACGCCACATGATCGGATAAGGGTCTGGTATGGATTTTGGGGGGCATGGGGTTCCCCCTCAAGATCCATGCCAGACTCAAAGGTCCTGGTATGGATCTGGGGGAAGGGGAGGGCACACAGTTTATTTTTTTCTTTTAGAAATTTGGTGTGAGGTTTCATCCATACCAAAAGCAAAGGAATTGTTTTGATTGGTCAAAGGACAAGTTGCAATCTTCTCAAAGTCAGGTCCAATTCACTTAAGTCGCATGGAAGTCGGACATTAGGTCGCAGGGCAAAGTTGGATCGGAAGTCGTGCGACTTCCATGTCCGATCAGTGTGAACATAGCCTTAGGCTGTAGTTGATGATCTGCAGGCAAAGTAAGTCTGAAATATGCTGCTTCTTCAAAATGTCATATGTATAGTACTTCCAAGTATAGTAGTCTGATTTAAGTGCATAGATGGCATCCTTAAAGAATATCTAAAGCCAAAACTTTTTTTAAAAGTTTTGATAAAGTGGGGATGTGTTTGAACCCTGCATTGCTGTCTGCGTCCCTGTTAAGTAGGTTTAAGCCAACAGTTTTTTTTTCGTTCAAACCAGCAGGCTGAACAAAAATAAAAACTGAGGAGCTCACTGTACTAACTATGCGAAGTTGGTATATCAATCTCCCCACTGAGCTATTGTGTTCTGACAGGGGGGCTGCCTCCCAACCAGAACACACCGGCCAGCACTCGCAGATTGGATGCTGATCAGCTGCTGTTTTACCATCATGCTGGTTCATCAGAAGCCCAGAGTGCCAAATATTGGCAGATATCGGCCAGTTCAACAGAAACCGGCCAATACCTGCTGATATTCAGCCCATGTGTACCAGGCTTTACTCTCTCTTGATGTCACTAAAACTGAAAGTAGGAGAAAAGTCAAAATTTTCTCCCAGTAGCTCCTACATCATTATTGTGTCCCATAATGTTGTAGGGGTCAGCTGGAGGGACCACTGCACACGGACCAGGAATTCAGGAGATTTCTTCTAGTGGCAGTGCACGCAGCATGAGAAGTGGGTTTTAAATATCTTCTCTCTGAGGAACACATTTTTTACTATTTTTAATTTGGTGACAGAGTTGCTTTAAATAAAGCATATCCACCCTAATGCTTTCCACCCCCAAAAAATGAATACCCATTCTCCTTCCACCCCAAAAAATGAATTTGTAATAAAAATTCCAATTGTCATGAAGTTTTAAAATTTACTAAAATTTGCTAATTATTGTTGCATGCACAAGGGGTTAATATTTTCAATTTTTTTTTTACCTTAGACAATGTTTTACACTAGTGACAAAGTCCATCTATCTTACAATAGGACTGGGTTCCTTCTGTCTCCTTCCCTTCCCCTGTCCCTCTATAAATCCTGGTTCATTTAATTAATCTCACTTCCAGCACAGGCTTCATAACACCGACCCATTCAAGCAAACACTACATTAATTCATGTATTCAGGCAATCACATTTGAGGGTATTTTACATCTGTCATAATTTCGCTTACATGCACAGAGGATTGTTTCAGTTTTAGAAAACACTTGCAGCCCTCTTGACTCGTCAAAATGGGGCTACATGTTTGCAGGCCCCCCTCTGTAGCCTCTTTTGGTTTCTTGTTTTATTACATGATATCCCTGACCTTGGGTGCTCTGTGACAGTGGATGGGGAGAATACATAGTAAAAGCTGTGGGAGAGAACAGCTGATGAGCACAGATGGGATTCCAACCTTGTAGTAGGAATGGACAATAGCAGTAGACTCTTCCTTTTCTTTTTCAGCTGTCTCTGGTTCCCATGAACCATAGACAGTGATCACGTATTTGTAATAAATATGTATGTACATACCAGGGAACCTTTCTTACTAAGAGCAGTCTTTCTAGCTTCTATGTTACTCTTAGGTCACATTCATGCGGGTGATTTATAAAGTTGTGACAGGGAGCGACACCTAAAGCAGCATAACCAGGATTCTACATGCATGCAACAGGCAGCTCAGCTGTCTGTTAGCAAAGAGTCTGACTTCAGATACTTAGACATTGAGATAAGCACACTGAACACTTTTGGACTTTCATGTTAAAGTAGTTGTATAACTTCATGTTTTTTTTTAATAATAATTAATTATTTATGAATTAATTTGATTAATTATTAAAATAATCTAACCATTAAAATATGAAAAGTTTATTATACATAATAATTAAAAACAGGTACAAACTTTAAAAATTATGTCTCTTGTATAATTCCAATCACATATTTGAGAACAAAATACCCCAAAGAACCACATAGAAGATGTTGGATAGGGGGGTGTACCCCAGAAGTGCCCCAACACGTTTCAACTTTCGCTGTCTTCCTCAGGGGGTAAAACAAAAGGTGCAGAGTCTACCAGAGATCCATGTATTAACACAATGATATGCAGATATGATTACAGAACTATACAAAAATATTTTTTCCCCACCAACACAGAGGAACCCTTGAAATAACTTTCCAGTCTCAGGGAACCCCTGCTAAAAGTGTCTATATCTACAACTCATGATACATTAGTGTGAAGGACAGTGGGAAGAATGCTCCTTTCACTTGTGGTCATTGGGAAGAATTACCCCCTTACAGATAGCTAAAAAGACCAATGGTGTCAGTGGGAACTTATCTGAGAGACAGAAATTGCTCACTGCTCAAGAAACCCCTAGCAACGTCAGGAGGAACCCTGGTTGAGAATCCCTGGTCTGTACAAATCTGGCTTTGACTTTGCGTCCTTACTTGGCCCATCTCTGACTAATACTCCATCATTATGATAGACAGTTTAACCGATCAGTAGTGAGCCTGAGTTTTATTTTATTTACTAAGGAAGCAGACCTAAAGGTGTCTGCATGAATAGTCACATGACTTATAGAGGGCTATAGAGTTTTGAAATCAAAGTTGCTCTATGTAGATTTCAACGAGCTGTGCTTGAGAACTTCAGCCTTCCCGCTATAGCCTCCCACACTTGACTGTTTGTCATTGAGGCCACCCTTCATAATTACTAGTCATAGGATGAACATGGCAGTGCCAGAGGGGAAAGGCCTGAGCTCTTGAGTATGGCTAGTTTTTATTTGCATAATGGATCACTCCAAGTTTTAAGGATCCTTGAACGCTCTGTGAATCTTGTAACTCATCTTGTAGGTACTGTCTAAGTTATCTAAGTGACATCTTAGAATTGTAAAAGGGAACACAGGTTCACTTTAGTTTATATCATAATACATGTTTTTTTTCTTTACTTCAGAGTGTAAATCAATAAAAACATTGATTAAATGGAGCACTCATTAATATTTATGATGTCACATTATGCCCGCACGCATAATTTTTACAATTCTGAATTTCCACAAATGCTTTCAACATGTTTCTATTTTACCTTTTTTAAATAAAAGCTTTGTCCTGGAAAAGATTCAGATTGAACTATTCACTTAATAATTTTTAAATTGAACACCCGTAGTAAGCAATATCACAGAGATCATCCACTAATCGAAGCATTATGTTACTGACACCTTAAAGCTGCAGACCTGGGGGTCATAATAATATCTTAGACTAGCTTGCCCCAGTGCCACACGTAAAGACTTTCTTCTTTATGTATGCTTTATCTTCTGTATATACCAGATTATTGAATGTGAGAGTAGTTTTGCAGAGGTAAGGTTTAAAGCAACCCTGTCAGGAAGAGCGCAAACATAAACTAAAGATAAGCTCTGGGTCTTAAAACTCTGCAGTGTTGAAGTTCCCCAGCTTCGGCAGGTTCCAGGAGTGCAGAATACCGCCTCTTTTGTCAAATATTGTGGTTCCCCACCTCACTCCTATGCAGGGCAGGACTTAGGGTGGTGAGGGCCCCTGGGCTTGAGTCTTTTTCGGGCCCTACCTTCTATACATATGCACAGCTCTATAAAACAGAAATAGAGAAGGACAAGGTGCGCCAGACTCAGCGCAGTATTAAAGAACTTCTGTTTAATTGGACAAGACAAAACAACCAAATGGCTACTCACAAAAGTAGATAATATATAAGCGTATAAGTGGGGGATACTGAACTGGTATTCGTCCTGGGTCCACGATTAATAAAAGCAATATAAATGGATAAAATGATAATTACCGCATTTATAGGCATATAACATGCGCCGGCGTATAACACGCACCCCAAGTTTAGGAGGGAATTTTAAGGAAAAAAACTTTTAGGAGGGAAGTTTAAGGAAAAAAACTTACATTTAAATGCCCATCAATGCAGCCTTATCAGTGTCCATCTGCAGCCTTGTCAGTGTCAGTGTAGCCTTGCCCCAGTGTCATTTTCAGACTTGTCAGTGTAGCCTTGCTCCAGTGTCATTGCTGCCTTGTCATTGCAGCCTTTCAGTTTAAAAATGGCACCACCGAGATACAGAGCCGGCTTTCGGCGGCTCTCGGCGGCTCTCAGCTGCTTTCGGCGGCTTTCGGCCGCTCTAGGCGGCTCTCAGCCACTCTCGGTGGCTTTCAGAACAGGCAGGGCCCATGGGGCCCCCTATTGGCCGGGGGCCCATGGGCTTGAGCCCCGTCAAGCCCAATGGAAAGTCCGGCCCTGCTCCTATGCCAATGTAAGAATACATGTTCTTCTTTTATAGACTCTGATAAAGGGGTTGATACCCTGAAATGTATCAATGATAGCAGAAGGTTCCACAAAGTCACTCTGCTTGGAGATTGCCTTTCCTGGCTATTCAACTTTAGCTATTCCACTTCACAATCTCTGAAACTCCCTCAGGCCCTACAACAGTGTTATGGATACATGGTGGGCTTGATATGTGAGTATGTTCTTTCTAGTTCAGTCTTACATTATTGATTTTTATCATTGTAAACAAATTACCATGAAGAAAACTTTTGAACAAACACAAATCTTCGGTATGTATGTAGCACTATCCCCGCAGGGGCTGCTGGCAACTGGCTCTCTTACTCCTGCACAACCAGGCAACACACATTCTCCTCTTGCATCCAGACACAAGAAGTCAGTCCCTTGGCTTTGTTTTTATACTTTATTTGGGGTTACAACTTGGATGGGTAAAGGGATTTATGGGATGCCCAACTAGAATCAAGAACAACAGGGGACAACTCCCTTTCTCTGTATAAAAAGATCTTGGATTGTTTTCTCTCCTTACTCACACAGTCCTTGGTGGATTTAGAAGCAAAAGTCCAGATGGGACTAGATGCTCTTAGCCCCTCTGGAAATAGCACAAAACTTGAGGCAAATTGCATGCAGGAGTGTATCCTCCCTTTGTGTAGATCTGCTCCCAGCTACACTGCTTGCAGGCACTACCAGCACTCCCGGCTGCTCTGAAGATCTCCCAGGGCAAGGTAATAAAAGGGTTAAGCACAGCACTGTTCTTTTAGAAAGCTTGCTACATGTGGCAGTCTCTCCCCTTGAATGTCCCTGGGTGTGCTGATGTACTCACACTGTCCCACTGATTTTCAGGCAAGATTCCATGTCAAACTGCTGAATGGATCCCCTTTGCTAGCCTGGAGCTGCGGTCGCCCTTAGACCTAGGAGACCTCTCCTAGGCCACTGACACATCTCCTCGGCACTCCATCTTCCACCCGACTCACCTGCTGGCATGACTCATCCATGTCTAAGGGCTGACCCAGCCACCCTGCCAATACGCCTGGTGATTGGTTAGGTTCCCCTAAGCATTCTGCCCACTAACTTCTGGAAGTTTCTCAAAACTTCCAGAATCAGGGGGAGGCACCAGAGATTTGCCTGTATGAGTCATCCAGCCTAACCTTAACAAACCCTGACCTAATTCCAGACTCACACTTACCATGAGTAAAATAAATTTGCATGTACTTCAACACTGGCACACTAGAGGGTGCTACATGTAAAATATTTTATCTGGTTTGGTGCCATGATACAAACATAGACATTGGTAGCTGTAATAGGAGATAGTGACTTTGAGTAATATAAGGGTAAATTGTTACCAATACAAGGTGTGGGTATTAGGATTTGTCAGCCCACTGATAAAGTCATTTACTGATAAGGATAAAGATATAGTGGGTTATGCAAGGCAAGTAGGAGGGGCATTGGATGAAGAATAGAGTTTGTAAAGGAGGAGGGCTATGAAGTAGGGACAAAAAGGGGTGGTAGAGAGGGAGGGAAAGTGGGTCAAGGTAGGGAAGTGTTTTTTTAGCGAGTTAAAGGGTAGTATCCTCCCCACCTCCGCCATGGCCAAATCTTTAAAGAAGTAATATCTAATTTGGCAAAAATATCTTGGAACTCTTGAAAGTGTCTATATACTGTCCAGGCAACTCAAGTATTAATGAATTGTTCTGTTTTGTCAAATTCTTCTGCTGTTAGGCATTCAAGATGCATGATAGAATCAGACACCAGGGATTGTGCAATGTTAATCCTTAGATTAGAAGAGTGGTTATATAACCAGTCTACTATTTTGGTGAACACAGATGCTTGATGGTATAGGATCCTGTCTGGGGCATTTGCTCCTTCTTTTGATTTTTTGGAGGAAAGGTATTCTACAGTTTAGTCTATAAATGCCAGCGGATTGGTGAAGATTTCCTGTGAATTGCTAAGTGGCTTGGGTATAGAAATAGTTTGGAATGAGTAGAAAAAATTAGTTGCGATATCCAATCCCAGCCAATAGAACATTTTAAGATCATATTTCTTGAGATATATTTGGGTTTTCTGGAGTAGAGGCTAGTAGTTGAGAAAAAGAATAAAGTAAAATTGGTGGGTATGTGTATCACTATATACTTCAATGATACAGAAGGAAACATTCCATCTTTCATACCATGGTTCATGTTACACCCATGCATAACATATAGCTGTACTAGCTGTAGAGTCTGGGGTATTGTCTGTAGACCCAGACACCAGTTAGTAACCCACTGGAAGTCTGTTGTGGATGGGGCTACAGGCTACATATTGATATGAGCCTCCAACTCTCAGACTGCCTTCCAATGTATAATCAAAGGAAGGGTGGGTGAAAGTGTCTGCGTGTATGTCTATTATTGCCTGGTGCAGAGAATGTGTTATTTAAGGGAGACCTAGAGTCTGCAGCAGGTCAGGTATGTCCTGGTAATGTTTGATGAGGTGAGTTCTGCCCACTTTCAAGACCTTGAGATGGAATAGAAAACCCCATCTATAGGGGATATCATACTTTTAAAGCAGATTTAGCAGGGGGTTGAGAGCGCTCCCCATCAAAGGCGACTGTACCAGAGATTCTTGCTTTTTGCATTTTTTCCTTTTTTACATTTTGGGGACAGAAAGGGTCAGCGTTCCTGGGTTCTAGGGTTCTATGTACCCTACCAATCTCAGCATCAGTATATTCTGGCTCATCTTATGCCACGTACACACAGTCAGAATTTCCGACACCAAATGTTCAATGTGAGCTTGTTGTCGGAAATTCCGACCGTGTGTAGGCTCCATCGGACATTTGCTGTCGGAATTTCCGACAACAAAAATTTGAGAGCTGGATCTCAAATTTTCCAACAACAAAATCAGTTCTCGGAAATTCCAATCGTGTGTACACAATTCCAAGGCACAAAATTCTATGCATGCTCGGAATCAAGCAGAAGAGCTGCACTGGCTATTGAACATTTTTCTCGGCTCGTCGTACGTGTTGTACATCATCGCGTTCTTGACGTTCAGAATTTCCAACAACATTTGTGTGACCGTGTGTATGCAAGACAAGTTTGAGCCAACATCTGTTGGAAATAAATCCACGGTTTTGTTGTTGGAATATCCGATTGTGTGTACGCGGCATAAGAGTTCCACAAATAGGTCCCTGATCATCAGTAACTGCCTCATTGAACCCTTGCTCTTAATAATATTGCAACTGTTCCTGTCTTTTCATTGTGTAGAAGAAAGAGTGTCTGGATATGATATTCCTGGCCTTCTAGGCATTGTGCTTCTGTGATAATTGTAGTGTTCAGGGTAGTACACGTAGTTTCTACTGCAGGTACTGCAATATTTATATAGTTATAAGGCACTTGGATCTCAGCCTTATAATTGGGCTCAAGCCTTTGGTTTTACAAATCTATTTCAAATCTGTTGTGGAGGCATTATTACATTCTCTCCAGTCCCACTCTGTTTTTTTCTGTGTGGTGTCAAAAGGTGTGTGGAGATAGACTGACCTGCCACAGTCTGTAGTGGAGAGAACTTGGCTGTGGCCTGCCCCCCCCCCCCTTTTGAAGAACTCTGATATGTCTATATGTTGGAGGGATTGCTTGCTTTTTCCTCGGTGGCCCTTGAAGCAGATGAAGCTCAGGTGCCATTGATTTGTTTGGATTTCCCCTGGGTACATCAGGAGCTTGAGGGTCGTTTTGTTCACTCCACAAACCATGCCCTAAACATGTTCCTTTTTAATGCTTTGACTGTTTATGGTACAAAGTTTATGATGCAGACTTAAAAATATAGATTTTTATGGTTCTCTTACCATTTAAAGGTTATATGAGATTTTAGTGATTGGGTTTAGCTAGACCAAATCTCTATAGTTGTTCAAAACGTATGTATGTTGATTTATGACATCTAAACAGGTAAAACCCGATTCAATGTTATTGGTCACAACTCAAATTTTGTACTCTTTTTTTTTTTTTCCCTGGTTTTCATGAATCAACCCAATGCTGTTTTTTTTATTCCGGAGAACTATGTTTTTAAAGCTTTTGAAATCTGTGCTCCTTTTGTAGCACAGAAAGAGGTATAGAAGCCTTTTTTATCTGTCAAGTATTAGCTATGGCCCATGTCCTCCTTTGATGTCACTGGACATTTTTCTCTTCATAAAGGCAACAAGCCATCTTCCTGTTCTTCTCATCAGCTGTCAATCTTTCTGTGGAGAAGCAGATAAAATATTAACCAGCACCCAGTGAATCAGATTGCTGACTAGTACATAAAGATTTCACAGGCTGCCATGTACCCTCTACAGCTATAGATACCCCACACAATGACACACAATCCCATTAACATGGTTGTCCGACTCATGGGAAATAATGGCTCTCATGACGCTCATACGATACTGACCATTGGTTATACCAATTATGATTTATTTAAGATTGCACCTTATAAAAACGGTTTGGCGTTGGTTTAGGAGTTCTAAAATAATCACAAAGGTCCATAGTAAATATTCAGTAGAAATGTATATGTATATAATGATTTAAACTACCTGGTGTGCTGTTTTACCATTGTCCCATCATATTTATACTAGAAAAATAGGAAAGCATTCAATCATTGCAATGTAAGACATTAGAAAATATAGTGTCATATATTATACCAATATCCAACTGATGAATACTGTCATATGTTGTCTATTTAAAGCAGGGATCTCAAACTGGCGGCCCTCCAGCTGTTGCAAAACTACAAGTCCCATCATGCCTCTGCCTGTGGGAGTCATGCTTGTAACTGTCAGCCTTGCAATGCTTCATGAGACTTGTAGTTTCAAAACAGCTGGAGGGCCGCCAGTTTGAGACCCCTGATTTAAAGTATACCAACATATGGTGCATATGAGGAGGGAAGAAAAGTTATTTACAGCTTTTTTTCCAGTAATGTAGGCTATGTATATTTCGGAATTAAAAATTTTTTCAGACATCATTAAAGCCCTCCTTTCTATACATGTGTGTTACCATGTTAGCTCTGAGTTAGTTTGTATATTTGAGACAGATGTTACCGTACTTAAGCCCCGTACACACGATCAGAATATCGTACAAAAAATACCGCTTTCAATGCGATCGTATGATAATCTGATCGTTTGTACACAGCTGTCGTCCGAAATTTTCCAAAGGGACAAACACGAAAATATTTCTCGTACAATGCCAGATCGTACGATTTTCGTTTAATCAGTACAGTTTCGCAGAAAAAATACAATACAAATACATTACATAATTTTTATTCTGCCATACGAGAATTTTTGTTCTTTAGTAACCTATTCGTTTTCGATATGGAGACTAGCTTCCAAAAAAAAAAAAAACGACCATCATTCATCCAATAATCTCATCGTGTGTACTAGGCCTCTTGCACACCGCAGCTTGAAAAAGCTCAGTACAGCATTTTTTTACTAATCTAAAATGCAACCCATTGTTTAAGTAAACAAAGCTCTGCATATTCTTGAGTAAAAAAAAATAGGATTTTTATAACAGCTTACTTGTAAAATCCTTTTCTTGGAGTACATCATGGGACACAGAGCCATAGTTATTAACTATATGGGTATATAGGCACCTTCGGGTGATGGACACTGGCACAGCCAGGGCAGGAAGTTCACTCCCTATATAACCCCTCCTCCTACCATGAGTACCTTATTTTTTTCGCCAGTGTCTAAGGTGTTGGTCTATTTAGAGACGACTGCTCAGATCCAGAAGACTGATGTCTTATTTGTGCTGCCAGAAGGTCCTAGGATAGGGTGGTTCCACTATGAAAGGAGGAGCAGCACAGTCACCCTTAGGCAGCAGAGTTAGATGGACTTGCAGATTTAGATAAATGTAGCACCCTGGAGTTTAGGCAGGGTTGCTCCTCACAAATTTATTTGCCAGGAGTAGTTATCCTGGTCGATTGCTAGAGATCTATTGATTTCTCCCTAAGTTTGGCCTTGTTGCACTTTTCTCTTCTACCACTAGGTGGCCGGGTACTTGGTGGTACTAGATACAAGTAGGGCAACGCAATGTCAGGTTATGGGTATATGGGGTATCTCAGCCAGGGGTTTTCTTGAATCCCTTGGCCTTCTGGGAGAGCCTATATATGCGGGTGAGTTGTGTTCTGTGCCACCTGGACGGTTGTCTGGGTGGACGTGTGTTGTACTGCTCGGGCTGTTAGGCCAGAGATTGGGCCTATCCTGGGCATATCTGGCTGCTAGGCTGTCTGAGGGCCTATCCAGAAGCAAGAGAGAAGCGCAAGGTTGGGATTGCGGCTTGCAGTCCAACCAGAAGTGACGGTTCTGTCGGCCAGAGAACCTGTCGTGGTCGGAGGTAGAGGGGAAGCTGTCGCCAGTAAGGGACTATCTGCCTTATTACTAGGGACCACAGTGAGTAACTGAAGCAAGTACGTGCCGGAGCAGTATTTTCACCAACCTGGGACGGTGAAGAACCGGGAAACTTCAGTGGGAATCAATCCAGGGACCCAGCCAGCAGAGGTGACGTTAGCAGAGCAGCCTTGTGTGTCAAGCTAGGGACTGAGCAGGCCAGTGTGGGTGGAGCTTGAGAGGTATCTCAAGCTAGGGACCCAGCAGAGAAGCAGGGGTGAGGCTTGAGGAAGATACCACCGTGAAGATTGGAGGAGCTCAAGGGATTCAGTGACAGTGAATCAGTGGGTCTAGTGAGAGACCGGGAGCTCAGTGTATTGAAGAACTACAAGGAGTGATTGTAGTGAAAGTAAAGGAACTGTTAAGCCTTGTGTTTGGAACTGTTAAAGACTGTTGCCATAGGAGACAGCATTCCTACACATGCAGATGTGGCGTCTTGCTGGATGCCTTTCCCTGCACGGCTGTCCACCTATTGAAGTCTCAGAATCTGCCAATTAATCTTGCAACTACCTAAGGGTGTCCTGGCTCTAACCCTCTCTCCCCCAAAAAGGTTTGTTTAGAGAAATAAACTTTCTTTTGCATCCAAGAAGTGTCTGGTGCCCAGTATCTTAATTACTCTACACCCACCATGCCTCACAACCCACTACATACAGAAGGATGTCAGCTATCCCTGGCCCTGGAGGTTTTCATTAGATCAAAGGAGGCCTGGGACCTTGCTACATATACTTGACTAACAAATTAAAGTCAAACCCCAGCCAGGGCCATCTTCAATATTCATTGGACCCTGGGCAAACATTTTCTTGCCCCCCCATGAAATTTCCGTTTTCCACCTGCTCTGAGACATATAATAAATTGCAGCTAGACTTACTGCAGCAGATAAGACAACAATTGTAATTGTTGCCAGAGGTTATAGAATATCATTACCGCTAACTGATTACTTACTAGAGGTTACAGCACATTTTTGCTTGCCGATTGGTTGCTAGATGTTACCCTACATCATTACCACTCATTGATTGGTTACTAGAGGTTACTGCACATCATTACCGCTTACTGAATGGTTGCTATTGGTTACTGTTCATCATTACCACTTACTTATTGGTTGCTAGAGGTAAACGTGCCATTCTTTCTACAGAGGGGCCCCTGTACTGAACGTGGCAGTCTCCCTATGGAGGGGCCCCTGGGCTGGAGGTTACAATTTCTCTATGGAGGGGCCCCTCCATCAAGATGGCCAGACACCGGCACCCAAGGACTGGAGGTAGCAGAGTCTCTCTTTGGAGGGCCTTCATAGAGAGACTGCTAACTCCAGTCCAGGGGCCCCCTCCATAAAGGAACTGCTACCTCCAGTCTAGGGGCCCCTCCATAAAGGGACTGCTACCTCCAGTCTAGGGGCCCCTACATAGAGGGACTACTACCACCGGTCCAGGGGCCCCTCCTATTTAGAGAAACATTAGAATGGAAAGCCCCAGTAGTGAGATAAGTGCAGGAACACTGTACTCCCCTCAAAGCAGTGTAGGGGTTAAGTTGGCCGCCCAGTTTGTGCCCTGTATGTGGGTCTCACCTGAGCTAAGTTGAGCCATGTGGATCTCCCCTCCTCCTCCACAGCAGGCAGGTACCAGTCAGTGTGGACACAGGCAAGTATTGTATATTTTATTGCGGAAGAGACATTTCATGCTCTTCTGCAATGAAGAGCCTGCCTGTTTGCATTTTTTTATTTTTCAACCTTAGTCCCATTTTAAATGGTTTGTCTTAACCCTCGAAGGAGCACAGGGGGCACCTTTGGACAATAGCATTCCCAGTCTGGGGGGAGGGGAGTGTTAGATGTACTAGCAGATTTAACTAACTAACAAATTGAAGCCGAACTCCTGCTCACACTATTTAAGCAGTTACAGCAACAGTTTTTTCCTTTTGGGATAAAGGTTTTACATAAATAAATAAAAACTGACCATTGCAAGCACCTCTGTCAGTAGTTTTGTTTGTCTCATCCCCTGAACTGCTACATCTGTAGGACAGCTTGTTCTGTTGAAAAACAGCAGACCTAAAGTGTTACTAAACCCAGGACCCTGCGTTCACTATATCTGGTCTC
Organism: Aquarana catesbeiana; assembly: GCF_042186555.1. Classification (NCBI taxonomy): domain Eukaryota; kingdom Metazoa; phylum Chordata; class Amphibia; order Anura; family Ranidae; genus Aquarana; species Aquarana catesbeiana. Next base: position 196,750,069 of record NC_133335.1, read on the forward strand.
CGACAGTACACAGAACATGAAATGCAATTATATTAGTAAATATAAACGGCTAAATACCTTTTCTCATCAGCAGTATATATCAGTCTTGTGGCTTCTATCAGTGTCTGGTTAAAGCTTGTAGGAGGAGTTTTCATTCTCCTCTGATTGTCATATAAGGCTGCAGGACCCCTGACCTTCTTTCTGGACAGTGCTGATGGGACCTGTGCTGATCACATGTACTCTCCGAAGAAAAAAAAAAAACTCTCTAACAATACACACCAAACTGAGCATGTGCAGCTTCTCCCCACAGAGCTCTGTTCTATCAGGAGATAGATTGGAGACAGTGGTAGAAGGGGACGATCAGAGAAGACAGGGTCAAACAGCCTTTTTATACAATGCAGAGGATTAACCCCTTAGGATCCACAGTGAGTATAACAAGCATGCTTTACTGCATATACAGACTGATTTTACTGTTGTGGGTTTAGTAACACTTTAAACGGTTAAGCCCCGGACCATTTGGCTGGCCAAAGACCAGACCACTTTTTGCGATTCGGCACTGCATCGCTTTAACTGACAATTGTGCGGTCGTGCGACGTTGCTCTCAAACAAAATCGACGTCCTTTTTTTCCCACAAATAGAGCTTTCTTTTGGTGGTATTTGATCACCTCTGCTGTTTTTATTTTTTGCGCTATAAACAAAAAAAGAGCGATCATTTTGAAAAAAATGCATTATTTTTCTATTATAAATATTCCCAAAAAATATATATAAAAAACATTTTTTTTCCTCAGTTTAGGCCGATATGTATTCTTCTACATATTTTTGGTAAAAAAAATCGCAATAAGCGTATATTGATTGGTTTGCGCAAAAGTTATAGCATCTACAAAATAGGGGATAGTTTTATGGCATTTTTATTAATATTTTTATTAATAAAATATTTAAAAATTTTTTTCTTTTACTAGTAATGGCGGCGATCAGCGATTTTTTTTCGTGACTACGACATGATGGCGGACACGTCGGACAATTATGACACATTTTTGGGACCATTGGCATTAATACAGCGATCAGTGCGATTAAAATTACATTGATTACTGTAAAAATGTCACTGGCAGTGAAGGGGTTAACACTAGGGGGCAGTAAAGGGGTTAATGTGTGTCCTAGGAAGTGTTTTAACTGAAAGGGGAGGGGACTGTGTAGGGAAACTCTGTATGAACAGACAATCTGTCAATTCACTCCTCAGAGAACCGGAAACTGTGTGTTTACACACACAGCTCCCGGTTCTCCGTGTGCCCCGAGCAATCGCGGGAACCCGGCGGTGATCGAGACCGCCGGGTATTCGCATCGGCTTGGGGAGCGAGCGGGGGCGCGCAAGCGCCCCCCTAGTGCCCATTTATGTTACCGACGTAACATAACAGCGATTCTTGCAGCCGAGCCATGTTGCCACAGTACAACTGCGGCGGCTGGTCGGCTAGCGGTTAACGGCCAGATCATCAGGTGAAAATAAAGGAAAGAAAGCCTAAATAAGAAAACAAATGCAGCCACCACATCTAAGAATTGGTAAGCTGTCATTTAAGAATTGTTTGCTTATGGGTTTAATACCGCTTTAAGTATTTCTTGCAAACTGTATGGAGTTCTGGTCTTTTCTGCATTTCATATAATATCCTTTTTTGTCAATGTTTTTAAAAAAGGAATCTATGGTGCCACAAAGATGTGTTTTATACATTTGTATATTTTCCATAGTTGGTGAAAAGTGCACTTACCATTTTGTACAATATACCCAACCTTGCTGTTAATATGTGTTAATGTCATGTTGCTGCTAATGTTAATCAATGTGTCCCTCATTGATTTTCTCTCTCTTGTCCTCATTCTAAGTGAGTTCATGTAGCCGGCAAGCAGAGAATTAGCATTTGCGACATACCTCTGGGACTGTCACTTTACAACACAAAAATGTCTTCTGTTCCAAACTCATTGATACAAATGACAGGTCTGACCAGCAGACTCCCGCTGATCCTCCAGATATGTAACACTATTAAAAAGACATAAATACCATTACTTGATTTTCTGTGTTCTGCACACTGTAATCATATCCCTATACAAGCTCTATGATAGAGGGATATGGGACATAGCTTTTGTTTTTTTAACCATTCCTGCTGCTGTTCCAGTAAGTTGCATCTAAATTTTACGTGGATAAAAGAGCCCACCATTTAATCAAGCTATATATATATATATATATATATATATATATATATATATATATATATAAAAAAGGATTTTAAATACAGCTAGTGTGAGTAACATCGAAAGGAGATGAAAATAAGGTGGCCTGTGACAGTCACAGAAAGATAAAGTATGTTGTTGCAGAGTCCTGCGGTCGTGCGACATTGTACCCAAATGTACGTCCTTTTTTTCCCCACAAATAGAGCTTTCTTTTGGTGGTATTTGATCGCCTCTGCGGTTTTTATTTTTTGCGCTATAAACAAAAAAAGAACGACAATTTTGAAAAAAAAAGCAATATATTTTACTTTTTGTTATAATAAATATCCCCCAAAAATATATTAAAAAAACAAATTTTTTCCTCAGTTTAGGCCAGGGGTGTCTAAACTTTTTTCAAAGAGGGCCAGATTTCATGAACATGCGTGAGGGCCGACCATTTTGCCTGACTTTTTTTGAACCATTAAAATTAAACGCAAATTAAATATTTTGTGCAGTTTATTGCAAACACAATACTATTCATTTCGTAAAATTGATGACAATATATGATGATATATAATATTTATATATATATCTTCTCCTCTCAGGATAATGATTTAAAAAAAAAAAACAATCATTTTATATATATATATATATATATATATATACACATACATATATATGTGTATATATATATATATATATATATATATATATATCTATCTTCTTTAGCCTCTGACCAACAAGCACCTCTCGGGGTAAGGATGAGCTTGAGCGTTTGTTATTTTTTTACCTTTTCTTTAGCCAGCCAAATCTACCAGCGCCTCTCACTGTAAGGATGAGCTCGGGTTTTTTCTGTTATTTTTTTAAATGATAATCTTTCCTTCAGCCAGCCTAATCCACCAGTGCCTCTCACTGACTGAAAGGAACCGCGTTCCGGTTTGATGTAGCCCCCACTTGGAATTTACATATATATCCATCTGTGGCCCCCCCAAGTATATCCATCTGTGGCCCCCAAGCTCGAGCTTGTTATGTTTTTTTGCTGTGAATATATCTATCTTCTTTAGCCTGACAAATCCCCGAGCGCCGCGCTCATTGTTAGGATGAGCCGGGGCGTGTGGCTGGGGCGTGTTCAGAAGTCGTTGGGCCCGAGCCCGCAAAAGAGCTGACAGCGCGCACTGCCACCGCCAATCAAAGGCACTGTGACATTTCCCCGATCTCTGCATCTGCAGTCCACAGATGCAGAGATCAGGAATAGTCACAGTGCCTGTGATTGGCTCTGCGTGCTGTCAGCTTCATAGCGGCTCTGGCACATCGACTTCTGAACACGCCCAGCCACACGCCCCGCCTCATCCTAACAATGAGTGTGGTGCTCTTGGATTTGTTCAGCTAAAGAAGATAGATATATTCACAGCAAAAAAACCATAACACGCTCGAGCTTGGGGGCCACAGATGGATATATATGTAAATTCCAAGTGGGGGCCACATCAGACCGGAATGCAGGCCGCAAATGGCCCGCAGACTGGACTTTGGACTTAAGCCGATATATATTCTTCTACATATTTTTGGTAAAAAAAATCGCAATAAGCGTATATTGATTGGTTTGCACAAAAGTTATTGCGTCTACACAATAGCGGATAGTTTTATGGCATTTTTATCATTCATTTTTTTTATTAGTAATGGCAGCGATCTGCGATTTTTATTCTGACTGCGACTATATGGCGGACACATCGGACACTTTTGACACTATTTTGGGACCATTGTCATTTATACAGCGATCAGTGCTATAAAAGAGCACTGATTACTGTGTAAATGACACTGGCAGGGAAGGGGTTAACCACTAGGGGGCGATGAAGGGGTTAAGTGTGTCCTAGGGAGTGATTCTAGGACATGATAGCGATCACTGCTCCTGATCACCGGGAGCAGTAGATCTCTGTCATTACACAAGGCAGAACGGGGAAATGCCTTGTTTACATAGACACTTCCCCGTTCTACCTCTCCACATCACAATTGTGGGCCACTGGAGAACACCGAATTCCCGGGCCCTGCGGGCATGCTCCCGTGGCCTGCGGCAGGCGCCGCCGGCGGTGCATGCGCGCCCGAAAGGGAGAGAATTTAAAGGAACGTACCTGTACGACCATTTGCCTGCCTGTGCCATTCTGCCGATGTACATCTGTATGAGGCGGTCGGCAAGCGGTTTAGTGGTTGTAAACTCTTACCTTTACCCAGTGAAGTGACTAGTCTTGGGTGATGCACAGAGATGATACAAATATTCCTATATAAGCTGTACATGTTTAGCTGCAGTCCTCTCTTCTCTACAAAAATTTACAGCTTGTTTGAGCTTTCAGAAAGCAGGGGGTGGGAAGCTGAAGTAGAGCTCAGTGAAAGCTGATTGGTCCGAAGGGATACACCACCCTTCACATAGGAACTGAGCGGAGGTTGTCAATCACAGGCTGTGTGCTGGAACTCCCTCCCCTGTCAACTTTTTATCTCTTGGTGTCAGCAAAACTTTTCAAAAGTGACTCATGCAGATAGCAGAGGAATGAGGTAGCAGACAGAATTGAAACGTAGTGCTCTGGATTGAGACAAGTTCCCACTATAGAAAGATGTGCTTTGTTTATATTTTATAACTTAGGTTTGCAACCACTTTATGAAAAACCTTTCCATAAGATTATATGTTCATGTAATATATTTTAGGCATGTTATTTAGCAGTAAAAGCCTGCCTTGCCATCTTGAATGTCATGTCAGCAGTGTAGTGTGCCCCCCTTTTGCTTCCATCCCGGCAGCTACATAAAAGGTGGAGTTTGGGGTGGAGGAACTTGACTGGCCTGCACAGAGTCCTGTCATCCTGATAGAACACCTTTGGGATGAATTAGAGCGGAGACTGTGAGCCGGGCCTTCTCATCCACATCCGTGCCTGACATCACCAATGCACTTCTGGAAGACTGATCAAACATTCCCATAGACACACTACTAAACCTTGTGGACAGCCTTCCCAGAAGAGTTGAAGCTGTTATAGCTGCAAAGGGTGGGCCAACTCAATATTGAAGCCTACAGACTAAGACTGGGATGCCATTAAAGTTCATGTGTGTAAAGGCAGGCATCCCAATACTTTGGCAATATAGTGTAGCTGCTCCTGACAGGTGCAGTTACCTACAATGGATCCATTTTTGTTTGCATGTTTATAAGCTGGAGTTCCCCTTTAAAATAAATGATAAATAGCTAAATAATACATTCAAAAAATGAAAAAAAAAAAAAAAAAAAAAGATTGGTCACTACACTAACATACGACCAAGTTTAGAAAAGTTTTCCAAATACTGTATTTTTTCTGCCGTTATTTTTAATCAGCCGTACAATTCTAAGAGGTTGTGAGTAAATTTGAATGATTTTGTCACAAAACAAAACATATTTTTTAGGATAGGTTAGGCAGCTCCATGCTGCTGTTCACTGGCTTAATACACAGATCTTTGCCTGCATGAGACATTAATAATCAGCAAGAGAAATATGGGAAACAATAGGGATTATGGACACAGTGAAATCCATCTCTACTAGGCACTAGAGCCGTGATTAATCTTTAGTGGCTAAGCTGTTGTACAAGATGCTGTCTAAAAATGGGCTGATATTTGTCTTGTAGACAAGGAAGGCGTGTATGAATGGTGGCTACGTAGGCACTCCATAGAGCATAGATGTGGAGCAGAAGGAGGAGTGAGATCTGTATGGAGTCCAAAGATTTGTTCCATGGAAGTAAATTGTACAACAATCATATGCTGAAGAAATATTAAAGCGGTTGTATAGCCGCTGAAATTTTTTTTTTTTTTTTTTTTACCCCTGTAAAGCAAAAGGCATAATGAGCTAGTATGCACCGCATACTAGCTCATTATGAAATACTTACCTTAGAACGAGGCGTCGGTATCTTACCTGGTCCACGCCAAGGTAGCTGACATGTTGCCTCGGCGTGTCTTCCGGGTATCGCGGTTCCAGCACTGTGAGTGGCTGGAGCCGCGATGTTATCACTCCCGCGCATGCGCGCGGGAGATTTCTTTCCCGGCAAGGTCCAGCAGTTGCCGGGCCTTCAGCCAAGAATCCCCTGTGCGCATGCACCGCTGCAGTCAGCGGCTCATAGCAAGGGGAATATCTCCTAAACTGTACAGGTTTAGGAGATATTTTTTTTACCTACAGGTAAGCCTTATTATAAAAGTTAAAAAAAAGACTATACAACCGCTTTAAGGATAAGATATTGGATGTTGAAAGTTAAAAGCAGTCTCATTGCACAAACTAATCATTTAAAGTGTTACTAAACCCAGTAATATGAAAATAGTTCATCCACCCCCCACAGTACCCACAGCTTATAAATCATCTTTTTACATTAAAATACTGCCACTATAGACCTTTTTTGGATGATCTGTATACCACAGTCCATGATAAACTGCACAGTTTCTCCAGTGTTGAGAGTTCAGGAAGGAGTAGATTTCCACTGCAGCCTATATACACGCCCACACCTGTGATGTCACTATCATGTGACCTGGCTATCTCTGAGAACAAGAAACTGTTCTCTCCAGCATAAAAGACACAACCTGCATGTGCAGGTCGGCTACTCTGCCTGGGTTAGCTGGCCTTCCCCAGATAGACAGTGCAGGAGGAGGAGGAGGATCTTTGCATACAGGATAAAAACAGCCTTTTTACACAATGCAGAGTATTAACCCCTTAAGTTGCACAGTGAGTATAACAAGCGTGCATATACAGACTGATTTTACTGTTGTGGGTTTAGTAACACTTTAACCGCTTCCCGACCACCTCACGCAGATATACTGTGGCAGAAGGGCACGTACAGACAGATTAATGTACCTGTACATTGCCCTTTAAGAGACGGCTTGCGGACGCGCGTGCCCACCGGGAGCTCGGTGATCGTGATCGCGGGTCTCGCAGACTCGGCGTCCGCGGGGATGCCCGCGAGCGTCTCACGGAGAGGAAGACACGTAAACAAGCATTTCCCCGTTCTGCCTAATGACACTGACACTGATCACAGCTCCCTGTAATCGGGAGTGGTGATCAGTGTCGTGTCACACACAGCCCCTCCCCCCCACAGTTAGAATCACTCCCTAGGACACACTTAACTCCTACAGCGCCACCTAGTGGTTAATCCCTTCACTACCAGTCACATTTACACAGTAATCAGTGCATTTTTTATCGCACTGATCACTGTATAAATGTGAATGGTCCCAAAATAGTGCCAAAAGTGTCCGATCTGTCTGCCATAATGTCGCAGTTTTGATAAAAATCGCTGATCGCCGCCATTACTAGTAAAAAAAAAAAAGATTAATAAAAATGCCATATAACTATCCCCTATTTTGTAGACGCTATGACTTTTGCGCAAACCAATCAATAAACGCTTATTGTGATTTTTTTTTTTACCAAAAATATGTAGAAGAATACGTATTGGCCTAAACTGAGGAAAAAAAATGTTTTTTTATATATATTTTTTGGGATATTTATTATAGCAAAAAGTAAAATATAATGCTTTTTTTCAAAATTGACGCTATTTTTTTGTTTATAGCGCAAAAAATAAAAACTGCAGAGGTGATCAAATACCACCAAAAGAAAGCTCTATTTGTGGGAAAAAAAGGACGTCAATTTTGTTTGGGAGCCATGTTGCACGATCGCGCAATGGTCAGTTAAAGCGACGCAGTGCCGAATCGCAAAAAGTGCTCTGGTCTTTGGCCAGCCAAATGGTCCGGGGCTTAAAAATAAAAAACAACAAACAAACATCTATACTCATCACTATGCTGCAGCATCGGTGTCATGCTGCAGCTGTCCCATACTTGTGCTAAGCCTGAGAACTGAGCAATCACATGACTGTTGATCGCTCAGACCGTGGAAGCTTCTAAATGCGTTACCGTCCCTATCCACAGCAGCACGGCTCCCTGCTGACGTCACTGCTGATACAGCGCCATCTTGCGTTCCACGCTGATTACTGTGGCTTCCGGTAAATATTTATATAAATATATATTTACACTGTATATATACAGTCTATATATATATATATATATATCAATCAACCCAAACAAATCTGGTTATACAACAAAGTGCTGTGACAACTCGTCAAATTTGCAATATAAATGTATCCATTCATAGTCCATATAATAAATGTTTGCTTTTGGGTTTAATACTGCTTTAAAGAGGAGCTCCAGCACAACGAAAAAAATCAGCAAAAGTAATACTGTAGCTGCTGACTTTTAATATTAGGACACTTGCCTGTCCAAGGATCCAGCGATGTCGACACCCAAGCTGATTTTGCTCTCGGGTGCTGCCGCTGCCATTCCTTCTAAGGGAAACCAGAAGGGAAGCCTTGCGGCTTCCATGCCGATTCCCTACTGTGCATGCGTGAAGTGCGCTTTGTGAATGGCCCGGCAGCGGGGGAAGAAGTACGGGGGCCAAAGTTCCGGGGGACCTCGCCACGACAAGGTGTCAAAAACAGACACCCGCTCCCCTCCCCCCTGAAAGGTGCCAAATGTGGCAGCGGAGGCAGGGCCGTCTTTAATTTTGATTGGGCCCTGGGCAAACATTTTCTTGGGGCCCCCCCCCTCCATTCTGAGACATACAAAAAATAGCAGGTAGACTCAAAATCAGTTTACTGCAGCAGATCACGCAGCAATTGCAATTGTTTGCCAGAGGTTACAGCCTATCCTTACTGCTCACTGGCTGGTTTCTAGAGGTTACAACACATAATTTCTGCTTGCCGATTGGTTGCTAGAGGTTGATGTACATTATTAGCCCTCACTTGGTTGCTAGGGGTTACAGTACATCATTATCACTTACTGATTGGTTGCTAGAGATTAAAGCAGATCACTACTGTTCGCTGATTGGTTGCTAGAGGTTAATGCACATCATTACCTCTCACTGAGCAGTGGAGCAATCCCAAATAATTGAGCAAGTAAAGGCACATTAATACACATATTACAGGAGAGTGTCAGAGAGTGCAGACATACTGCAGGAGACAATCAGAGACTGTGGACATACTGCAGGAGACAATCAGAGACTGCGGACATACTGCAGGAGATTACCAGAGACTGCGGACTTACTGCAGGAGATTACCAGATACTGCGGACATACTGCAGGAGACAATCAGAGACTGCGGACATACTGTAGGAGATTACCAGAGACTGCGGACTTACTGCGGGAGATTACCAGAGACTGCGGACATACTGCAGGAGATTACCAGATACTGCGGACATACTGCAGGAGACAATCAGAGACTGTGGACATACTGCAGGAGATTACCAGATACTGCGGACATACTGCAGGAGACAATCAGAGACTGTGGACATACTGCAGGAGACAATCAGAGACTGCGGACTTACTGCAGGAGATTACCAGAGACTGCGGACATACTGCAGGAGATTACCAGATACTGCGGACATACTGCAGGAGACAATCAGAGACTGTGGACATACTGCAGGAGACAATCAGAGACTGTGGACATACTGCAGGAGACAATCAGAGACTGCAAACATACTGCAGGAGATTACCAGAGACTGCGGACATACTGCAGGAGATTACCAGAGACTGCGGACATACTGCAGGAGACAATCAGAGACTGCGGACATACTGCAGGAGACAATCAGAGACTGCGGACATACTGCAGGAGACAATCAGAGACTGCGGACATACTGCAGGAGACAATCAGAGACTGCGGACATACTGCAGGAGATTACCAGAGACTGCGGACATACTGCAGGAGACAATCAGAGACTGCGAACATACTGCAGGAGATTACCAGAGACTGCGGACATACTGCAGGAGATTACCAGAGACTGCGGACATACTGCAGGAGATTACCAGAGACTGCGGACATACTGCAGGAGACAATTAAAGACTGCAGACATACTGCAGGAGACAATCAGAAACTGCGGACATACTGCAGGAGACAATCAGAAACTGCGGACATACTGCAGGAGACAATCAGAGACTGCGGACATACTGCAGGAGACAATCAGAGACTGCGGACATACTGCAGGAGATTACCAGAGACTGCGGACATACTGCAGGAGATTACCAGAGACTGCGGACATACTGCAGGAGACAATCAGAGACTGCGGACATAGTGCAGGAGACAATCAGAGACTGCGGACATAGTGCAGGAGACAATCAGAGACTGTGGACATACTGCAGGAGATTACCAGAGACTGCGGACATAGTGCAGGAGACAATCAGAGACTGCGGACATACTGCAGGAGATTACCAGAGACTGCGGACATACTGCAGGAGACAATCAGAGACTGCGGACATACTGCAGGAGATTACCAGAGACTGCGGACATACTGCAGGAGACAATCAGAGACTGTGGACATACTGCAGGAGATTACCAGAGACTGCGGACATACTGCAGGAGACAATCAGAGACTGTGGACATACTGCAGGAGACAATCAGAGACTGTGGACATACTGCAGGAGATTACCAGAGACTGCGGACATACTGCAGGAGACAATCAGAGACTGTGGACATACTGCAGGAGACAATCAGAGACTGCGGACATACTGCAGGAGATTACCAGAGACTGCGGACATACTGCAGGAGACAATCAGAGACTGTGGACATACTGCAGGAGATTACCAGATACTGCGGACATACTGCAGGAGACAATCAGAGACTGTGGACATACTGCAGGAGACAATCAGAGACTGTGGACATACTGCAGGAGATTACCAGAGACTGCGGACATACTGCACGAGATTACCAGAGACTGCTGACATACTGCAGGAGACAATCAGAGACTGCAGACATTATACAGGAGATGGTCAAAGAACTTTCAGCAATGCACAGCTTTACAGTTGAATAACACAGCTCAGGGTTTCAGCAGTCAGGCATTCTATGGTTGTAAGGACATACCTGGCCAGCCAAACTCACTACATACATTCAGGTGTGTGGGCGGGGCTTCCACTCTCTGCTCTCACTACAACAGTTCCACTGATGCTTTGTGTTGGGGGCTGCATCACCTATGAATTGGGGCCCCGATGACAGCTTTGCAGAGCGCACAGAGGATACAGGAGGATGTATTCCCGCGCTAGTCAGCTGAGAGGGGCGGGGCTGGGAGCTCCACTGACGCTCTGACCCCGCCCACGTGCAGCCTGTGTACTCGGAATAGAGCGTCTGTAGTGAGAGCCAGTGATTGGAGTGGGAGTGTCATTGGAGCTCTCGGCCCCGCCCCCGGACCTCTGTATTCACCAGCCAGTATAGAGGAGGCGGGGCCGGGAGCTCCAATGACACTCCCACTCCGATCACTGGCTCTCACTACAAGCCGTCACGTAGGCGGGGTCAGAGCGTCAGTGGAGCTCCCGGCCCCACCCCCTCTCAGCTGGTTAGCACGGAATACATCCTCCCGTGTCCTCTGCGCACTCTGCAAAGCTGTCATCGGGGCCCCAATTCACGGCTAGCGCGGGCCCCCCAACAAAGATTGGGCCCAGGGCAAGTGCCCCGTTTGCCCTGCGCTAAAGACGGCCCTAAGCGGAGGGGGGGGGGAGCAAACAAGCAGAGCTTTCCCTGTTGGGTGGAGCTCTGCTTTAAGTACTGGTTTCTGTGTAATCACTAGCAGACATGATTATTATATTACACAAACTTCTTTCTTGTTATACATTTCTAGTTGTGCATTTGCAGGTCAAAATAATGGCATAGAGGGAGCAAGACGAGTTATATTTCACAGAGGCAGTCATTTCTTATACAGCAGCCAGTCTGTTTTAGGAGCTGTAAAATCGCAAAAAGAAGAGGGCCACATACAGAGGAGCTAAAACGACTTGGGTCTCCATACTCTAGGTAAGAAAACACCAACGAATGGGAAAACTGAGAGATGTATGACCAAATTACCAAAAACTTGTTTTTTGGGGGGGCTGGCAGGGAGCAAAACCAGATTTTAAAATGATATAACATTACAGTATATGGGAAGTCCCCTGGAAGCAGATTTGATTTAACCATCTCAGCTATGGAAGGTTTTACCGCCTTCATGACCAGGCTTTTTATTTCTATTCAGCACTATTCAGCACTGCGCTACTTTAACTGGCAATTGCGCAATCATGCAGCACTGTACACAAAAAAATTTATATAATTTTTTTAAACAAATAGAGATTTCTTTTGCTCATATTTGATCACCACTGGGTTGTTTTTAGTTTTTATTATATAAACAAAAAAAAGACCGAAAATTTAGAAAAAATTAATAAATAGATTTTTAACTTTCTGCTAAAAAACACATAAAAAAATGTAAAAAATCTAATTTCTTCATAAATTTTGGCAAAAGGTATTCTGCTACATGTCTTTGGTAAAAAAAAATCCCAATAAGTGCATATTGATTGGTTTACATTTATTTATACTACTAATGGCGGTGATCAGCAACTTATGATGTGACTGTGATAGTGTGGCAGACAATCTGACATTAACTGACAATGGGGGCGGGGGGGGGGGTGACTGACTAAATGACACTGACATCACCAGTGACACTAATACAGTGATCAGTGCCAATACTATACACTGCTCTGAAGGGGTAAACTTCTAGGGCGATCAAGGGGTTAAATGTGTGCTTAACAATGTGAAATGTGTGTATTATGTGCTGATTTTTTCAAAAGAGCTCTCTGTTTCTTATCCCTGCTTTGCAGGGATAAGAAACCGAGAGATTGTTCACTCTGTACAGAGCCCCTTGTTTATTGGACACAGCTGATCAATAGGTCTCGGCCATGAATCATTGGCCTGGGACCTGCTGACAGGCTCTCGCTGTGTACAATCACAGCGGATGTCGGCAGGGGGGTTCTCATGCGCGCACCCTAAACCTGGAAACAGGCAGTGACATACCAGTACATCACTTTGCCTGTACAGGCCACCCATCCGCAGTACATTGTGCATAGCTCCCAACTGTCCCTGATTTGGAGGGACTGTCCCTGATTTGGGGCAATGTCCCTCTGTCCCTCATTCCTCCTCATTTGTCCCTTATTTTGGTCTGATCTATATAGATCAGGGGTCTTCAAACTATGGCCCTCCAGTTGTTCAGGAACTACAATTCCCATCATGCCTAGTCATGTCTGTGAATGTCAGAGTTTTACAATACCTCATGGGATGTGTAGTTTCACAACAGCTGGAGGGCCGTAGTTTGAAGATCCCTGATATAGATGTATATAAAATGCACTTTTTATCTATCGAAAAGTGTTTCCCAGTGCTAAACCTTTCATCTGATTTCTAAATTGTAAATTCCAAAAGCCAATATAAAAGAATAGTAGTGATAAAAAAAAGCACTTGTGAGTTTAACCAATCTTGTTTTTTTTGTACAATTCTCCTTTAAGGGGGCGTGGCAAGGGGTGTGTCCCATGCCTGTATACTTTTTCTGATAGGTGTCCCTCATTCCCATCTGAAAAAGTTGGGAGGTATGCATTGTGGGCGGGCGGTCCGCAAGTAGTTAAAACCCAACTACAGGAAACCTGAAAACCCTTCCTTGCAGTGCAGACTGTTTATGTCTAGGGGACAGTAAAGCAATTTTACTTAACTGATGCTCCGTTTCTATGACAAACGGCACTCCCCCATGTTTCGTCGGTGGACTGTTCTTCTGCATCCCCACATCCTGTGCAGGGTTGTGGTCCTGTATCAGTCTTGATGATATCAGAGGACCTCAGAGCATAGGGGACAAGAGGCTGTGGGGACCAGTCTAGTAGCACAGATGAGCCTACAGGGGTGGAGGTTCCTGCCAAGCCCGTCATGTCTCATTATGGGTTTCATTTATATGATTCAGAGGAAGGTCGCCATTTATAACCGAAGAGATTCTAATTTTCTAATGCAGGTTAGCAAATGAAAGCAAGCATCTCATTATTATGGGCAGTAGGGACATGTTCCGTTCCTCCAGTTTTTATAAATGAGCCAGGTGTTTAACATCCTGCCCCCATCACTCCGAACCTCTGCTTCTTAGACTGGAAGTCAGTTATCTCTTTTCCCAGCATATTGTCATAATTCATCGTTGGGCTTATTTTATAACTTTGCACTAAGAACATTACTGTCCAGCCACCTGGGGTAACTAAGCAGGGATATGTCTTCATTCATTTGCAAAGCCTAAGCTGTTTAGATCTGATTTCTGTTTGGCTGACATGAATCCCAATGCTTGTGTATTGTATTTTTAAATGTGATTTTGTGACATTGTAATAATCAATTCAGTAGTGACTAGCAAGATTCATAAGATGTGAAATATAATAGGCATTTTCCTTCAGTGTTCTATATGGTACAATGTGAACGCTAAAGGTATATTCATATTCAGTCATTCATAGTTTGAGTGTAGTGGGTCACCTATGGACTTTTTCTATATCATGAGGACCTCAGCTGCCAAATCCCCATACTATAGGCATGTTCCGGCCATCCTTGAAATCTGTTCTGGGGTGCGGTGGACCCAATAAGGTTGAATTACTAAAACTGGAGAATGTAAAATCTGGTGCTGTTCTGCAGAGAAACCAATCAGCTTCTAGGTTTTATTGCCAAAGCTTAAAGTGATTGTAAAGGATAGTTTTTTTTTTTAAATAAACATGTTATACTTACCTCCACTGTGCAGCTCATTTTGCACAGAGTGGCCCCGAACATCCTCTTCTGGGGTCCCTCGGCGGCTCTCGCGGCTCCACCCCACATCAGATAACCCCCTGGGAGAAGCATAGACACGAATGCCGGACTCGGCCCCGCCCCCCGGCGCCTGCATCATTGGATTTGATTGACAGCAGCGGGAGCCAATGGCTGCGCTGCTATCAATCTATCCAATCAAGAGCTGGGACCCCGCGGAGAGAGGGACAGCGACGAACAGATGAAGGGGCTCAGGTAAGTAAAATCGGGGGGGGGGGGGCGGATTGTGGGCCGGTGACTGCCAGGTGTTTTTCCACCTTAATGCATAGGATGCATTAAGGTGAATAAACACGAGGGTTTACAACCCCTTTAACTGAACAAGCTGAAGGTTGAAGCTGATTGGTTGGCTTGTACAGCGGCACCAGATTCTGAGTGCACCAGTTTTAGTAAAGCTCTCCCTAGAGTCAGGCAGGCTGGACATAAGGCCAGGTAAAAGGCAAATGAACTTCAAAAACAGTCAAAAAGTCATATAAGGAGGCAGGCAGAACCAAAATTCTTGGCTAGACTGAGTAGTAACCAAGATCCTTTTCAAGCACAACACATCCAAACACGTAAATAAACAATTACTGAATGTACTAAATTTCTGATTGAGGGCACTGGACCTGAGCTGCAGTGCTGTCTAATGACCAGTAAAGGCTTAGAGGCAGGGTGGATAAAAATCAATGATTTAAAAAAAAAATCAGATTTTTTTATTTTTAAATCAGATTTTTTTTATTTAATCTGATTTTTTTATTTTAATCAAATTTCTTTTAATAAAATGCTTAAAAACTCTGTTTTAATAAAATCCTTTATGCCATTGTAACATGATAAGAAATAGGCTGTTTTTTTCAAACTCTCAGTGCTTAAAGCGGAGCTCCAACCAAAAAGGGAAGCTCCACTTGTTTACACCCTCCCCCCCTCCACTGCCTTTTGGGACACACACAGGTCCCAGGACACAGCGGGACCATTCATAACTTGCAGTGCGACATGCGCATGCGCAGTAGGAAACCGGCTGTGAAGCCTGAAGGCTTTACAGCCAGTTTCCCTTACTTACAATACTGGTGCCTGCACTCAAAGCCGATTGACAAATCAGCTCGGGGTGCCGACATTGCGGGATCCCTGGACAGGTAAGTGTCCTAATATTAAAAGTCAGCAGCTGCAGTATTTGCAACTGCTGACTTTTATTTTATTTTTTTTTCAGGCTGGAGCTCCTCTTTAAGTGAGAGTTTATATAATCACTTGGGGGTTATTATTATATTGTGGCTGCAGTGACAAATTATTCTTATGTAAATAGAGGGGTCTCATTGTGATTTGTTGGTGCAAAAAATGTTGGTGACAGTTTATATTGAGTTCTAGTGCCAGAAATATATAAGTGACTTTTCCATGCTCCCCTCTCGTGTTTGCACTCACCAGAGCGACTTACCCCTGCAGGGGTGAAAGGCGTGTGTTTGGAATATACTCCTATATCTGGTAGCCCAATCCCGGGGTGTATCCTCCTCGACTGCCTGATACAAACAATCGGATCTCCGCCTGGAAGCTGGGTCCCTCCTGGGGTGAGTGACCTGTAATGGGGTATGGACGAACTCTTATGCCCTGTACACATGACCGGTTTTCCCGTTGGAATAAACTCTGAAGGTTTTTCCGACGGAGTTCTGACGGAATTCCGCTCAAGCTGTCTTACATACACACAGTCATACCAAATTCCGACCATCTAGAATGAGGTGACGTACAACACGTAGGACGGGACTAGAAAACGGAAGTTTAATAGCCAGTAGCCAATAGCTTCCGTCTCGTACTTGCTTCAGAGCATGCGTCATTTTTGGTCCGTCGGAACAGCATACAGACGAGCGGTTTTCCCGATAGGAATTGGGTCCGTCGGAAAAATTTAGAACATGTTCTCTTTCTAGGTCCCTCAGAATTTTTGATGTAAAAAGTCCGATGGGGCATACACACAATCGGAATATACGATGAAAAGCTCCTGTCAGACTTTTTCTATCGGACATTCCGCTCGTGTGTACACGGCATTAGTGTTCCACTATTAGTGTCCTCCTCTCTCCACTGCGAGCTGGGGGCGTTTGAGCATCCACATGAAAATTAGCAAAAAGAACGGACCCTCATAGCGTACCATCGTAAAAAATAAGTAATTTTTATTATAAAAATAAAGGCATTAAAGCCTAGTATAAAAAGTGGGGAGCTACAAATGCTCCGAATGCCATGATACAAATAAGCAAGACACTCTCGGAGTCAGGACGGCGTACGTTCCACAGACCGCGCCGAGAGAAACCGGAAGTGACGTAGTGCGTACCTAAGTATACCTATGTAAATGTTTCCTCTGCTACAAATTGTCAACACTTTAATATATCCTTTCCTACCCTGTGTAGTATTACCAGTTTTTAAATGAGAAGACAACACTGCCTGTGCTAAAGCTGAATTTTTCTATTGTATATATCATGAATATATGAATGGAGAAGTCTAATGACGCTTATGTCCCTTGGCTTGGTCATATAAGATCAGACAAATATTTTCTGAAGTCCTAAACTTCTCTGCAGTGAGTCGACAGCGAGTGATGTTCCTATTATTGCACATTACCCTGAGTGTAAATGCATTAACTTTAGTGTATAATGCTTAAAGGCAACACTTAACCTTACTGAGAGGC
Source organism: Aquarana catesbeiana (assembly GCF_042186555.1). NCBI lineage: Eukaryota > Metazoa > Chordata > Amphibia > Anura > Ranidae > Aquarana > Aquarana catesbeiana. Next base: position 196,767,499 of record NC_133335.1, read on the forward strand.
CAGTGCTAGCTAAGCATTCCCTTGGAATAAAAACTAATGTATAAGTCTCTTATCTTTTAACTACCTGGAAATCATTGCTCTGGACCTGAACTCTGCAGAGAGGAGCACTAAACGGGGCTCAGGCATAATCTTTTCTGATGAGTTCATGTAGTGTGATAAGAACTATGTGCCCTATTGAATGCTTCATTCTAGTCTTCATTGGCTATACAGTGAAAACTTACATAGGTTTGGCTGTCCCTTTGATGGGCAGCAACATGAATCAAGAGTGTGGAATATAAAGTCATGCAATTAGACGCTTCTGTAATCATTTTGAATGTTTTTACATTTAATTATGGTTCTTTTTAACTAGAGCACTTGAAGTGCTGGAGAAAACAATAGGAGGGGGGGGGTAATTAAATAAAACATATGTGTTACTTGTGTAGAGCTATGGCCGTATTAGAAAGTCCTCCACCAAATTCATGAAGATTGTGCAGCAGTTTCCGTTGCATGCAACAAATTCAGTAGTTCTTATGTTTGACACTTTTACATTTTTTAGATTCTGGTGCCATGGCTGCAATGAATTTATTAAGAAATGCCACCATATAGGTGATAGGAAAAGTGGAGATAAATAGGACCTCTTCAATGTTGTAGTAAATTGTGTCAAACGCGTAAGTAATTCATCGCAGACAGTTCTGCAACAGATTCATATAATCCTTGCTGACAGTAACATGAATCTTTCGCATGTTGTACCATTTGCTGCACAAATGGGGAATTGAATTGGTGTGATGTCCTCCTTATTTTGGAATTTATACTTCTTCTAATAGCAGAGGTGACTTTATACATTTATAAATGTATTCTCAATTAATATTTTTTTTTTTTTTTTAATTTATGTACAAAATCTTTTTTTCTCTTGTTTTTCTTTTGGTTGATTATACTCGTATACTTGTATATGTTCTTACAGTTTCATTTTAGATGTACTTGAATACACCCGAGGTCAAGACGTCCTGAGGAAGCGGGTGACCCCATGAAACGCGTCAACCTATGCACATCAACCTACTTTTAAGTTGAGAATACTTGACAGAGTTGGTTGGTGTTTTTGTGACCTCTGGACATGCCAATTATGGAAAACTGTTTTAAAATTACTGACCCTTTGGGAAATGTTTTAAGGTGGCTCTACAAAGTATTGGCTTTAGGGGGGTGAATAGTTATGCACATTGACTTTTTCTGTTATTTTGTCCTATTTGTTGTTTGCTTCACAATAAAAAAAAAACATCTTCAAAGTTGTGGGCATCTTCTGTAAATTAAATGATGCAAATCCTCAAACAATCCATGTTAATTCCAGGTTGTGAGGCAACAAAACACAAAAAATGCCAAGGGGGGTGAGTACTTTTGCAAGGCATTGTATGTTTGTTAGATATTTTTCCACATTTTGTTATGTTACAGCCTTATTCCAAAATTGATTCAATTCATTATTTTCCTCAAAATCCTAAAACAATACCCCATAATGACGTGAAAGAAGTTTGTTTCAAATCTTTGCAAATTTATTAAAAATAAAAAACGAAAAAAAATCACATATGCATAAGTATTCACAACCTTTGCCATGACACTCAAAATTGAGCTCAGATGCATCCTGTTTCCACTGATAATCCATGAGATGCTTCTACCACTCGATTGGAGTCCACCTGTGGTAAATTCAGTTGATTGGACATGATTTGGAAAGGCACACACCTGTCTATAAAAGGTCCCACAGTTAACAGTGCATGTCAGAGCACAAACCAAACCATGAAGTCCAAGGAATTGTATGTAGAGCTCCGAGACAGGATTGTTTCGAGGCACAGATCTGGGGAAGGTTACAGAAAAATGCTGCAGCATTGAAGATCCCAATGAGCACAGTGGCCTCCATCATCCGTAAATGGAAGAAGTTTGGAACCGCCATGACTCTTCCTAGAGTCAGTTTGGTCGCCCAGCCAAACTGAGCGATTGTGAGAAAGGCCTTAGCCAGGGCGGTGACCAAGAACCCGATGGTCACTCTGACAGAGCTCCAGCGTTTCTTTGTGGAGAGAGAAGAACCTTTCAGAAGAACAACCATCTCTGCAGCACTCCACCAATTAGGCCTATATGGTAGACTGGCCAGACGGAAGCCACTCCTCGGTAAAAGGCACATGACAGCCCACCTGGAGTTTGCCAAAAGGCACCTGAAGGACACTCAGACCTTGAAAAAAATTTTCTCTGGTCTGATTAAACAAAGATGAAACTCTTTGGCCTGAATGCAAGCATAATTTCAGGAGGAAATCAGGCACTTCACATCACCTAGCCAATACCATCCCTACAGTGAAGTATCGCAATGGTAGCATCATGCTGTGGGAATGTTTTTCAGCAGCAGGAACTGGGAGACTAGTCAGGATTGAGGGAAAGATGAATGCAGCAATGTACAGAGACATCCTTGATGAAAACCTGCTCCCGAGAGCTCTGGACCGAAGACTGGGGTGAAGGTCCATCTTCCAACAGGACAACGACCCTAAGCAAACAGCCAAGATAACAAAGTGGCTATGGGACAACTCTGTGAATGTCCTTTAATGGCCCACCCTGAGTCCAGACTTGAACCTAATTGAACATCTCTGGGAAGATCTGAAAATGGCTGTGCACCAACACTTCCCATCCAACCGGATGGAGCTTAAGAGGTCCTGCAAAGAAGAATGGGAGAAACTGTCCAAAAAAATAGGTGTGCCAAGCTTGTAGCATCATACTCACAAAGACTTGAGGCTGTAATTGTTGCCAAAGGTGCTTCAACAAAGTATTGATCAAAGGCTGTGAATTCTTCTGTAGATGTGATTTTTTTAGTTTTTTATTCTGCAAAGATCCTAAACAAACTTCTTTCACGTTGTCATTATGGGGTATTGTTTGTAGAATTTTGAGGACAATAATGAATTTAATCAATTTTGGAATAAGTCTGTAACATCACAAAATGTGGAAAAAGTGAAGCGCTGTGAATCCTTTACGGATGCACTATATATCCAACGCTATACACTACTAAGGCCCTGGACTCATATCCTCCATATCTGCATTCATTTTTTTTTTTCTCCCTTTTGTGGGTAGCTTTCTTTCAGGTGATTTGGATTTCCCAAAAAATTCTGAATAAATGTGGAAGGTAAATTGTCTTTTACCTTGGAAAGGCCTTATGAAAACTACCTTTAGCTCTGGTTGACACCAGTGCAGCTTTGAAATGGTGCTACTTCAGCACCATTTCAAAGCCACCAATCAGTGTGATTTGGATCTCCGATTTAATTGTGGCTTGTGACTTCATTTAACAGAAGTCAATCCAAGTTACAATAAAATTGCAGAAAAGTAGCACAGGAAACTTTTTCAAAGACGCTGCTATTTGAAGGGTTCCATTGCAGAAAATAGGGTGTGACTTCCCCTGCGATTTTGAAATCGCATTGGTGTGAAAGAGGGCTAAATCTGGCTGCCTTTCAATAGTTTACATAACTAACAATGTTAGATGTTGTTGGTGGACACTCCTTACCACTGAACAGAATGACGTGCAGTCACTTGTCAGCACTGTTCTGTGCAGCAGTTTTGTGAGCCCAGGCCGGTATGATGACGCACCCCCAGGAAGGGGGTTGAATGGTGCAGGGTGCTGTTCATCCCAGAAAAGGACTGATGGTGGGAAAATGAGCATAAGAGCTCCTTTTCTCATTCTTTAGAGCTGCTGGGCAATTTTATATTTTATTTTATAGAAAAAGTGAAGTTGGGTTGTAATCTTTTCATAATTACTCTTTACTCTTACTCACATACTGTACATCTTGTCTAGGTAGAGGGCCCAGTAGAGTGCACTATGGCATGGGATTAGGTAACCATGGTATGAATATACTCACAGGCTACTTTATTAGGTACACCTTGCTAATACCAGGTTGGATCCCCTTTTGCCTTCAGAAATGCCTGTATTCTTGGTGGCATAGATTCTACAAGGTGTTGGAAACATTCCTCAGACATTTTGGTCCATATTGACATGATAGCATCATGCAGTTGCTGCAGAATCGTCAGCTGCACAACCATGATGCAAATCTTCCACCACATCCCAAAGGTGCTCTATTGGATGAGATCTGGTGACTGTGGAGGCCATTGGAGTACAGTGACCTCATTGTCATGTTCAAGAAACCAGTGGTGAGATGATTGGAGCTTTGTGACATGGTGCATTATCCTGCTGGAAGGAGCCATCAGAAGATGGGTACACTGTAGTCATAAAGGGATGGACATGGTCAGCAACAATACTCAGGAAGGCCGTGACATTTAAACAATGCTTAGTTGGTACTAAGGAGCCCAAAGTGTGCCAAGAAAATATCCCCCACACCATTACACCACCACCAGCCTGAACCGTTGATACAAGGCAGGATGGATCCATGCTTTTATGTTGTTTACACCAAATTCTGACCCTACCATCTGAATGTCACAGCTGAAATTGAGACTCATCAGACCAGGCAACATTTTTCCAATCTTCTATTGTCAAATTTTGGTGAACATGTGCTAATTGTAGCCTCAGTTTCCTGTTCTTAGCTGACAGGAGTGGTACCGGGTGTGGTCTTTTGCTGCTGTAGCCCATCTGCTTCAAGGTTCGATATGTTGTGCATTCAGAGATGGTATTCTACAGGGCGTGGCTCTTTTTGACACACAATTTTCAATTCCACCACTCCCTATAAAAGCGCTTGCCCATGGTGTAGGAGACTAGCCTAGCTCTGAGGAAGGGGTGCGCCCCCCGAAGCGCATTAGCTGTACCCCGTGTTCTGTGCATGTCCATGCACCGTGTATACGGCCTTTTGTTAGTTGCATTTTGTGAGTACCCACCTTTATACAAAAATTTCTTATTATTAAATTATCTCTGGTAATGCATTAGGTGTGCGCGCCTTCCATTTCTGTTTTTCTTGTAGTTCCTTTCGAATTACCCCATCTGAGGAAGGCAGAATCCACCTAGTTTTGGGATACCATATATACCTTTCACACCACCATTTTATCTGACATCTGTTACTCCACACCTTGGAAGACCTATTAGCACTGGAAGTGACTATGTTTTATGGTATTCTGCATACCTTGGATGTAATGAGTGGTTATTTGAGTTACTGTTGCCTTTCTATCATCTTAAACCAGTCTGCCCATTCTCCCCTGACATCACCAAGTCATATTCATCCACACAACTACCGCACACTGGATATTTTCTCTTTTTTGGACCATTTTCTGTAAACCCAAGAGATATGATATTAATCTACTCAGAAGTTAGCGCAATCCACATATAGTTCAAACCCTAGAGATGGTTGTGCGTGAAAATCCCAGTAGATCAGCAGTTTTAAAAAAAACTCAGACCAGACTGCCTGGCACCAACGACCATGCCACGTTCAAAGTCACTTGAAGCGGAGTTCCACCCAAAAGTGGAACTTCCGCTTTAAGCACTCCTCGCCCCCTGACATGCCACATTTGACATGTCGTTTTTTTTGGGAGGGGTGTGCCCTCTTTTTTGTGGGACATCCTGTCCCACTTCCTCCTTCCTGTCCCACTTCCTCTCGCCCTAGGCGGCCCCTCCCTGCATGCGATCTTCTGGGACACAACACAGGTCCCAGAAGATTGGCTGGCCAAAAGCAGAGCGCAGCGTGACTTGCACATGTGCAGTGCGCACCGGGCTGTGAAGCCGTAAGCTGTCACGGCCGGGTGCCCACAGTTGCTATGACGGCGCTGAGGAGAGGAGGGGGAGAGGAGCAAGGCTCTGGGCGGCCGCATCGCTGGACCGTGGGACAGGTAAGTGTCAGTTTATTAAAAGTCAGCAGCCATGCTTTTTGTAGCTGCTGACTTTTAATAAACGAAAAAACAGGTGGAACTCCGCTTTAAATCCCCTTTCTTCCCTTTCTTCCCCATTCAGATGCTCAGTTTGAACTTCAGCAAGTCATCTTCACTACATATAGATGCCTAAATGCATCGAGTTGCTGCCATCTGATTGGCTGATTAGCAAATTTGTATTACCAAGCAATTGAACCTAATAAAGTAGCTGGTGAGTGTTTAAGTACCCGTAATAAATAAATAAATATAAGCAAATCAATCAATCTGATCTTCCAGTCTGTTGTGATGTCACCAGGCTCAGTGCACTTCAGACCATTGACGAAAATTAATATTTCTTTGACTTCCCATTAAAGTTACACCAACTTTATAGTCAAGCGTCAAGTCTTTACTGCCCTTTACCCTTCAGATTCAAGAAAAGACAAAGCCAGGAAAATAACTACATGTTCAAATTAATCTGTAATGGTATAGCAGGATTAAACCACATTAAAATGAATTGAAGTTTTAGGACGGCATTTGGGCCCCCTCTCCTGTAAATCTCTTCAGACTCATTTTAGTGGCACACTTTACCGAGCCATTACAAAGACACCAAAATCTTGAAATATTACATCCTTCAAAACCTTACTGCGCATTTTCCACACTCCATCTCATACCCACAATCAGTTTTTTGACCACGCTTCGATCTACAGAAGAGAAAGGGTCCTGCTTTTTAATTTCCGTAATGTTTCTATACAGGGGGAGGCAGAGAAAGCAGCTAATTAAAAAGAGAAAAAAAAAGACTGTTAAAAGCCGACAGTTCGACAATAATTCTGTTCCGTTGTGCCTGCGAAGTTAATGTGGCTGCCTCTTAACACAGATGTTTTAATTAGGCACTGTTAATAAAGGGAATATTGTAGAGATTAAAAAGCCAACATGAATATGTGAATGTAAAATGCTAGCACACAGTGTAACACTGGTCATTAGCAACAGTTCGTAAAAGAAACAATAGATATAAAAGGCAGATTATAAACAATGTTACTACAAAGTAATGTCTCTGTAGCAGATTCTTGAAGACCTTGTAATTCTTGCTTCTCACTAAAGCGGATACAATTTCACAAAGACTCTTCGGGTCGGCCTTTGATTAGAAACATTATATTGTATACACATATTTCACTGTTTTTTGTTTTTTTTTATTGTACTAACAGAACTGTTATGCAATTATAAAGTATGAAAATCAAGCCACTTAAAGTGGAATTCTACGCTGTACCTAACTAATCCTAAAAATGCTCCTTCCCCTTCCTAACACCTACAGCAGGCTTTCTCAACCTTTTAACCCTAGAGGATCCCCAAAAATAATTTTCATGTCCCGAGGAACCCTCACTAAAACCAGATCATCAGGGCTCAATAGGAACAATGCTCCTTATATTGGTGGTCAATAGGAAGAATGTTCCCCTTAAAGTGCTCTTCAGAATGCCACTCTTATGCAGCGTACACACGGTCGGACTTTTCGGCCGGACTGGTCCGATGGACCGAGTCCGGCAGACAATCCGATCGCGTGTGGGCTTCATCGGACCTTCAGCGGACTTTTCCAGTCGAAAATCTGACGGACTTTAGATTTGGAACATGCTTCAAATCTTTGTGTCGTAACCCCGCCAGACCCAGAAATCCGCTCGTCTGTATGCTAGTCCGACAGACAAAAACCGACGCTAGGGCAGCTATTGGCTACTGGCTATTAACTTCCTTATTTTAGTCCGGTGTGCGTCATCACGTATGAATCCGTCGGACTTTAGTGTGATCGTGTGTAGGCAAGTCGGTTCTTTAAAAAGTTAGTTGGAAGTCCATCAAAAGTCTGTTGAAAGTCCGTCGGAAAGTCCGTCGGACCAGTCCGGTCGAAAAAGTCCCCCCCCGTGTGTACGCGGCTTTAAAGACAGCTAAAAAGATATTTGATGTCATGCTGCTGGCTTTGCTAAGTGATGCTGAACCTTGAACTCTGTAGACATCATCAAATAGGTGGTTCATCAGCCACAGCTCAAGGAACCCCTAGCAAGCCCTGGAGGAACCCCAGGGTTCCACGGAACCCTGGTTGAGAATAGCTGACCTACAGTATACTGACTACTCTGTGTAAGAAAGATGTATATACTTATGTATTTACAGGCTGCACTGGTCTGGTTACACAATCCCCCCCCTGTGTCAGGCAGCTGAGGAGAGACCACTCAACAATGACTGGTAATGACTGGGAACAGTGACATCACCCATAGGCTCCTATGGCCCATCCATTGTTTGCACTCCCTCCTTTTTCCCTGCAGCTGCCGTTGTCTTAGGCCTCATGCCCACGGGCGTTATAAAAAACGAGCTGTAAAGCTAGTACCGACGCCAGGAAAAAAGCAGCGTCAAAAACTTGATTTCATCAGTGTTTTGCATTGGCGTCAACGCGCGTTTAGCCGCACTAGCTTTCAGCCGCGTTTCTCTGCCTCTATTCAAAATCAATGGTTTTCTTTGGGAGCCCATTGAATTGAATAGAAGTTGCACCAACAGTCGGATCCGGATGATCCAACTTGCGGTGCGAATTGTGTGCGGAGGATCTTGAAGAGGTAAGCCCCCCACCAAAATGAAAAAATCCATACCAGACCCTTATGTGAGCACGCAGACCAGCAGGTCAGGAAAAGGGGGGGATGAGCAACCATACAAGGCCACATGCCCATGTCCCTGGCCGTTGGTTGTCAGGGTCTGTGGGTGGGGGCTTATCAGAATCTGGAAGCCCCCTTTAAAAGGGGGGCCCCAGATCCCAGCCCCCAACTGGAGTGGAGAAGACCCGGCAAAAGAACGAGAAGACAGTGGAGAGAGAAGGCAGCAGAGAAGACCCGGCAAAAGAGCGAGAAGACAGCGCAGAGAGAAGACAGCGCAGAAAGGAGAAGAACCGGAGAGGGAGAAGACGTCACCACGCCATTTTTTTTTGGCGTGCTGGTTCCCCTTAAAATCCATTCCAGACTGAAGGGTCTGGTATCGTCCTGGGGGGGAACCCCACGACAATTTTTTTTTCAAGATCCTCCGCACACAAGTTGGACCGCATGTCGGATCATCATGATCTGACTTCTGGTGCGACATGACAACAGTCCAACAAATCATACTATATACACTCACCGGCCACTTTATTAGGTACACCTGTTCAATTGCTTGGCAACACAATTTGCTAATCAGCCAATCACATGGCAGCAACTCGATGCATTTAGGCATCTAGATGTGGGGAAGACGACTTGCTGAAGTTCAAACCAAGCATCAGAATGGGGAAGAAAGGGGATTTAAGTGACTTTGAATGTGACATGGTTGTTGGTACCAGACAGGCTGGTCTGAGTATTTCAAAAACTGCTGATCTACTGGGATTTTCATGCACAACCATCTCTAGGGTTTACAGAGAATGGTCCGAAAAAGAGAAAATATCCAGTGAGCGGCAGTTGTGTCGAGGAAAATGCCTTTTTAATGTCAGAAATCAGAGGAGAATGGGCAGACTGGTTTGAAATGGTAGAAAGGCAACAGTAACTCATACAACCACTCGTTACAACCAAGGTATGCAGAATACCACCTCTGAATGCACAACACATTGAACCTTGAAGCAGATGGACTACAGAAGCAGAAGATTACACCGGGTGCCACTCCTGTCAACTAAGAACAGGAAATGGAGGCTACAATTCGCACAGGCTCATCAAATTTGGACAATAGAAGATTGGAAAAACGTTGCCTGGTCTGATGAATCTTGATATCAGCTGTGACATTCAGATGGTCGGGTCAGAATTTGAAAAGTATGAATCCATCCTGCCTTGTATCAATGGTTCAGGCTGGTGGTGTAATGGTGTGGGGGATATTTTCTTGGCACACTTTGGACCCCTTAGTACCAATTGAGAATCGTTTAAACACCACGGCCTACCTGAGTATTGTTGCTGACCATGTCCATCCCTTTATGACTACAGTGTCCCCATCTTCTGATGGCTCCTTCCAGCAGGATAATGCACCATGTCACAAAGCTCCAATCATCTCACCACTGGTTTATTGAACATGACAATGAGGTCACTGTACTCCAATGGTCTCCACAGTCACCAGATCTCATCCAATAGAGCACCTTTGAGATGTGGTGGAACAGGAGATCCGCATCATGGATGTGCAGCTTACAAATCTGCAGCAACTGTGTGATGCTATCATGTCACTATGGACCGAAATCTCTGAGGAATGTTTCCAACACCTTGTTGAATCTATGCCACAAAGAATGAAGTCGGTTTGAAGGGAAAAGGGGGTCCAACCCGGTACTAGCAAGGTGTACCTAATAATGTGGCCAGTGAGTGTACTGTATGTAACTGTGTTATAATTGCAGAGTTGTGCCATTCATTATAGTTATTACTGTATCCCTCCGTAAATGTATAACTACACATAAATGAATGTGGATGTGTTCTCTATAGTTACTAATCAGATGTCTGGTTACATTTGATAATCTACACTAGAAAACGTATTACTAGAATCTAATTGGTGGTTACAGGCATCACATCAGCCTACTTATTTTTAATAAATATGTCTCAGACAGGACTGAGGAAGAAAAATTGTATTTCACCTTCGAGCCAATAGCATTTAATGAAAGAGAGTAATGGATTCAACTCCCTGTCCTAATTACCAAACACTAGAATTTGTCACTTCACAGCTGAACAATCTCCCAATTAAGATGATTTCCTTGCTTAATGCTCTTGCTAATTACAGAAGCACTTTCTATTTATTTTTATCTGAGATATCTATGTATAGACTAGTACACTTATACATGTATTTGTGAAAAAGATTGTATTAATCATAATCAGTTTTTTTTAGGTATATGGCCTCATATGTCACAGAGGGCATCTGTTTAGTCCCTTGAAACGCCTTTTCTTGTGGCAGGAAAAAAACTGCTTAAAAAATGCGGTAAAAGCTGCGTATTGCACAGGCGTTTAGGCGTATTTAACCACTTCAGCCCCGGAAGAATTTAGCCCCCTTCCTGACCAGAGCACTTTTTGCGATTCGGCACTGCGTCGCTTTAACTGACAATTGCGCGGTCGTGCGACGTGGCTCCCAAACAAAATCGACGTCCTTTTTTTCCCACAAATAGAGTTTTCTTTTGGTGGTATTTGATCACCTCTGCGTTTTTTATTTTTTGCGCTATAAACAAAAAAATAGCGACAATTTTGAAAAAAACGCATTTTTTTTTGCTATAATAAATATCCCCCAAAAATATTTAAAATAACATTTTTTTTCCTCAGTTTAGGCCGATACGTATTCTTCTACATATTTTTGGTAAAAAAATCACAATAAGCGTTTATTGATTGGTTTGCGCAAAAGTTATAGCTTCTACAAAATAGGGGATAGTTTTATGGCATTTTTATTGATAATTTTTTTTTTTACTAGTAATGGCGGCCATCAGCGATTTTTATCGTGACTGCGACATTATGGCGGACACATTGGACAATTTTGACACATTTTTGGGACCATTGGCGTTAATACAGCAATCAATGCTAAAAAATTGCATTGATTACTGTAAAAATGTCACTGGCCGTGAAGGGGCTAACCACTAGGTGGCGCTGTAGGGGTTAAGTGTGTCCTAGGGAGTGTTTCTAACTGTGGGGGGAGGGGCTGTGTGTTACACCACACTGATCGCCGATCACAGGGAGCAGAGATCAGTGACAGTGTCATTAGGCAGAATGGGGAGATGCCTGTTTACATTAGCATCTCCCCGTTCTTCCTCACCGTGAGACGATGGCGGGTATCCCCATGGACATCGGGTCCGCGAGCTCCCAGCGCGTGCCACCGCGAGCCGCCTCTTGAAGGGCAACGTACAGGTATGTTAATCTGCCTGTACGTGCCCTTCTGCCGCAGTATATCTGCGTGAGGTGGTCGGGAAGCGGTTAAGCGCATTTAGGTGCATCAAGCATATGAACATAGGAGCATTAATGTATTCCACTTGCCAGAATATTAATTTATTTTGGCCATTGGAATGCATTAACGCCCAAATGCACCTAAAGGCATCTAAATTCCTATGTGTACATGGACTAACTGGGCGTTTTTTAAGCCCAGTGGGCATGAGCCCTATTTAGTACAGTTTATAACACCAGAGCCAAAGCTGATCTCTGGGATAAGCAAATATTGTCTAAATACAAGAGGCATGTGTATTTTTCCCTGGATCCCTGGATCTTGGTGTGCTGTGTGTATTTCATCCAGATCTGTATAGTGGTTCAATGTGAAACTTTGCTTCTATGCAGGAGTTTCCCATAATAAAGACCAGTCACTGCTGCTCTCTCTCCTTGTGCATGGTGACTGGTCTTGTCTCCACCCCTCCTACATTTTTCTGCAGGCAGCTATGCTTTCAGCGCACACTATGTACAGTTAATTGCAAAGGCATTTGGTGTACACAAAGTGGATTTATATCCTTTGTTGCTATTGAGGAACATGCAGCGGGTATAGAAAAGAATCACCCCTTTTAAAATAATCACGTTTTCTTGCTTTGCAGCTCTGAAAATGAAGACAGACGCATTTTTTGTTTTATCCAGCTGTATTTACTCAGTGCTACTTATAACATTCAAGTGAAAGATATAACACCAACATGTCATAAAAAAATAAAAAAATGAAAAGCCAGAATTACTGAGTTGGAAAAAGGATCACTCCCTTGTGTCAGTATTTTTGTTAACCGCCTTTTGCTTTAATTAAGTTGGGATATGTCTCTACTAACTTCACATCTAGACTTTACAATATTTGCTCACTCTTCTTTGCAGAAACAAAAATCAAAAAAAGAATCACCTCCCTCCTAAAAATGACTTGTAAACTCAAGCAGGTGTAGCTAATCACCTTCACAATGGCACACAAAGCCATTTGACTTTCACCTGTGATCAGATGTGGTCATTTTGATTAGCTCAGCATAAAAGGAGCTTTACTGGAGCATTTCAGTCCCTGGTAGTGTAACTGAAGCAATCAATCAACTATGGGTGGCAAGGCACTGTCAAAAGATCTCCAGGATAAAGTTGTGGACAGGCACAAGTCAGGAAATGGATAACAAAAAAAAAAAAATTCAAAGGCTTTATCAAGGCCTAGAAGCACAGTGAAGTCTATTATTAAGAAGTGGAATGTATTTGGTACAACACAGACCCTCCCTGGATTAGAACGTTGCTCCAAACTGGATAAAAGAGTCAGGAGGAAACTGGTCAGGGAGGCTACCAAGAGGCCATCAGCAACTCTGAAGCAGTTGCAGGAATTTATGACAAAGAGTGGTAATTGTGTGAATGTGACAACAATATCACAAATTCTCCACAAATGTGGCTTGTGTGGGAGGGTTGCAAGAAAAAAAGCCACTCCTCAAGAAAGGCCACATGCAGTTACGACTGAGCTTTGCCAAAAAATCACCTTGAAGATTCTGAGGCCACATGGAAAAAGGTGTTATGATCAGATGAGACTAAAATTAAATTATTTGGCCTCAACACCAAATGATGTGTCTGGCAAAAAATCCAATACAGCTCACCATCCAAATAACACCATTCCTACAGTAAAGCATGGAGGTGGTAATATCCTCTTATGGGAGTGTTTCTTTGCAATGGGAAGGTTTACCTTCCAACATGACAATGACCCAAAGCACACAGCAAAAATGACCACACAGTGGTTGAAGGGGAAAAAGGTGAATGTCATTGCATGGCCTAGTCAGAGCCCAGACTTAACTCCACTGAAAATCTGAGGAAATGACTTGAAGACTCCAGTCCACAAAGGGTCAGCATCAAATTTAACTGAACTTGAGCAGTTCTGCAAAGAAGAGTGGGCAAATATTGCAAAGTTAGTAGAGACATATCCCAACAGACTAAAGGCTCTAATAAAAGCAGGAGGTGGCTCAACAAAATACTGACACAAGGGGGTGATCCTTTTTCCAACTCAGTGATTCTGTTTTTGATTTTTTTTAAAGAAATTCTGACATGTTATATCTTTCACTTGGATGTTAGAAGTTGCAGTTGTTATAAATGCAGCTGGAATATACAAAAACAGTGTCTGTCTTCATTTCAGGCTGCAAAGAAACAAAATGGGGGGGGCGGGGGTTCTTATTCTATACCCACTGTATTTAAATGAACCTACCTTTTGCCCAGTTTGTGTGCCTGAAGTTAAGATTTTGTTTTGTTTAAAAAAAAATGTCAGTTTATAAATCTGATTATATGTATTATTTAGAGGTGTTTCATATGTAAATTATTTTCATGACTACGATACTGTAGTATAGACCAACAACCAGTAAAAGTCATCCATCCGCCAGCAAAAGTCGGATGAGAGCTTTTGGTCAGAAATTCCGACCGTGTGTATGCTCCATTGGACTTTTGCTGGCAGAATTCCAGCCAGCAAAACATTGAGAGCAGGTTCTCTTTTTTTTGGTCGGATAAAGTTCCTATCCGAAAATGCGTTTGTCTGTAAGCAATTCGGACGCGCAAAAAAATCACGCATGCTCGGAAACAATTCGACGCATGCTCGGAAGCATTGAACTTCATTTTCTCGGGTCGTAGAAATGTTGTACGTCACTGCGTTCTAGACGGTCGAAAGTTCTGAGAACTTTTGTGTGACCGTGTGTATGCAAGGCAAGCTTGAGTGGAATTCTGTCGGAAAAACCATCCAAGTTTTTTCTGATGGAATTTCTGATCGTGTGTATGGGGCATTATGGTAACCCAGAGAAGGTCTTGGTTTTACCCCGTTTAAAGTTACTGGATATCGGATATTGTTATGTGACCTCTCAGCTGTGCTTTCAATAAAGACTTGATTGGTAGTAAGAAAAGACTGCTGCAAGCTTTGCTTCCCTAAACTGCATCCTGGAATTTCCCATGTGAAACAAAGTTGAAATTTGACTTACAGTTTACAGTGGTGAGTGTTTTTTTTTTTTTTGGTTCATCTTAAAATGTAAGTGTATGTTGTCAAATGTCAATTGCTTCTAATTCAACTCAGATGTGTAATGTAACATTATATATATTTTTGTATTTTTATGTTATGCTGTACATTGAGGGACACAGGTAGCCTTTTACCTTAACTTCTGCCCCAATAAGGGCTTGTTAGTCCAAACATTGTGCATGGTAGCTATCCAGATCTACATTGCTCTAACATCCACCAGCTCTGTGATGTCATCATGGAGGAGTGGAAGAGGACTCCAGTGGCAACCTGTGAAGCTCTGGTGAACTCCATGCCCAAGAGGGTTAAGGCAGTGCTGGAAAATAATGGTGGCCACACAAAATATTGACACTTTGGGCCCAATTTGGACATTTTCACTTAGGGGTGTACTCACTTTTGTTGCCAGCGGTTTAGACATTAATGGCTGTGTGTTGAGTTATTTTGAGCGGACAGGAAATTTACACTGTTATACAAGCTGTACACTCACTACTTTACATTGTAGCAAAGTGTCATTTCTTCAGTGTTGTCACATGAAAAGATAGAATAAAATATTTACAAAAATGTGAGGGGTGTACTCACTTTTGTGTATTAAATACTAAAATTCTACATGTACTATTCTTTTATGTTTAATTACTTTTAGTTTTTTGTTCTAAGAAAAGGCAGCATAAAGCGACTGTTAGGCCCCTTTCACATTGGCGGCCGGAGGTGAAGCAGGTCGCTGAGCCATGGTTTTACCTCGCCCTGACTGCTCATACAAAACCTACCATAAAGCCAGTACTGATCAAGCATGAATTCTCTTGTTCATTACTTGTTTTATAGCTATAAAGCCCCATTGTTTGACACAGAAATATGTTGAAATATTAATAGAGAAGTATAGCCAAAGCTTTATTATCCATACTTCTCGTTTGGGTTACTGGAGTACACCTACTTTTGTTCTCCTGTGCTATTGCCCACTATCAGCTGACGGGACAGAGCCAAGCTAGGCTCTGTAAGGCTCCCAATAATATTGTCAGGATCCAAATATGGGGGGGAGTAGAGACAGCGCAACCACTCTAGTGTAGAAAGTTCCAAAAGATTTTAATTAAAATAGATTAAAAATTGTATACTCACAAAGGGAAACCCCCCGGCTACCTAACTGACAGCTTGTAGCAGATTTGAGATCTGAGCGACCAATGGTCATGTGATCCCTCAGTTCCCAGTCTTCGAGCCGTTGTGGGACAGCTTCATCTTGACACTGATGCTGCAGCAAACAGTTAAGTATGAAGGTTTTTTTTTTTTTTTTTTTTCTTACTTATCCCATATTTCTTCTTTAATAGCCCAAGCAAGGGGCATACACTGTGTGTGTCCTGATATGTAAACAGGATTTAGGCAATGGGCAAAGGATGCATACTAATCATATGTAAATAATGGACTAGGGAAGGCACATGAGCTGTTATTTAATATATACTAATAGGAGCCATGCTGAGAATGCTGACACTCACACGTGGATGTGTAATTGACTTTTATTAATCATTCATGAAGCAAAGTGTTGGCACCCAGCTAAAATAGTGTAAAAATTGCAGTGTTTGGTATACTCCAACTCATATGTTTTAAAGATAGTCTAACTTATAAGCATGTTTCAGTGGAGAAATGTACTGTATGAGTGTTTAGAGTGATATGTTTTGTATGGGATTATTACTATAACTTAAAGTCTCTATCTTTAGAACTGTACAAATCAGGGTCATGTCTGGAGCTAGCTATCTGCTTAATATATTAACCACTTCAGCCCCGGAAGAATTGGCTGCTCAATGACCAGGCCATTGTTTGCGATACGGCACTGCATCGCTTTAACTGACAGTTGCGCAGTCCTGCGGCACTGTACCCAAACAAAATTGACGTCCTTTTTTTCCCCACAAATAGAGTTTTTTTTTTTGGTGGTATTTGATCTTCTCTGCGGTTTTTATTTTTTGCGCTATAAACAAAAAAAGAGCGAAGTTTAAAAAAAAAACACAATATTTTGTACTTTTTGCTGTAATAAATATCCCCATTTTTAAAAAAAAAAAACAATTTTTTTTCCTCAGTTTAGGCAGATGTGTATTCTTCTACATATCTGTGGTAATAAAAATCGCAAAAAGTGTATATTGATATTGCGCAAAAGTTATAGTGTTTACAAAATAGGGGATAGATTTATGGCATTTTTATTATTATCATTTTTTTACTAGTAATGGCGGCGATCTGCGATTTTTATCAAGACTGCGACATTATGGCGGACACATGGGACACTTTTGACACATTTCTGGGACGATTGACAATTATACAGCAATCGGTGCTATAAAAATGCACTGATTACTGTATAAATGTCACTGGCAGGGTTAACACTAGGGGGCGATCAAGGGGTTAACTGTGTTCCCTGACTGTGTGTTCTAACTGTGGGGGAGGGGACTGACTATAGGAGATGAGAGATCGTGGTTCCCAGCTCATAGGAACTCACAATCTTTCTCTCCTCTCCTCGCAGAACAGGGATGTGTGTGTTTACACATACACATCCCTGTTCTGCCTCTTGTGCCCGCGATCGCTTGTGGCCGGCGGTCATTGCGACTGCCGCTCACGAGCATCGGCACCCCCGCTGTGCAGCAGGTGCGTGGGCGCGTGCCTGCTATCCCACTTAAAGGGACCGACTTATAGCTACGACGGTTCGCGGGATCGTGCCGACCTGCCGCAGCATAATGACAGCGGGTGGTCAGCAAGTGGTTAATTACAATGTATTAATAAAGCAATATAATACCTAAGTCTTTGATCAGAATTACTAATATATCACCTGTGCTTTATAACCTACAATGTAGGCTCCATGCTGCAGTGTAACTTGGTTTGTTGTACTGGAATCTTTAGATGGATTTTAATGCTTTTTGTTTGTGATAGAGAAGGTAAATTATTATAGGTAAAAGATTTTTGCTACAGAGGATCTTCACCTTTCTCAGCTTGGGATGGGGGACAAAATATGAAAAAGCTCATAGTAGATGGTTGATAAGTAATTTTATAGCTAGACTTATGGAACATTATCGTATACTATCTGTTCAGCTGCCCAAATCTGTTAAAAATTCAACCCACAACCTCTTTGCAAAAAGTGAAACTTTCCTGATCTCAGGTCAACAGTTATTTAAGGGTTATTGCTGCAGAGTCTGATGTAGAGTACACCCAGTTATTAAAGTATATTTGTAATCAAAATGTAAAATCATATATTCAATTCCACATTATATTTCAATTATTTCTGGCCTTCTCCTATTAACCACTTGCCTACAGGGCACTCCCCCCCCCCCCTCTTCCTGCCCAGGCCAATTTTCAGCTTTCAGCGCTGTCACACTTTGAATGACAATGGCGCGGTCACACTGTACCCATATAAAATTTTTTGATTTTTTTTTCACATAAATAGAGCTTTCTTTTGGTAGTATTAAATCACCACCTGTTTTTTTTTTTTTGCTAAACAAATGAAAAAAGACCGAAAATTAAGAAAAAAAAAATATATATTTTCATAGTTTGGTATAAAATTTAGCAAACAGGTAATTTTTCTTCTTCACTGATGTGCGCTGATGAGGCTGCACTGATGGGCACTGATGAGGCTGCACTGATAGGCGGCACTGATGGGCACTGATAGGCGGAACTGATAGGCAGCACTAATGGGCACTAATAGGTAGCACTGATAGGCAGCACTAATGGGCACGGATAGGCACTGGTAGGGGGCACTGATGGGCACCGATAGGCAGCACTGATAGGTGACACTGATGAGGAGGCACTGATGGGTACTGATTGGCAGCACTGATAGGTGATACTAATGAGGAGGCACTGATGGGCACTGATTGGCAGCACTGATGGGCACTGATTGGCAGCACTGGTGGGCACTGATGGGGCTGCACTGATAATCAGAAGACTATAATCAGTGCCCTGATTATCGGTACCAATGTCCCTTTAACACAAGCTGATAACCGGCTTGTGTTTACATCCTGTCATTGGACACAGCTGATCGTGTGTTAAAGGGCCACTGCGATGGGCCCTTTACCCCATCTGTGATCAGATCAGCCTAGCAAACTAAACCCACTCTGTAGCCATCTTTTGGCTATAGCGAGGGTGGGAGGGGGTTAATCTAAACAATCTTGAAGTTTGTAAACGTACTTTGTGGAGATCCCCACACATCTAAATTCCCTAAAGTATTACTAAACCCAGGACTCTGCATTCACTATATCTGGTCTCCCACAGTACACAGAACATGGAAATGCAATTATTTTAGCAAATATAAACCGCTGAATACCTCTTCCCCTCAGCAGTATATAGCAGTTTTTATACTTCTATCAGTGTCCGGCCGAGCACTGGTTAAGGAGGAGTTTTCATTCTCTTTCCTATGAGGCAGCAGGACCCCGGACCCTCTGTCTGGACAGTGCTGATTGGCCCTGTGTTGATCACATGCACCCTCCCAAGAAAAAAAGCAATACACACAGAGTGACTACAAAGCAGTGGCGGCCCATAATGCAGGGCGCATGGGCGCCGCCCCCCTGTCCATGCGTCCGACCCCCTAATCTACATGCAGAGCGCTGGACGCATAGATTCCAATGGGGGTTTCTTTTTTTAAGCACGTGATTAGAGCCAGAGGCTCTAATAGGCTTAGAAAAAGGGTGGTTGTGTGACAATAGCTATACATTTTCGCTATTGTTTTCCTGAGTCTCCCACCGGCCAATCAAGAGGCAGGCCCTGAGACCCGTCACCCAATTAGCCAAAAGGAGAAGCAATCCTATTGGCCACCTAGGAAGAGGAGGAGGGAGGAGATGCACGGGTGTAGCCGCTGTGATGCCGAGGAGGAGGAGATGCAGGGGAAGCAGCCGCCCGTCACCCGGAGGAAGTGCTGTCGGTGACCTAGGATGGGGTAAGTGTTGCGAGCACTGAACTTATTCTCTCTGGAGAAGAGACACTTGAGAGGGGATATGATTTCAATATACAAATACTGTACTGGTGACCCCACAATAGAAATAAAACTTTTTTGCAGAACAGAGTTTAACAAAACTCGTGGCCACTCATTAAAATTAGAAGAAAGGAGGTTTAACCTTAAACTACGTAGAGGGTTCTTTACTGTAAGAGCAGCAAGGATGTGGAATTCCCTTCCACAGGTGGTGGTCTCAGCAGGGAGCATTGATAGCTTCAAGAAACTATTAGATAATCACCTGAATGACCGCAACATACGGGGATATATAGTGTAATACTGACACATAATCACACACATAGGTTGGACTTGATGGACTTGTGTCTTTTTTCAACCTCACCTACTATGTAACTATGTAACTATGTGTGTCCGTTTCTAGTTACCGATTTTTCTGATTGAGAGATACATTTATTTTTGTCCCAATGAGCACAGTGGCCTCCATCATCCATAAATGGAAGAAGTTTGTAACCACCAGGACTCTTCCTAGAGCGGGCCACCCAACCAAACTGAGTGATCAGGGGAGAAGGGACTTAGTCAGGGAGGTGACCAAGAACCTGATGGTCACTCTGACAGAGCTCCAACATTTCTCTGTGGAGAGAGAAGAACCTTCCAGAAGAACAACCATCTTTGCCTCATTCCACCAATCAGGCCTGTATGGTAGAGTGGCCAGACGGAAGCCACTCCTCAGTAAAAAGCACATGACAGCCTGCCTGGAGTTTGCCAAAAGGCACCTGAAGGACTCTCAAATCATGAGAAACAAAATTCTCTGGTCTGATGAAACAAAGATTTAACTCCTTGGCCTGAACGGTAAGCGTCATGTCTGGAGGAAACCAGGCACTGCTCATCACCTGGCCAATACCATTGCTACTGTGAAGCATGGTGGTGGCAGCATCATGCTATGAGGATGTTTTTCAGTGGCAGGAACTGGGAGACTAGTCAGGCAATGTACAGAGACATCCTTGATGAAAACCTGTTCCAGAACGCTCTGGACCTCAGACTGGGGCGAGGGGTTATCTTCCAACAGGACAACAACCCTAAGCACACAGTCAAGATAACAATAGAGTGACTACAGGACAACTCTGTGAATGTCCTTCAGTGGTCCAACCAGAGCCCATTTGAACATCTCTTGAGAGATCTGAAAATGGCTGTGCACCGACGCCCCCCTATCCACCCTGATGGCATTTGAGAGGTCCTGCAAGGAAGAATGGGAGAAACTGCCAAGCTTGTAGCATCATACTCAAAAGACTTGAGTCTGTAATTGGTGCCAAAGGTGCTTCAACAAAGTATTGAGCAAAGACTGTAAATACTTATGTACATGTTAATTTTTTTTTGTTTTTTTTATTTTTAATAAAGTTGTAGGCAAGGAAAGGATTTGTAGGGACTTTACGGAGCCATGTCCTGGTAAGGTTATGTGGTTCCATCCCTCAGTACTTTGAGTGAAACCATGGCCTGGTAAGGCCCTGTGTTTCCATCCCATTTGATTGGAAAGGAAAAGAGCAAAAAGGGGCGGGACTTTATGTGAAGCACAAGGTAGCAACGAAATAGCTTGGTGAATAGGTAGGAATTTTATTGGTTATGAACAATAATACATACATAAAATTCTAATACAAAAATATCAAGATTGATATTAGACATATTAATAACAGTGGTAACTATTAATAACAGTGGTAGCTCAAGATAGAACAGCAATAATATTCCAGAGTTCACCAAGGAAAGAGTTCGGTAAAAATATTGTTAACACGGTAGGGCCTGCAAGACCTATTGCCTCCCTAGACCTGTAGATAAAAATAGTATAGTAATAGCTTGAAATTCAAGTAAAAATGGATAGCAGCACGGCAATTGGTATCTCTACGCGTTTTCATGGTTTGAACCACTCATCAGGAGCAAGGCACGTGATGATTCTAAAAAGAAAAGATAATATACGAGTAAAAAATTGGGGTGAGGACCATGGACGGGGGAAGGGTGGGTGAGCCCTACACAAAGTACATTTCGTTGCTACCTTGTGCTTCACATAAAATCCCACCCCTTTTTGCTCTCTTCCTTATTTTTAATAAATTAGCAAAGATTTCAAACAAACTTTTTTCACATTATCATTATGGTTATTGTTTGTAGAATTTTGAGGAAAATGATGAATTTAATCCATTTTGGAATAAGGCTGTAACATAACAAAATGTGGAAAAAGTGAAGCACTGTGAATACTTTCCGGATGCACTTTATAATAAGTGTTTGCTTTTGGGATGAATTCCACTGTAATTAATTACGGACATTTGGATGCACCTTTAGAAGTTAACGTTTTGGAGAACTAGAGAAGGCCACATGCATTACAATTCAATTGTACAGTCTGTTTGAATACAGCTAATCAGGAAATTTCAACCTCTTGTTCAGCCAAATTTGAAGAAAAGAACAGCCGCACTGCTTGCTGTTGGAGTTCTGACCTATAAAGATATCCTTATAAGACCGCATGTTATTAAACTAGCTATTTAAAGCAGCCAGTCATGCAGTACAGATATGCTCCCTTCAGAAATATTACATTTTATGATTTGCCAGCCACTGGTTGATTGACCGCTTTTAGCTTAAGGTTTGTTGGTGTGTTATTCTGAATTAATGCTTCAAACATCTATTTTGTCTTTCGAAACAGTATTTTTTGCAGACGTCTGTAAGAACCTTTCCTCTCATGTGCATATTAATATTAATGGTATTTCTTCCTGTAATGTCAGACATAACTTGTCAAAGCCTCGGAGTGCCTGTTACTCGCCTATTTGGGCTATACCTTCTTTCTGTCCATCTTTTATGTTTCATTTTTCTCATCCTCTTTACTTGTCTTTTATTTTTTTTCTCTCCTGTGTTCATATAATTTCCTTTGTTCTTTTTTTTTCTCTCTTACCATTTTGGTGGTGTGTGTCTGCTGAGCACAGTTTTGATTTGCATGAATTATGCTGCCCTTTCATTATGACACAACTGGATAAAAAATATGGATAGTACGGTGTCAAAGGAAGTTTTCTTTAGAAGTAGGCTTCATTTTAACATTGTTTTAACAAGCTGTCCCTTCTCAGCAGCTATGGTTTCTACCCACGCTACCTAACTTCACCACCTAACTCGTTCTGTTCCCATCTTTACCAAGAGAAGATAAGAAGAAAAAAATGTATGGTTTATATAAAGGGGAGCAAATAATACATTAGTAAGAAGAGAGAGACTGGGTGACAATTTAGGGTTTATGCACACTAGGACGATGGTTGTGATACATGTACCTTGCATTCTGTGCAATGAAAAAAAGTCTGCATTATAGTAAATTTATTTAACCACTTCAATGCCGGGCACTTTCACCCCCTTCCTGCTGTACCCAAACGAAATGTTGATATTTTTTTTGAGACGGAAAGAACTTTCTTTTGCTGGTATTTAATCACCACTGAGTTTTTTATTTTTTGCTAAACAAATTGAAAAAAAAAAGCGAAAATTTTTAATTTTTTTATTTATTTATTTTTGTAAATAGGTCATTTTTCTCCTTCACGAATTGGTGCTGATGAGGCTGCACTGACGGGCACTGATGAGGCGGCACTGATGAGGTGGCACTGATGGGCACTGATGAGGAGGCACTAATATGCAGCACTGATGGGCACTGATAGGTAGCACTGATATGCAACACTGATGGGCACTGATAGGTGGAACTGATGGGCACTGATAGGCGGCACTGATGGGCAGCCTTTATGAGCACTGATGGGCGGCACTGTTGGCACTGATAGGCAGCACTGATGAGGAGGCACAGACAGGCATCATTGATGGGCACTAAAAGGCAGCACTGATGGGCACTGATTGGCACTACTGGTGGGCACCACTGGTGGGCATCACTGGTGGGCACTGACAGGCATCGTCGACGGGACTGCATTGATAATCAATGCACTGATTATCAGCACAGAGCCACCCTGTCAGGAAAGCCACTTATTGGTTCTCCTCTACTCAGCACGAGTAGAGGAATGCCGATAACTGACGCTTCCTATTTACAATGTGATCAGCTGTGATTAGACACAGCTGATCACATGGTAAAGAGCCTACATCATAGGCTCTTTACCGTGATCGGAGATGCGGTGTGTCCGAGTGATATACGGCATCGCAGATCACCACGCGGTGCGCCCCCTGTGGTGCGCACAAGCAGCTTGTTCTAAAGGACATCATTAGTCGTCCAGTCAAAACAATAAACCCCCCCCCCAGCTGGAAGGTGGTAAAGTGGCTGTAAACCCTTACATATAGCCATTAAAGTGTCTGATCTCAAACCCCCTCCACTCACCCTCTTCCTTTTCCTGGCAGTGCTCAGGCTTAGCTGTTCACTTTTAGACCCAGGCACAGTAAAACTTCATTTACACAGGCTGCTGGGGGATGCTGCAGTTAAGTTAGTCCTAGAAGCCTTTTCTCCTGGCAGCAGCATTTTGGCAGAAAAAACGCCAGACACATTTAGGCGTGTTTACAGGTGCCAAGCACGTGGACATTAATTCATTTAATTGGCCAGAATAATGATTTATTCTGGTCATTGAAATTAATTAACATGCAAGTGCTAAACGTGCCTAGAATTAACACTCGTTTACACGTGTTTGGAAGCGTCAAGCCTTTTTTCTAACAAAACTCTACTGCTCCTTAATGCATTGGCAGTGGGATTTTTCCTGCCTCTAAATGCCTCTAAAAGCCTATGTGTGCTTGGATACATAGGCTAACATGCAGAGGTGTTTAGAGGCAGGAAAAAGAAACGCCAAATGTCCCTAGGAGAAGCTGAGAAAATGTCCAGTGTGCATTGTATCTCTGTAGACATTTTTCTGGTCCCTTCAGCATGGTACTGGTTGTATCGGTGTAGACATGTTTCTGGTTGTGTCAGTATGGTAATATCGCCTGGAAAGCTTTAAAGGATATTGTTTAGTATTTTTTTGGCAACTACATAGCAGCAAATTACATTACCCAAAAAATCTAAGCGCAGTCAGTGATGAACATAGAGGAACATAATGAAAGGTTTCATAGGGACATTGCCACAATGGAAAAATGGTATCAGGGCAACATCAATGCTGGCTGAGTATTGTTGGACACTGCAGCGAGATGCACTGGACACTGAGTCCAAACAAAAATCAGCAGCAAAATACTTTTAGCCCTGCTGAAGTAATGCAGTGTGTCAGAAACATAACGTGATTAAATACATTATAGTCATTAAATGTTAATTTCATATTTGCCAAAATTCCTTGTCCAGTGTTCCTTTGCCAGATTCTCCATGAGATGATGTCCTGCCTTATGTTGTCTCTCATGGAATCCTGACAGAACATGTGTTATATGACAGCTCTTTACATGTATGTGCTCAGATTCAAGCAGAAAATAGGATGGCCATACAACCTAATACTCTTGACAGGGAGAAAATACAAGCAAATAAAATAAGTGAGGGATAAAGCTGCTGCGATATAACAGTACAAGAATGGAGATTCAGATTACTGCAATTGTCTCTTGGTGACGGGTTCTCCTCAATTTCTCGCACATATGAACATGTTGACTAGTACATGGGTTCTGTGGCTAATTAAAGCCCAATTCATGACAGGCTCATGATCTCGCCCCTCCCTTTTGCCCTCTACCTCCCTTGGAGCACTCCTACATAACTTTTTTCAGGTGCCTTTGGTCCCATGGTTACAGGTCCTCTTCATCCTCTTCATCCTCTTCTTCCTCTGGTAGTGGTTGGATCCTAAATGCTGCAGAGAGAACTTCCACATCATTATGTGGCATCACTTTATGCCACATTCTCCAGTAGATGGGTGGTGGATCCTGATGCATAGCTCCCAACTGTCCCTGATTTTGAGGGACTATCCTTGATTTGGAGCAATGTGCCTCTGTCCCTCTTTCCTCCTCATTTGTCCCTCATTTTGGTCTGATCTATATAGTTGTGTATAAAATGCACTTTTTATCTTTCAAAAAGTGTTTCCCAGCGCTAAACCTTTCATCCAATTTCTAAATTGATGCATTTGTAAATTTTAAACACCAATATAAAGAAATAGCAGTGGTAAAAAAAAGCACTTATGGATTTAATTAACCTTTTTTTGTTAATTTTCCTTTAAGGGGGTGTGGCAGGGGGCGTGTCCTATGCCTACATACATTTGCTAGTAGGTGTCCCTCATTACCATCTCAAAATGTTGGGAGGTATACTGATGCCCGGGACTCACAGCAAGTGGGAAGACCTATGTCGGAAGTATTTTAGTCCAGAAGAGGGGCAGCGGTGCATTATTGGTTCGGTGAGTTTGCGAAGGACAGAGTTTGGGAAAGTAGAGCAGCTATAGCTGTTTTTTTTATTTTTGAACACTTGTATATTTTGCCCATGCTGGAATTGGGTATGTTGGGAAGACACTGACTGACCAAACACCAAACATGTGTAACTTAGATGTGTCAGTAAGTAAAGGGATGGTATGACTTTTCTGAGATTTTGTCAATATTGTATTTTTTTTTGGTGCATTACCAGCAAAGAATCTAATATATGTGGAAAGAATAAAAAAATGCCTGACTAAAAATAAATGTGGACCAAATCTATATAAAGTCCTGTGTAAGAGTGATCATCAATATGAGTGATAAAAAATCAAATAAATACATGGATAAGAATCCAAAAATAACCGATTAAATAGAAACCAAAATTAATAATAAGTCCATGTAAGATGAGTTGATGAAAATAAGCATCAATAATTAAAAAAGTCCATAAGTGCACAAATTAAATTAATGTTAAAAATCATACAACGACCAATTAAATAAAAATACACCAGTGCACTGTGAAGTAAAATCCATAAAATGTATAAATAACGTCCTCAAAATCTGTGAGCAAAAAGAAAGGCTGTGTAGAATCCACCACCAATTCAGCAGGAATACACCCTTACCAGAACACCATGATCCCCCATAACAGAGGATCAAGGAGAGCATGTAATAGACCACAGGCTCTGGAAGACCACCTCACAACCAATCAGATCAGATCATCGTATGGATAACGTGGTACAGCATCTGCACTGTCTATCAGGCTCCCAGTGGTTGATGTGTCACCTCTGCAGACAGGAAGTGGAAAAAACGGCCTATGACCGTGCCTGCTGTCTTGTGGAGCACCGGTGCACTGTGAAGTAAAATCCATAAAATGTAAAAATATCGCCCTCAAAATCTGTGAACAAAAAGAAAGGCTCTGTAGAATCCACCACCAATTCAGCAGGAATACGCCCTTACCAGAACACCATGATCCCCCATAACAGAGGATCAAGGAGAGCATGTAATAGACCACAACTTGGCGCTCCACAAGACAGCAGGCACGGTCATAGGCTCTGGAATATCACCTCACAACCAATCAGATCATTATATGGATAACGTGGTACATAGAAGAAATAAACGCTCCAAATAGTGTAAAACCAGAACAGAGGACTCGAAGGAAGAATTTTTTCCACTTCCTGTCTGCAGAGGTGACACATCAACCACCGGGAGCCTTATAGACAGTGCAGATCCTGTACCACGTTATCCATACGATGATCTGATCTGATTGGTTGTGAGGTGGTCTTCCAGAGCCTGTGGTCTATTACATGCTCTCCTTGATCCTCTGTTATGGGGGATCATGGTGTTCTGGTAAGGGTGTATTCCTGCTGAATTGGTGGTGGATTCTACACAGCCTTTCTTTTTGTTCACAGATTTTGAGGACGATATTTTTACATTTTATGGATTTTACTTCACAGTGCACTGGTGTATTTTTATTTAATTGCTCGTGTTATGATTTTTAAGATTAATTTAATTTGTGCACTTATGGACTTTATTAATTATTGATGCTTATTTTCATCAACTCATCTTACATGGACTTATTATTAATTTTGGTTTCTATTTAATCAGTTATTTTTCGATTCTTATCCAGTTATTTATTTGATTCTTTATCACTCATATTGATGATCACTCTTACTCTGGACTTTATATAGATTTGGTCCACATTTATTTTTGGTCAGGCATTTACGGGTAGCGTGATTTTTTTATTCTTTCCACATTATTTTCTTGTATTGATGTTGTACACATTAATTGCATCTCCTGAACAACTGAATGGTTGGAAGTTAGTTTTGCAGCCATTTTTTAGTTTTATCTTAGTGCAGTTTTTTCTATTTCTTTACTAATCTAATATATGTGCAAGTGTTTTAGGTGGAATATTAGAAAACAGACGAGGACCCAATTCTTGTTTATAATTTTATAGAAGACATTCCATAAAACTTCATAAGCAATTATGTTGTACAAGAAGACAATGCAGATTGTCATATACCAATTCTGTGTAATGCGAGCAGTGGTGACTTTACAAAAATATTTAGCATTGTTATAAAGTCACGTAGCAGCATTAAATCATCATTGATGTATACGTTTTTGTGTTCAAAGTCACCTTTTTTATTTCCACCGGAATTTTCCTAAAGTTACTGAAATACTAACAATATTAATATTT
Source organism: Aquarana catesbeiana (assembly GCF_042186555.1). Classification (NCBI taxonomy): domain Eukaryota; kingdom Metazoa; phylum Chordata; class Amphibia; order Anura; family Ranidae; genus Aquarana; species Aquarana catesbeiana. The sequence continues at coordinate 196,795,575 of NC_133335.1, forward strand.
ATTATTAATAAATATTAATTTATTGATATTTTATTTAACTTAAAAAATTACTTTTATTTAATTATTGCATTAGAAGTATACCGTATATGTATACCTTGTCGACTTTTATCATCTGTTAGATACACAAGCCAGACTGGGGATGAAAAGAAGCCATTATATGAAGCTGAAACATTTATATGACCAAACCTTCCTAACTTTTTTTGATGCATAAATGCTCATATGCTGGTATAAATAATAGAGTTAGGCATCATGTGTAATGCTTACATTGTGCACAAAGACTGACTCAGCAGGTCACAAGAGATAACAACAGACATGAATATTCTCTAGAAAAATCCTTTATGGCAAAGGCGTACTTTCCAACATGGACTTACAGGACTTACAGGGAGGAGAGAAATTTAAATATCATTTTTTCACCCTTTAAAATGAGGTCCACTCCTAACGTGGAACTTAATTTGAATGAACACAGCTTTACACCATTTTTCTTCATTTTGAACAGTTTTCTATTGATTTACCTGAAGTTTGTTAGTTAGGCTTGATTCACACCTATGCATTTTTAGTGCTTTTTGCATTTTGCAGATTTGCACTACAGTCAGTTTAACATGTTTCCTATGGCACACGTTCTGTAGAGCAAATCTGCAAAATGCAAAAAGCACTAAAAATGCATAGGTGTGAATCAAGCCTAACTGCTTCTTTCCAGCTCATGGGATTTTAGGACTGGAATCTTGGGGTTAATGAGGAAAATTAGAGTTCACTTCCATTGCTTTGATACTAGAGAGTCATTGTTGTCTATTGAGAGGGATGTTGAACCTTTGAATATGAATAAGACAGTATCTTTTTATTCAGTGATTTCTCACATGTAACCTTGTCAGGAAGACATAACCTTCGGTCTGTTATGGTTTTCCTGTGGAACAATCACATCTATTACAAATGGGGCTATCAGTCGACACTTATTGTTCAAAAGACAATAAATGCTCAGTGACAGAACTTACAGCTATATTCCGTGCAGGACATAGCTGGAACCCTTGTGTCTCAATATTCCTAGAACACAAAAAGAAGACGACTGATTGCTCATCAAAGGATGATGCCTTATGTTTAAACCAAGTGCATGGCTAAGTCTGATAGACATCTGTGTGCCTAAATTTTTTCTCTCTATATTTCTCAGAACTGGATGTCTTATATCACTTATGATATCCACGTCTTTTGTTTGTTTTTATATCACTTATGGGCTATTTATTTGCTTCTCCTGGATTCTACCACCTGAGAACTGTCAACTGTCAGTTTCTGCACTGCCACACAATGCCTGTTTGCCTTTTGCCTATATACACTGTATTGCCAAAAGTATTGTGACGCCTGCCTTTACACGCACATGAACTTTAATGGCATCCCAGTCTTTATCCATAGGGTTCAATATTGAGTTGGTCCACCCTTTGCAGCTATAACAGCTTCAACTCTTCTGGGAAGGCTGTCTACAAGGTTTAGGAGGGTGTCTATGGGAATGTTTGACCATTCTTCCAAAAGCATTTGTGAGGTCAGGCACTAATATTGGACGAGGAGGCCCGGCTCGCAGTTAATTCATCCCAAAGGTGTTCTATCATGTTCTATCGGGTTGTGTAGGCCAGTCAAGTTCCTCCACCCCAAACTCGCTCATCCATACTATATTGCCAAAAGTATTGGGTCACCCCTCCAAATCATTTGGTGGAGTGGGGATTATGGTGTGGGTCTTTTTTTTTCAGGGGTTGGGCTTGGCCCCTTAGTTCCAGTGAAACGGACTCTTAAGGCATCAGCATACCAAGACATTTTGGACAATTTCTCCCAACTTTGTGGGAACAGTTCGGGGATGGCCCTTTCCTGTTTCAACATGACTGCGCCATAAAAGGTTCATAAAAACATGGATGAGTAAGTTTGGGGTGGAGGAACTTGACTGACCTGCACAGAGTCCTGATCTCAACCCGATAGAACACCTCCTAAACCTTGTGGTCAGCCTTCCTAGAAGAGTTGAAGCTGTTATAGCAGCAAAGGGTGGGCCAACTCAATATTGAACCCTGCGGACTAAGACTGGGATGCCATTAAAGTTCATGATGTGTGTAAAGGCAGGTGTCCCAATACTTTTGGCAATATAGTGTGTGTGTGTGTGTGTGTGTGTGTGTGTGATTGGAATTTGGGGGTGAGCTATACCATACAGGGATGAGTCACATGGGATGGGTCATTGCTGATGCATCTGTTCTCTGTGTAAATTGCTGCTTGAGCTATAGGGATTGTAAATATAAGGCCTTTCCCAAGGCTGTAAATTTATACAGATACATATGAAAAGGAGCTTAACACGCTACATCATAGTAGGAAAATAGATTGTAAGATCTTAATATTAATATGCCAAAACATTTTTAAGCTCTGACCAAGGAAAAAAGTACAAATTGCCTTTAACCACTTGTCGACTGCACTATAGCTGAATGGCAGCTACAGCACAGTCATCTAGTTCTGGGATGCTGTCATGTGACGCTGTCATGTGACGGCGTCCCATGATCACGCTCCCACTGCTTGCCCCTGCTGGGCGCGGAATATGCGCTCTGTGATCACAGTGACCTCCGGACACTGCTGATCACAGATTGAGGTAAAAAAACAGCCAGCTGCTCTTTACCACATGACCAATCACAGCTGATCATGGAGGTGAACAGATGCATCGGCCCTCCTGTCCTCATGCTGACAGCACGAGGATCGGAGAAGAGAGCCAATAACCGGCACCTCTAAAAGGGACTTATCAGTGGCGCCTCATCAGTGCCCATCAGTGCAGCCTAAAAAGTGCTTGTCAGTGCAGCCTCATCAGCGCACATCAGTGAAGGAGTAAAATGACCTGATTGTAAAATTTTATAACAAACTATGACATTTTTTTTTCAAAATTTTCGGTCTTTTTTCATTTAATTAGCAAAAAATAAAAAACCCAGTGATAATTAAATACCACCTAAAGAAAGCTCTATTTGTGTGAAAAAAAAATTACAAAATGTTGTTTGGGTACAGCGTTACCAGACCACGCAATTGTCATTCAAAGTGCGACAGCGCTGAAAGCTGATAATTGGCCTGGGCAGGAAGGGGGTGAAAGTGCCCGGTAAGTAAGTGGTTCAATTGCCTAAAAGTACTGTCAGCACTTGAAAGTGGGAGAAATCAGGCATCCCCCTCACTATTTGATTGGGGTTGTGAGATGGATTCCCTTTCCCACTTAGAACAAATGATCTCCTGGGAAAATGACAAGCCAGAGGCCTACAGGATCACGTGAACTGTGTGGACCTACTTTAGGTACTCCTTAGATGCTGGCTCTTATTTCTGAATCAGGTCATTTTAATTAACCAGATTTTCAAGAACAAAAGAAAAAGTTACAGAAAACGACAATTAACAAAACAAGACACTTCACACACCCAGCACATAATGTTGGATCAAGCAATAAAAGAATATATAAATGATTTGCACACAAGATATGACTGTAAGATCGTGCATCACACAAACAATATCAATCATACCACACCAAAAGAAATATATTCACCATAAACAATATTATAAACAATACACAAAAGAAGAGAGCGCAAAGCTGCCCTAGGGTAACTCGGCTTTAATATGGTAAAGTTAAAAACACTACAATGGTCAAACTCACATTGTGTGAAGATACATACAGTTTAAGGATTCCACTCCTTTAACCACCTCAAGATCCCGACAGGGGAAGGGGCCGTGGACGTTCAACCTAGCTGCCCAGATCCTGGCAGCACATCCGAGGCTATCCACCACCACGCTCGACGTGCAGATTCTAATGCGCATGCGTCTGGTCCAGACGGTGCTGCTCTTCGAGGACACACAAACCCACTCGAGCAGGGTACAGGGGGGAAGAGAATGAAGATGTCACACAGTTGCCATGACAATGTGTTTCGGAGGCATGGCCTCCTTCCTCAGGTCATCAATACTATAAACAATGAATATTTAGGAGGAATCACAGTTGTTAGTTTAGCTACTCATACAGTACACCTGCTACACAGCAACCTTTGCATAGTCTTCTCCTCGGCATCACTTCATATTATCTAACTGTCCTCCTCCGCACCCTAAAGAAGGGAGGAATGAGAAGATTCATTAGAGTCTCGCCACTATGGACCACGTTTTTTGGTAATTTTTTAGGGCACCCCCTTGTGTTTATAAGTTAAGTCTTTCTCTCTCCACAGTGTGAAGTTAAGTGCATCACGCCATTGGTTGTATGTAGGAGGTGTAGGTGAAATCCATTCCTGTCTTTTATTTTAACTGATGGGTTCTTTGCACATTGATACAGTACATTGGGTCCCTGTCTTGTACCATGGTCCTGGAGTTCCTGAGGCAGGGCTGAGTCCCTTCTCCCCGTACATTTTTTTTTTCATTCTCTCCCTCTCTCCTCTTGCGCTTGTTCCTTGTCTATTTCTCTTCCTCCCTTACTCGCAACCACTACATGTAGGGTTGCCACATCATCCCTTTAATCCAGGACACACATTAATTACACAGGTTCTGTGGATGATTAAGGTAGTAATTAAACTCACTTGGTGCCTTATCTGCATTAAATCACCTTCAGAACCTGTGTAATTCGTATGTGTCCTGGATTAAAGGGATGATATGGCAACCCTAACTACACATCTATACCTGTTGTCGTGCTACACAGGGATACATTTGACCCCGTGGACTGAGGGAGTGCCAGCGAGCCTAAAATAGAATGGCTTTATAGCAGACTTTCCCTAGAGATCATTTTCATATTAGCATATGGAGGCTCTAATACTGGATCCCACAACATCCTAATTAATACATCTAGTTGTATTAGTATTGGATATCCAAGTGTTTTTTCCATGTGCTCAGGATGAAGGTAGTCTATTCTATGGCCTCCTAGGGTATACTCTGATGCCTTGCTCATTTTGTCATGTATGCCGACGTATGTTTCCCATGAGATTTCTATGTATATTTTTATACTGGATTAGATATGGTCTGTGTCTGTTCTTTGATATGCTAAAATACAATACAAACTGATTAATCATAAACTGTCTACATACAGCATTCATGATCTGGCTGCTAAACAATCTTTCTTGCGAAAAGATCTATTTTTTGTAAATACGCAAGTTCAAATCTGGTAGATGCATATTGGTTCTTGTAGCAGACAAAGGGGAAGAGTGCTAGGGGCTTGGCTTGTATTGCCAGGAAAATCCATCCTGATTTATCAACTTTCCACTCAGTAGGCTCAGCCAGGGTTTGTTGGACAGTGTCACTGGGCTCTCATCATGTTTGTATGTAACTGAGTTTTATTGGTCTTTTCACTCCTTGTGTAATGCCTGCATGCTGACATGCTTTAACATGCAATATGGTGTGCTGCATTACCCTGGGAAACACTGTTTTTAACACAGTGCACTACAACATACAACATGCATTATGGTGCACTGTTACACAGGGGAGTCCTGTAGATACATTGGGGTGCTATTAAAAATAAATGACACCTATATACAGTGGGGCAAAAAAGTATTTAGTCAGCCACCAATCGTGCAAGTTCTCCCACTTAAAAAGATGAGAGAGGCCTGTAATTGTCATCATAGGTATACCTCAACTATGAGAGACAAAATGTGGAAACAAATCCGGTCAATCACATTGTCTGATTTTTGAAAGAATTTATTTGCAAATTATGGTGGAAAATAAGTATTTGGTCACCTACAAACAAGCAAGATTTCTGGCTCTCATAGACCTGTATCTTCTTCTTTAAGAGGCTCCTCTGTCCTCCACTCATTACCTGTATTAATGGCACCTGTTTGAACTTGTTATCAGTATAAAAGACACCTGTCCACAACCTCAAACAGTCACACTCCAAACTCCACTATGGTGAAGACCAAAGAGCTGTCGAAGGACACCAGAAACAAAATTGTAGACCTGCACCAGGCTGGGAAGACTGAATCTGCAATAGGCAAGCAGCTTGGTGTGAAGAAATCAACTGTGGGAGCAATAATTAGAAAATGGAAGACATACAAGAACACTGATAATCTCCCTCGATCTGGGGCTCCACGCAAGATCTCACCCCGTGGGGTCAAAATGATCACAGGAACGGTGAGCAAAAATCCCAGAACCACACGGGGGACCTAGTGAATAACCTGCAGAGAGCTGGGACCAATGTAACATAGGCTACCATCAGTAACACACTACGCCGCCAGGTAATCAGATCCTGCAGTGCCAGACGTGTCCCCCTACTTAAGCCAGTACATGTCCAGGCCCATCTGAGGTTTGCTAGAGAGCATTTGGATGATCCAGGAGAGGCTTGGGAGAATGTCATATGGTCAGATGAAACCAAAATAGAACTGTTTGGTAGAAACACAACTCGTCGTGTTTGGAGGAGAGAAAATGCTGAGTTGCAACCAAAGAAAACCATACCTACTGTGAAGCATGGGGGTGGCAACATCATGCTTTGGGGCTGTTTCTCTGCAAAGGGAACAGGACGACTGATCCGTGTACATAAAAGAATGAATGGGGCCATGTATCATGAGATTTTGAGTGCAAACCTCCTCCCATCAGCAAGGGCATTGAAGATGTAACATGGCTGGGTCTTTCAGCATGACAATGATCCCAAACACACCCCCCGGGCAATGAAGGAGTGGCTTCGTAAGAAGCATTTCAGGGTCCTGGAGTGGCCTAGCCAGTCTTCAGATCTCAACCCCATAGAAAACCTTTGGAGGGAGTTGAAAGTCCGTGTTGCCCAGCGACAGCCCCAAAACATCACTGCTCTAGAGGAGATCTGCATGGAGGAATGGGCCAACATACTAGCAACAGTGTGTGACAAACTTGTGAAGACTTACAGAAAACGTTTGACCTCTGTCATTGCCAACAAAGGATATATAACAAAGTATTGAGATGAACTTTTGATATTGACAAAATACTCTTTTTCCACCATAATTTGCAAATAAATTGTTTCCAAATCAGACAATGTGATTGTCTGGATTTGTTTCCACATTTTGTCTCTCATAGTTGAGGTATACCTATGATGACAATTACAGGCCTCTCTCATCTTTTTAAGTGGGAGAACTTGCACAATTGGTGGCTGACTAAATACTTTTTTGCCCCACTGTACACTACTAAAAAAATTAAAGGAACACTTTTTAATCAGAGTATAGCATCAAGTCAATTAAACTCCTGATCTGGTCGGTTAAGTAGCAGAGGGGGTTGTTAATCAGTTTCAGCAGATGCACTAGATGGGCAACAATGAGACAACCTCCAAAACAGGAATGGTTTTACAGGTGGAGGCCACTGAGATTTTTTTTCCATACTCATCTTTTCTGACAGTTTTTCACTAGTTTTGCATTTGGCTAGGGTCAGTGTGACTACATAAGGCGATACCTGGACCCTATAGATGTTGCACAGGCAGTCCAACTCCTCCAGGGTGGCACATCAATACGTACCATTGCCAGAAGGTTTGCTGTGCCTCTAGAAGAGCTGGTGGACAGGGCCATAGAAGGTCCTTAATCCATCAGCAGGACCGGTATCTGCTCCTTTGTGCAAGGAGGAACAGGATGAGCACTGCCATTGCCTTACAAAATGACCTCGAGCAAGCCACTGGTGTGAATGTCTCTGACCAAACAATCAGAAATAGACTTCATGAGGGTGGCCTGAGGGCCCGACGTCCTCTAGTGGACCCTGTGCTCACTGTGGAGCTCAATTGGCATTTGCTATTAAACACCAGATTTGGCAGGTCCACCACTGGCACCCTGTGCTTTTCACAGATGGGAGCAAGTTCACCCTGAGCACATGTGACAGATGTGAAAGCGTCTGAAGAAGCTGAAGAACATTATACTGCCTGTAACATCGTTCAGCATGAACAGTTTGGTGGTGAGTCAGTGATGGTCTGGGGAGGCATATCCGTGGAGGAATGCAGAGACCTCTACAGGCTAGACAATGGCACCCTGACTGCCATAGGTATCGGGATGAAATCCTTGGGCCCATTGTCAGACTCTACACTGGTGCAGTGGGTCCTGGGTTCCTCCTGGTGCACAACAATGCCCAGCCTCATGTGGTGAGAATATGCAGCCAGTTCCTGAAGGATGAAGGAATTGATACAATTGAATGTCCCTCAAGCTCGCCTGACCTAAATCCAATAGAACACCTCTAGGACATTATGTTTTGGCCCATCCGATCCCGCCAGGTTTCACTTCAGTCTGTTCAAGAGCTCAGTGATGCCCTGGTCCAGATCTGGGAGGAAATACCCCAGGACACCATCTGTCATCTCATTAGGAACATGCCCCAACATTGTCAAGCATGCATGCAAACATGTGGGGGGGTACCATTTGGAGTTGCTGCAATGAAATTTCAGCAAAATGGTCTAGCCTGCGGCTTAATTTTTTCACTTTGATTTTATTTTATAATATATTTCCCCATTGAGATCTGATGTGTTTTCAAAGTGTTCCTTTCATTTTTTTGAGCAGTGTACATATGTGCTTGGTGCATAACCATGTGTTGCATTACTGCAAGGGTTACTGCAACACGATGATATAAATGAGCTCCAAAAATCAACTCCTAGCAGGTGCCTTTATTTAATAATCAGGTTTAGTTTTTTCACTGCTGGAACTGCTTGCTGTCCAAAAAGCATACAGAAACATTTGCACTACAGTTAAGCTTCAGAGGATATTGTTGGCAGAAATATATTATAGAACTGTGCTTTTTCTAAAACCATGTAAGTATCTTTGTGTGTAACTTATTTTTTTAAATGTTGTATGCTATTCTTCATCAGTTGATGGATTGGTAATTAGATTGGGTGACTTTGAGAAATATTGAGTGTTTCTTACTTTGTGCAGGTGAGACCAACTGATTTAGTGTTAGTGTTATGTGAATATTAAACTATACAGTATGTATATGCCTTTTTTTGTGTCTTGGAGGTTTAATGTGTGTATCTGTGTGTGTAAATCTGAGCAAAGATAATCACAACACTCCCCACTGTGTTAACTTTCTTCTCTAATAAATGTACTCTGTCGTCCCCACTTCCCAGCCAATTTATCCTTGTCCCCTTTACAGAAGTGACGTTCCTGTCCCTGGGATAACAAGCCAACTTCTACATCTCACACTTAAATGTCATTTGTTCTGTGCAGTAACTGGCTGCGGATCAGCGATCCTACGCAGACCCAATTATATTAACCTGTGTGGGACAACGTCTTAATGACACCATATTAAAAAGAGAAGAGCCTCGGCTGGCTGGCCTTTTCTTTTTTACATTTAACTCTTCTGTTCATCACTAGGGAATGTAACATATGTATTACATGAGTTCTAGGTAGCTTATGAAATTCCGTTTGGTTGCCTATAAAAGGGAAGAGAAGAAATGTCTGGTTGGGTGATCTGAATTAGCTTTGAGTTGATAGTGGATTGAGTCACACTGGTAACCATTAACATAAGTAAGTGTGTGTATATTTAGGCAGTGTATATATATATATATATATATATATATATATATATATATATATATATATATCACATTTCTGTAAATATTTTATTATATTTTTTCATGTGACAACACTGAAGAAATGACACTTTGCTACAATGTAAAGTAGTGAGTGTACAGCCTGTATAACAGTGTAAATTTGCTGTCCCCTTAAAATAACTCAACACACAGCCATTACTGTCTAAACCGCTGGCAACAAAAGTGAGTACACCCCTAAGTGAAAATGTCCAAATTGTCCAAATTGGGCCCAAAGTGTCAATGTTTTGTGTGGACACCATTATTTTCCAGCACTGCCTTAACCCTCTTGATCATGGAGTTCACCAGAACTTCACAGGTTGCCACTGGAGTCCTCTTCCACTCCTCCATGAGGACATCATGGAGCTGGTGGATGCTAGAGACCTTGCGCTCCACCACCTTCCATTTGAGGATGCCCCACAGATGCTCAATTGGGTTTAGGCTTGGAGACATGCTTGGCCAGTCTATCATCTATACCCTCAGCTTCTATAGCAAGGCAGTGGTCATCTTGGAGGTGTGTTTGGGGTCATTATCATGTTGGAATGCAGCCCTGCCGCCCAGTCTCCGAAGGGAGGAGATCATGCTCTGCTTCAGTATGTCACAGTACATGTTGGCATTCATGGTTCCCTCAATGAGCTGTAGCTCCCCAGTGTCTGTAGCACTCATGCAGCCCCAGACCATGACACTCTCACCACCATGCTTGACTGTAGACAAGAGACACTTGTCTTTGTACTCCTCACCTGGTTGCGGCCACACATGCTTGACACCATCTGAACCAAATAAGTTTATCTTGGTCTCGTCAGACCACAGGACATGGTTCCAGTAATCCATGTCCTTAGTCTGCTTGTCTTCAGTAAACTGTTTGCGGGCTTTCTTGTGCATCATCTTTAGAAGAGGCTTCCTTTTGGGACAACAGCCATGCAGACCAATTTGATGCAGTGTGCGGTGTATGGTCTGAGCACTGACAGGCTGACCCCCCACCCTTTCAACCTCTACAGCAATGCTGGCAGCACTAATACGTCTATTTCTCAAAGACAACCTCTGGATATTACGCTGAGCAAATGTACTCAACTTCTTTGGTCGGCCATGATGAGGCCTGGTCTGACTGGAACCTGTCCTGTTAAACCACTGTATGGTCTCGGCCACCGTGCTCAGTTTCAGGGTCGTTGCAATCTTCTTATAGCCTAGGTCATCTTTATGTAGACTAACAATTCTTTTTTTCAGATCGTCAGAGAGTTCATTGCCATGAGGTGCCATGTTGAACTTCCAGTGACCAGTATGGGGGAGTGAGAGCGATAACACTAAATTTAACACACCTGCTCCCCATTCACACCTTAGATCTTGTAACACTAGCGAGTCACATGACATCGGGGAGGGAAAATGGCTAATTGGGCCCGATTTGGACATTTTCACTTAGGGGTGTACTCACTTTTGTTGCCAGCGGATTAGACATTAATGACTGTGTGTTGAGTTAATTTGAGGGGACAGCAAATTTACACTGTTATACAAGCTGTACACTCACTACTTTACATTGTAGAAAATTGTCATTTCTTCAGTGTTGTCACATGAAAAGATATAATAAAATATTTACAAAAATGTGAGGGGTGTACTCACTTTTGTGAGATACTGTATATATATATATATATATATATATATATATATACACAGGTGTGCTATTAAGTTTACACACCCTGGCAGAATTTATGATTTCTTGGCCATTTTTCAGAGAATATGAATGATAACACAAAAACATTTCTTTCACTAATGGTTAGTGTTTGGCTGAAGCCATTTATTATCAATCAACTATGTTTACTCTTTTTAAATCATAATGGCAACAGAAACTACCCAAATGACTCTGATCAAAAGTTTGCATACCCTGGTGATTTTGGCCTGATAACATGCACACAAGTTGACACAAAGTGGTTTGAATGGTTATTAAAGGTAATCATCCTCACCTCAAAGGTAGCGATGGGGGCAAAATTTGCTCCCAGTCTGGCCAACATATTTATGGCCAAATGGGAGGAGGATGTCGTCTATGCCCTAGACCCACCGCAATTGGTGTTGTGGGCTAGGTACATTGACGACATCCTCCTCCTATGGAAAGGGAATATGCAATCTCTGGATGAATTTATTTGCACCCTAAATAATAATCAAATCGGGATAGAGTTAACACATGAAGCCAGTCAGTCGACCATCCATTTTCTGGACCTGGAAATCTCGGTGGTTGACCACCACCTTTCCACAAAGACTTTCTTCAAGGCTACGGATCGGAATGGATACATCCCGACCGACAGCTGCCACCATGCAGCGTGGTTAAAATCTATTCCCCGAAGTCAGATGTTGCGAATCAGACGCAACTGCTCACAACTTTCTGACTACTATGACCAAGCTGATACCTTGAAGTTGAGATTTGTGAACAAGGGATACAATGCACTAGAGATAGATAAAGTGATCCACAATGTCTCCTTAATTGATAGGAATTCTCTTATTTCTGAACAATCTAAACCTATTGTAGAAAATAAACATAAATGGTCTTTCATTACGAATTTCTCCATACAACATAGGCAGATCAAGGACATCTTCCATAAGCACTGGAAGGTTTTAAAAAATGATACTATCCTTGGACCAGTCCTCCCTGAACAAGTTGGAGTAATTTATAGAGGCGCCATGCCCTTGAGGGGACAGATAGCTCCCAACGTATCAGATCCCCCTTCAGTTCCCTCTTTTTTTCAAGATATGAAGGGTTTCTTCCCCTGCCGGAGATGCAATGTGTGCAAATATAATACACATAAGTCCCGGAAGATCGACACATTTGGATCAACCATCACAGGTAGAGAATATTTTGTGAAGCACTTCGTTACTTGTTCAACGAGGTATATCGTATACCTCATTACTTGCCCTTGCGGGAAGCAGTACGTAGGGCGAACTATCCGTACCTTCGCCATAAGGGTTAATGAACATATTAAGTTGATTAAAAAGGGATGTACAAATCATAGTGTACCTAAGCATTACTTATTACATCATGATCGGGACCCTACCGGCACCAAATTCCAAATAATAGACAGGTTTACCCCCCACTGGAGAGGTGAATCATGCATACGAGGTGTATCAAGGCTTGAAACTTTTTGGATACACCAACTCAGATGTTTCACGCCACATGGATTAAATGTGGAATGGGACATCAATTCATTTATTAATCAATCCTAGTCATGGCTCTTTTTCATTCCTGTAATTCCCTCCTATAAGCTATGGCTTATAGGGTTTAACTGGCTTCTATTATTAGTTCTACTATTTAATTTTTGCTCATTATTAGGTCCTGTTTCATATTTTTTTTAATATTCATTTTCATATATCTTTTTCATTTTTTCATTTTTTTATTTTTATTTTTTTCATTTTTTTCATTTTTTTCATTTTTATTATCACATTTCATTTTATTTGTTATCCTATTTTCAATCCAATTTTTTGCAAATCTGTATCTGCTCTTTTTTTTGGCTAGATTTCCAATGAGATTGGTTGTCTAATATTTTTTCCTGTTCGTTATTGAATATTAAGAATAAGATTTTTTTATATTTACTGTATGTCAATGCTTGTCTTATAGCGTAGCTACGATGCATACTGACTTCCTGACTGGACATTCAATTTAATTTTATTAAGTCCATACATCTTTCTTTTCGGCGGACTTCTAAGACTGCTGTACTGGTCCTTATACATATTACTTCCTTTTTCAGAAGATCTGTTTGGAACGCATGATGCGCTCCAATAGCCTCTGTGGTATGCTTCCGTTTCCTGGGTGAACGCAATGATGTACGCACGAGGTCACGCCAGACGCTATCACGTGATACGGGTCACGTCCACGTCATTTACGGCGATGATCCGCATTGGGCGATTAAGAGAGGAAGGCGTCCTTTCACCCTATGAGCGTGCACGTTGAGACGATACTCATATTGAGGCTTGGTCTTTTATAGGTTGACTCACCACCTGGCATCTCATTGGTGAATTCATTAAACATGTGATCCCGAATGGAACGCACGCTACCAATTCAGGAAGTCAGCGTGCACGTTGCTGTAACAGCTGTACATGAGAGATTACTCAAACATATGTATAAAAGCGTGGTGGTGGCAGGTTGGTACATACCCCAGCAGAAGTCTCTTCAGACGAAACGCGTCGGGTCTCCTTGCTGTACCCAGCCACCCACACCACGCTTATTTTTCTATTTTTTATTTTTTATTTTACTTGAATCGATTCTATTTTTAAAACCAAGATTTTTATGGATTGCTTTGATGATCGTGATTGATCTAATAAATGCCAAACAAGAAATATTTTTTCGGATTTACACTATGTGGAGGTTCCTTGTTGTTGTTTTCTTTATGGTCCATATATGCTGATGAAAACGGTGATCGTGTAGACCTACAAGACAGGCTCCAGGCTTCCCATTCAAGAAAGACGTCTTCTGGTGTACTATCCATCTTTATACTGTCATCCATCACAAGACAGTACAAGCTCGTTTGACTCACCGCCCACGGCTTGTGAGTCCACCGAAGTTGGTAAGAGTATTCTACCTTACATTTTCTGAGTCTCTGTGTTATGAGGATATTTGCCTTGGGTCCCCTCTGAGCTGGAGCCTCTGCATTATAAGGATATCTATCTTGGGTCCCCCGTTTCAACTGCACCATGCAACATATGGACTATAATAATAAGTCTTTATCATCCATATGGGATTAACACTTCCCCATCATTATTTTGAACTGTTTTTTTCATATATATTTCTTCACTAGCAAAACGTGGACTTTTGAAATTATCAATTGCTGATTTACTTTCACTTTATATTTTTCATGCACATTTGCACTTTTTCTTCCAAGGAAAAGCACTGCACTTTGTTTGTATCACATTATCTGTGCATACACATATTTGGTTTTTGCCTAGTCGAGGTTACGGGCCACTTAAAATTGTGGTTCTACTTCTCCTTGTCTCAAAACCTTCTTTTCACTATATTTACCTTAGCGCTACACTTTTTTTTCTATACATCCTCACCTGTGAACTGTTTATTTGTAATTAGTGTGTGTGTATAAAAGGCCAATGCATTTCTGGACTTCTGACAGACCCTGGCATCTTTCATCCAGTGCTGCACTGATTCCAAGTCATGCGGAAACCAAAAGAATTGTCAAAGGATCTGCGGGTAAAAGTAGTTGAACTGTATAAAAAAGGAAAGGGATATAAAAAGATATCCAAGGAATTGAGAATCCCAATCAGCAGTGTTCAAACTCTAATCAAGAAGTGGAAAATGAGGGCTTCTGTTGAAACCAAACCACGATCAGGTAGACCAACTAAAATTTCAGCCACAACTGCCAGGAAAATTGTTCGGGATGCAAAGAAAAACCCACAAATAACTTCAGGTGAAATACAGGACTCTCTGAAAACATGTGGTGTGGCTGTTTCAAGATGCACAATAAGGAGGCACATGAAGAAAGATGGGCTGCATGGTCAAGTCACCAGAAGAAAGCCATTTCTATGCAAATGCCACAAAGTATCCCGCTTACAATACGCCAAACAGCACAGAGACAAGCCTCAAACCTTCTGGCACAAAGTCATTTGGAGTGATGAGACCAAAGTTGAGCTTTTTGGCCACAACCATAAACGCTACATTTGGAGAGGAGTCAACAAGGCCTATGATGAAAGGTACGGAGGTGGACCGTTGATGTTTTGGGGATGTGTGAGCTACAAAGGCACAGGAAATTTGATCAAAATTGTTGGCAAGATGAATGCAGTATGTTATCAAAAAATACTGGAGGAACATTTGCATTCATCAGCCAGGAAGCTGCGCCTGGGACGTACATGGACATTCCAACATGACAATAATCCAAAATACAAGGCCAAGTCAACCTGTCATTGGCTACAGCAGAATAAAGTGAAGGTTCTGGAGTGGCCATCTCAGTCTCCTGACCTCAATATCATTGAGCCACTCTGGGGAGATCTCAAACGTGCAGTTCATGCAAGACAGCCCAAAAAGTCAAGGAACTGGAGGCTTTTTTGCCAAGAGGAATGGACAGCTTTACTATCTGAGAAGATAAAGGGCCTCATCCGCAAATACCACAAAAGACTTCAAGCTGTCATTGATGTTAAAGGGGGCAATACACGATATTAAGAACTGGGGTATGTAAACTTTTGATCAGGGTCATTTGGGTAGTTTCTGTTGCCATTATGATTTAAAAAGAGTAAACACAGTTGATTGATAATACATAGCTTCAGCTAAACACTAACCATGAGTGAAAGAAAAGTTTTTGTGTTATCGTTCATATTCTCTGAAAAATGGCCAAGAAATCATCAATTCTGCCAGGGTATGTAAACTCATGAGCACAACTATATACACACACACATTCACATGCAAGTGTATATGCATATATAGTATACAATATATATCATCCAAATGAGAGAGCAGCACTCACGGGTCTTGAGAGGTGAACGCACAGTGAAGATTTTATTTTGACGAGCCACAGGCTCGTCTTCCTTAGTATGTATATGTGTGTGTGTGTGTGCATTTTGTAGGTCTCTAAATGGAATAATATAATGAACATTTTCATGATTTGTGGAAGTTTGCTGTCAGAATTAAAATCTGGAAGGTGACATTGCTACCTTTTTTTTCGGAGGTGCATGCTGTGGCCATCCTGCTCATCCATTCTACACTACTTACTGTGACTTTAAAAGGGAACAAAAATTGGCTTACCAGATATCCTGACACACAATTGGTGTGCTTTTCTCATATTAGAGGCTCACCAGATAATGAAGTCACTACAAAAGGATAAGGATGACAGCCCTGGAGCTTACACCTTTAGGGTCCATGCACAGTAAGAGCAAAAAAAAATCTCAGAACCTCTGGCAGAAGAAATGACATAGAAAGTGCTCATAGTAGCTTGCATTGCACAAGAGTTTAGGAGAGTTTATGAGCATTTGCTTTTATAAGAATTTTTTTTCCAAAACTTTTCCCTCTGCTCGTTTTCCACTATAATCTGTGTACAATTGAAAACTCAGAATGCTCCTAAACACAGGTTTGGATGCATTTATGAGCATTTAGCATCTTTTTCTGCCAAAACTCCTCTCAAAAATGCACTTATGATGGCTTTTTTTGCCTCTAAACTCTCCTCTTGAAACATGCCTCTAAACACCCTATTGTGCATGGAAACATAGGATAACATTGAGTTGCTTCCACAGGCAGGAGAAAAAACAGCAAAACTCCTGTACATGCAACATTTTTTAAAACTAGTGTGCATGGACCCTAATATCGCGTACACAAGGGCGGACTTTTCGATGGACTAGGTCCAGTGGACTTTTCGACGGACTTTCCGACGGACTTTCAAATGAACGGACTTGCCTACACACGATCAACCAAAGTCCGACGGATTCGTAAGTGATGACGTATGACCGGACTAAAATAAGGAAGTTCATAGCCAGTAGCCAATAGCTGCCCTAGCGTCGGTTTTTGTCCGTCGGACTAGCATACAGACGAGCGGACTTTTCGACCGGACTCGAGTCCGTCGGAAAGATTTGAAACATGTTTTATTTCTAGGACTGTCGGACTTTTGGGAAAAAAAAGTCCGCTGGAGCCCACACACGGTCAAATTGTCCTACGGAGTCTGGTCCGCCAGACCTAGTCCGTCGAAAAGTCCGCTCGTGTGTACGCGGCATTAGGCTCGGTTCACAGTGCTGCGACATGACATCTGGCTTGTGAGACCCCAAGTTGCATGACATGTCAAATTCAGTGTGTGGGAGCCATCCTAACTAATATTACGCAAGTTGGTCTGACTTTAGAAAAGGCTCCTGCACTACTTTGGGCTGACTTGGGTGTGATTTCAGCTCTTGTACAGGCACCTAAATAGCATCCAAGTCGGATCAAGTCAGAAGGAAGTCGCAGACAAAGTCGTACAACTTTGTCATTGCAGCATTGTGAACCAAGCCTTAAAAAGTTGGCAGTAGCAGTTACCATATTTCTGTCTTGAAAACCTCATTCCAAAATTTGGTTCCTTGAATAGTTACCTTGCAATACTGTCCAACTATATCACAAAGGCATCTCTATTAAACGTGTTATGAAGGTTGTTATGTTTTGTTATGTTATATGTATTGCTTACCAAGTCCACTTTGCCTGATTAATGTTATTCATGTAACTATCAAAATTAACAGTTAAAATCATAATTGTTATGCTGAAGTTGTCCAGAGGGAAGCATTGTACATATTAATATAACTTACACATTTCACATCTGAACGTCATCGCAGAATTCCTCAGGAAGGTCTATTCTGGATGTGCATGGATACTGGTTGGCTGTAAGGAAGAATTTCTGGCATTTTGTTTGGGATATTCTGATGCTCACGTCTAATTTTTGCTGACCAGCTTCTCTAGTCTGTGTCCTATTCTGTGGATGACAAAAGGGAATGATCTCTGCTCAATCAAGTCCTCTGTGCTCCCTCAGCAGGATGCTGTTGAAGAGACACGCACAAAGCAGAGATCAGTGTGGCTCTGGGGCTGGAGAGATTTTGTACAAGTTAATCATTGACCAGATCAGCCACAGTCTCCTCTTCTTCTGCATCCACCTCCTCAAACATCAATCAGGAAGGGGACCATGTGTAGGTGGACAGTCCTTCTACTCCTTGACATGGGATACTTCCAAGAGTACCACAGTACTGGGATACGTTCACAGGGATTTTCTTGATGTGCTCATGATTATCTGCTTCAAGCGTTCTTTCATTCAGTCTAATAAATAGCTGTATATTTTGAAGAGTCAGTTCATCCAAAACCAATATTGCAGTTCTGGTATGCGCTAAATATTTATATCACATATTCCTCTTAGGGACTCATGCAGTGAGATATCTGCGCTACTGTATTTGTTCCCAAGTTTTCTCGGTTTTCTACAATATGGGGTCTCACTTTCCCTGTTCTATTTTTTATTTTAAATTTATTTTAAATTATGGATAATGTGACAGGGGGACCAGGACCATTTAAAGGTGTCCAACAACGCCTACAATTCCCAGATGACAGGATCAGAATTGGGAATTATGACAGAAGTTTTCACTGATCCGGCCAACCTAGTTCTACCTCTAACTAAAATGTCACTTTTTGAGTGACCTTTTAAATTGTATTTATGTTAAAAAAACAATCATTCTCCATGTGCAATACACAAGGACAATAACATAGTAGGTGTTGGATACTCTTCTGAATTTATGGTTGTACTGAAAGGGTAAGTTTTGTTGGGGGGGATAAGCAAATCAAATAAAAATAATATAACGTATACAATTGAATGTTATTAAAAATGACCTTCCCTTTTCAATCCGCAGCACTGTAATTTTCTGTAAAATGCAATGCAATATGGCTACTTGGATGCGTTCGGTACACAGATAGTGTACAGAATGCCCCCTTAAAATGTCATTTCCTGCCTGTATGATTGGTTTACTGATTTTCCCAAAAGTCTGTGGTAAGATACAAGTCAGATTTTTGGCACCCCCTGCAACAAAAATGTCATTGTTGGTGAGGTACTTCCTAAAGGAATGCAGACCTTGTCAATTGTAGAGCCCTATAGGTGCAGCAGCTGATTGATAATTATAAAACCACGCCCATACAGGTTTATTGAGCACATGGACAAAGACAAACATTTCTTTAGAATAACCGCTTGACCTCCAGAACTTTTACCCCCCTTCATAACCAGGCCATTTTTTGCTATACAGTACTGCGCTAATTTAACTTACAATTGCGCGGTCGTGCAATGCTATACATGAATGAAATTTATTTCCTTTTTTTCCTATAAATAGAGCTTTCTTTTATGGGTATTTGATCACCTCTGGTTTTTTTATTTGTTGCACTATAAACAAAATAAGACAGACGATTTTGAAAAAAAAAATATATTTTGTACTTTCTACTATTAAACATATTTAATACAAAAAAATCGAATTTCTTCATAAATTTAGGCCAATCTGTATTCTGCTACATATTTTTTTTTTTTTAAATCCCAATGAACGTATAATAAAATAAAAGTTAATCACTGCATTATAACATCTATAGAGCAGCTGGCATAAAATTGTTGGTAACAATATAAATACAGAAGGGTAAGTATTTGCAGCGCTAAAACACATGAAAATATGCAAATAAAAATGTCACTGTAATTTAGCATAAAGAGTCCATATTCAGAAAAACTGGATCCACCAACGATGCATATAGGACAAAAATAAGGTGAATTAAATGTATCCTCCACCGAACACCAACACACCTGGCCTCTTACCGTAGACAGTGGACCACTAGATTATAGGTGGTCAGACAGGCATAATATATCCATAATATCATGACTCCACTTCACTTAGATAACAGATAGCTGGATCTTGTGTAGTCTCAACACATAATGGATCCACAGGTTCATGCGTTAAAATAGAAAAAAGCAACTCCTCATGGTCTAATATGTAAAATCAAGGTGAATTTATTCCATAAAAAATGGTCAGAATACTCACATTTCATCAATAAAAAAAAAGGCATATCAGGAACTAAAATCAATCCTAAGTTTCAATTGTTTCCAACCATCAAGATGGCCACGGTCGGCGTGTGTAGATCTCCACCCTATGAGTGTATATTGATTGGTTTGGAAAAGTTAGAGCATCTACAAACTATGGTATATGTATTGGAATTTTTGCAGAACGTTGCAGGAGAGCTGCTCTGCCGCCGCAGATGGTCATTGCACTGATGCACTGAGCAGCCTTTATCTGTGTGATGCACCAGGATCAGTGCATCAGAACTGTTTTCCCCATGTGCACACACACCAACGGCCATGCATTCAGTGCAGCTCCTGGTGTAAACAAGTCAAAGCATTTAACAAAACTGTACAAGGTTATCCCTTGATATACAAAATCATCTGCAAAGAACTATGAGATTGGGAAAAAAAAAGAAAACGAATGAAGTAAATGTTAAAATGTATTTAATGAAAATTGAATATCAGTTATTTCTCTCTCTATTCCGGCAATTAAAGAATAATTGTATGAAAGTTTGCTTTAAAGACTTTGGAGAGAACATTGGATTAAGCTCCCCAGCTTAATTGGCCTCCCCGCAATGCTCCTGACACACAGTACCTGAGCATCACTCAGCGGCATGCTGGCTAAATTAGTCAACCCCATAAATGTATAGACATCTCAGGGCCTGGAGGTTTGCCAGGACCAAGAGCACTGCATGGAAGCTAAATATTCAAAAGTCTCATTCTCTTGGAAATGCAGCCTTTTGATATAATTTATACTTTACATTTACTTACAGCAAATCTTTAAAAATACGTTTCTTGGAGGTTTTCTTTAGGAAAGAACTCACCTACAAAAATCTATATCCAAGCTCACATGGGCTGCGGCATATACCTTTAGCTTTACCATACCCTTTCATCTCTCTTAAAGAAGTTGTAAAGGTATAATAGTTTTTTTCTTTCTTAAAATAATAAACACGTTATACTTACCTGCTCTGTGCAATGGTGTGACCCTCCTCTTCTGGTGTCCCCCACCGGCGCTCTCTGCTCCTCCTCTTCTCTTGAGTGCCCCCATAGCAAGCCTCTTGCTATAAAGGCACTCATGCGGGCATGCTCCCAAGCCAGGCTGTGTGCATCCACAGACTCACACTGCTAGGCTCAGCCCCGCCCCTGGCTCCCTCCTCACAGGATTTGATTGACAGCAGCAGAAGCCAATGGCTCCCGCTGCTGCCTCTTTGTTCTGTGTGGAGAGGCTGAAAAAGCAATGCTGCTGGAGATGGGCACAGCGCTAGATTGAAAGAGGGGGGGGGGGGGGAGCTGATCATGGAAGGTTTTTTACCTTAATGCAGAGAATGCAATAAGGCAAAAAAGACACATGCCTTTAGAACCACTTTAAACATGTCGGACTAAACCTTTCTAATCAATAGAGAGATTCTTTTGCAGAGAGGTGTGCTAGAGCATTGGCTTGCTCAGTTAAAAGTCACTATTTGCATATTGGGTGTGGGATGCCTTTTTTTAAGTGTCTGTGACAGTTTGAAGCTGAATTTCAGGTAAAATCCTCCCCAATAGGACACAGATAGCAATAAGCTAGCAATAAGCTCAAAAAAAAAAAGAAAAAATGTTTACACATTAAAGCGCAATTTTAAGTATAGCTATTTATGCATAGTTAAATGTATCCAGCTTGGACCTATGTAAGTATGCATGTGCCATACCTGGTTGATCCCTATAGAAGCTGGAAATCCCTGTGGTAGGCAGCGCTACAAAACTAGCTTCCAGGGCCATGCCAAGAGCCTGTCCTGCTGCTTAGTGAACACATGAGCATGGCATGGGTGGCATTTAGCAAAAACTTTACATTTTCTCAACTAAAGCAAAGCATTCTCTGATTGGATGAGGTGAAGAGGCAGGTGAGTGATGTCACAATCTCCTCCTCGTTCAATCAGTGAATGCTTTGTATTTATTGAAAAAATGCAGCATGTTCTCCGATCGGTGCCTGTGCTGAGCGAGCGACCCCCTGTGTTCACTAAGATGCAGGACAGCCAGTCATCACAAGACCTGGAAATCAGCAGCTGTCACTGGTACAGTGATTTCTAACTTCCACATGGATCAGCCAGGTATGGCACATGCATAGTTACACAATATTTGACTTCCTGTTCCTTGTCACCAGAACATATGTGCCTTTGGAAGATCTCCCTTCTATTTCTGTTCTGGTGACAACCATAAAATTTGGATTTCCCACCTTCTGTTCTGATGACAGTGATCAGCAGGTCCAAGTGGGAGGGTGAGTATCCTCAGTGGAGGGGCACAGCAATAAAAATCCTGATAGAGGTTCTTACCATTCCACACAAATCAAAAAGAAAATGTTCTGAGTAAAGAAATACTTTCCTTTCTCTACTCTTATGCCGCGTGCACACGAGCGGAATGTCCGACAGAAAAAGTCAGACGGAAGCAGGTTAATCGTCTTTTCCGATTGTGTGTATGCCTCACCGGGTTTTTTTTTTTTTAGAAAATTCTGACGGACCTATAAATGGAACATGTTCTAAATATTTCCGACGTAACCAATTCCTATCGGGAAAACCGCTCGTATGTATGCTGTTCCGACGGACCAAAAACAACGCATGCTCTGAAGCAAGTACGAGACGGAAGCTATTGGCTACTGGCTACTGAACTTCCTTTTTCTAGTCCCATCGTATGTGTTGTATGTCACCGCATTCTGGATGGTTGGACTTTGGATTGACCGTGTGTAGGCAAGACCGCTTGAATGGAATTCCGTTGGAGTTCGTTCGGAGAAACCTTCAGAGTTTATTCCGACGGCTAAACCGGTCGTGTGTACGCGGCATTAATTACTTGTGTAGTTTACCTTCAGAAAAAAAAATCTTAAGAGAAGGACTCTAGCTGCAGTTTGTATGTATGCTATAGCTTGAGGTGAGCTAGTGGTACTACAAGCAAAATTTATGACGTCATGATGCAATTGGAGGATCCATTTTAAATAGATTGGACTTTATGGTGGCCTCCATTATGCACATAATTCTTGTTTTGATTAAGAGCAGTTATTAGTTTTTATTTTATGACACATTATTCCTGACGAAGCCCTTGCATGGGCGAAACATGTTGAATTGGTGGGTTTATATATTTTTTATGCTACTTATTATCGGGACATTGCAGGGAATACATTAATTTTGAGAAGGATGAGATAGATACTGCTGGTTTGGTCACACTCTGAGCAGCTTTTTTCTCTCTTATTGTTCCTCTACTATCTACATGTCCATGTAGAACTTTAAAAGTTTTTATTTTTTTGCCAATTTTTGCAAATTCATTGAATTTATAATAAAAGCTATTTTTAGGGCCTGGTGGGCTTTGTGTGCAGAAAGATAAGTGCAGAGCTCTCCACTTAATGTTTCATTTACTGTATGTTGTGTCTTGAGTATAACACCTTGTCTTTTCACCTCTGCTTCATACAAATAACTAACAAGCAGATTTATTTAAATTGGAGAAGAGGATTTCAAATACAGTAAAAGATGCAGGATGATGTTTTGCTTAGGGTGAACCTGTTGTTTTTTTATAAGGTTGCTAAAAGAAGTAAGTTGTGTAAAATAGCCTTGTTTTCACAAGATAACAATAATGGTTACATCCGCCAGACACGTTTAATGTTAGATTCAGCAGATTTAGTTGATAGAACAACTACGTAAAATTGCTAAAATAATCCTTTTCCTGTATTCGCAGAATTCACACAATGTAGAGATACCCCCACCCATAAATTAATATAATACCAAGCTCTCGTTTGTTTAAAACAATAATGGCATCTTCCTTCCACATGAAATTATTAGAACAAGGATGCTGTAATGGAAAACAGCTATATGAAAAAGCACCACTTTTGTAAGTCAGTGAGAAAACGGATACACGCAGAATCTGATGCAGCTGTGCATAGTAACCAATCAGCTTCAAGCTTATTGTCAAAGCTAATGCAGGCCATACATGGGTTAAATTCCGAAAAAAGAATTGTGCGTCCTGTAATCCAATGATGCCACCATTCATTTTAAAATTCGACCAACCAGGGTTTCAATTTCACCTCATGTTGCTAAGAAAATAAATTTTGTGACCGGGAATCTTCTGTTCTTTCCAGGTCACAGCTCATGCGCATTTTTTTCGATTATATTTCTTGCATGATTCTCCCATCATTGATTAGAAATTTGTTAGTTTTTCAAAAAATTTCCAACATTCTCGATCACTCAAAATTAATGGCTGCACGAAAATCAGGTGTTGCTGTGGCCCACTAATGGTGCAAAATTTGAACAAAAAATTCATAATTACGTTTTTCGAAAGAAAATTTGTTCAGAATTTGACCTACAGTATCTTACAAAAGTGAGAACACCACTCAAATTTTTGTAAATTTTTTGTTATATCTTTTCATGTGACAACACTGAAGAAATGACACTTTGCTACAATGTAAAGTAGTGAGTGTACAGCTTATATAACAGTGTAAATTTGCTGTCCCCTCAAAATAACTCAACACACAGCCATTGATGTCAAAACTGCTCGCAACAAAAGTGAGTACACCCCTAAGTGAAAAGGTCCAAATTGGGACCAGTTAGACATTTTCCCTCCCCGGTGTCGGTGACTCAATAGTGTTACAAGGTCTCAGGTGTGAATGGGGAGAAGGTGTGTTAAATTTGGTGTTATCGCTCTCTCTCTCTCATACTGGTCACTGAAAGTTCAACATGACACCTCATGGCAAAGAACTCTCTGAGGATCTGAAAAAAAAGAAATGTTGCTCTACATAAAGATGGCCTAGGCTATAAGAAGATTGCCAAGACCCTGAAATTGAGCTGCAGTTGGCAAGACCATACAGCAGTTTAACATGACAGGTTCCAGACCATACGCCGCACACTGCATCAAATTAGTCTGCATGGCTGTCATCCCAGAAGGAAGCCTCTTCTAAAGATGATACACAAGAAAGCCTGTAAACAGCTTGCTGAAGACAATCAGACTAAGGATATGGATTACTGCAACCATGTCCTACAGTCTGATGAGAGCAAGATAAATGTATTTGGTTCAGATGGTGTCAAGCGTGTGTGGTGGCAACCAGGTGAGGAGTACAAAGACAAGTGTGTCTTGCCTGTAGTCAAGCCTGGTGGTGGGAGTGTCATGGTCTGGGGCTGCATTAATGCTGCCGGAACTGGGGAGCTACAGTTCACTGAGGGAACCATGAATGCCAACATGTACTGTGACATACTGAAGCAGAGCATGATCCCCTCCCTTCTGAGACTGGGCCGCAGGGCAGCATTCCAAAATGATAATGACTCCAAACACACCTCCAAGACGACCACTGCCTTGCTAAAGAAGCTGAGGGTAAAGGTGATGGACTGGCCAAGCATGTCTCCAGACCTAAACCCTATTGAGCATCTGTGGGGCATCCTCAAACAGAAGGTGGAGGAGAGCAAGGTCTCTAACATCCACCAGCTCCGTGATGTCGTCATGGAGGAGTGGAAGAGGACTCCAGTGGAAACCTGTGAAGCTCTGGTGAACTCCATGCCCAAGAGGGTTAATGATGGACACACAAAATATTGACACTTTGGGCTCAATTTGGACATTTTCACTTAGGGGTGTACTTACGTTTGTGGCCAGCAGTTTAGACATTAATGGCTGTGTGTTCATTTATTTTGAGTGAACAGAATATTTACACTGTTATACAAGCTGTACACTCACTACTTTACATTGTAGCAAAGTGTAATTTCTTCAGTGTTGTCACATGAAAAGATATAATTAAATATTTACAGAAATGTGAGGGGTGTACCATTTTTGTGAGATACTGTATGTATGGTGGCTTTAATAGAACAAGCTGAAGTTAGAGGCTGATTGGTTACTATGCACAGCTGTACCAGATTCTGAGTGCACCAGTTTTAGTAAATCTCTTGCAGTGTGTCTACAAATAGGTCTTCTGATATACTAAAAGGGCATACTGAAGCAGTGTGTTGATAAGCATCAGAGAATACAAATGCACATTATCTTGGCAGGTATTCAAAGAATTATGCAGAGTATAGTTTGAATGTGAAACAAAACAGTATCTATAGATGTGAGATGGCAGTTGCCTGATCTGTCTGTTTTTAGGTGGATTGAGAGCCCTTAATTTAGCAGGTTATCTACTACCAGAAGTACAGTCAGTCAAGACCTATATGAAGGCATAAAAAGAGGATTTTCCACCCATCATAAAGCAACCCTGTTAATTTTTCTTGGTCTCCCACTTGGATCCCAATCTATGGATTAGGCACCTGGTATTTAATATGATAATTGGCCTCAGAGTCCAATAGGCCAAGCTAGAAAGCAACCTTGTTGACTTTTCTTGGTCTAACGCTTGGGTCCCAATCTATGGGTTGGGCATGTGGCATGTAATATGATAATTAGCCTCAGAGTCTAATAAGCCCAGCTAAGTTTTTTTAAAGTGACTTTCTGCATATGCTTTGAATTCCCCAGGTTTCTGGCAGGTTTACATACAGTAAATAATTATTTTATAAAAGCTAAACTGTAAGTTTTCCTATACAAGTGCAGCCTTTGGAGAGGCAGGGATAAAATAAAACACATATTCCAAAGCAAATAAACTTTTTAGAAGCTCTGTTTTCTCAATTGATTGCTGCCGCATCAATACCTATCCGATGTAGCAGGCATATGCCAGTTGAGACACAACACAAGCAAATTATTGGGTAATAATTTGGGTCAGTACCCCCTTTAGCCCTGGCATCTAGGGAAAGCTGGACAGACATCGGTGACACATGCTAGTCTGCTATTTTGGGGTCTTTGTATGGGTGTTTGAGGGTATTGGGTTCTGAGTTGCAATGTAGCTACTCTGCAAGGAACATACCTAAAAAGATTAATAATTGGCTCACTTACCTATTATAAAACAATATTCTGTTCACAATTAAATGAGTCCTGATTAATAATGCTTAGTTAAAAATATGTTCCTTGATTAATAAGTTGTAAAACTATTTTTTGATAGAGTAGAAGACTATTGGTGGTACATAATTCCAAGGCAGCAGTAGTCAAAGATCTTAGGATCTAAAAGAGGTATCTTTTTGAACATGGTCAGTGGCGGGGTATGAACTGTTTAAAGCTGTCAGGGTAAAAGCTAGTTTGGATAAACCACACTGGATTTATCTGCTGGAATATTCTCTGCATCCGTGTGAGTTGTCTCTTATTCCTAGAACCACGATCAAAACTACAACTTATTAGCTGAACACACACATTTTCAAAACCATTCTCTAAAACTTCCAGGCTAAAGCCATTGGCGTAAGAAAGTCTTCCCTGGGCAAAGAGTCTTCCGTCCCTTTAGATAAAAACCTCAAAGGTGAGCAAATTTACAAGGATGAGACGCTTGCTATAAATATGTGCCGAGTTCAGACGCCTGCCTAACATCAGAAGGGGTAATTAAATTCTCCCTCGCTTATTCCAGGCGTCCTGTGTACTGCAGGCATTGCATGGCTCACTTACAAAAGAAAGTGTATCAAAGAGAATTTTATTCTTATTTTTCAGTGTTAGGGGGACACAGGGTGGGTGGGCAAATCTACTGTATTCTGGAGGCAAACATAGCTGTCAGATCTCGGACCTGCTGCTTGGGGAATAATATCTGCTATTTACATAGCATTTCTCATCTAGAAAACATAGTGTAGCTGAGGTTTTCAAGCTTCTGTGCATCCACCTCAGAGTTAGGATACTAGTAATTAGAACGTCTAGGATATGCTTCCAGTTACTGATAGATACGGATAAATTAAATAGAAATTAATCATATATAATTATGTATTTAGAGTAAGTGAAGCAAGGTAGTCATATATTGATGAATACACACTTTTTCCAGTTTATATGTTTTTGTTAAAAAAATAATTATTTTAGTATTTAACTGTGCTTTTGACAGACAACGCACATGCCTTAGGTCATAACTCAGTAGGAGACGAAGAATGTTTTATAATAATTGTAAAGTACACCATGGATTCAATTCCAACTGTCTAGAATCACTGCAATTATATGTAGGGGCTTGTGCCTACTGCCTCCATTTCTACTAATTTGACTTTTTTGCACAAAGCAGAGTAAATGCAGGTACAGTTGGTGCCATTCTCATCAATACACTGCATCACAGTGGGATAATTTGGCGTGCTGAATTCACTGTGTTTAGAATTTCCATTGCAATGGAATAAATTAGTAGTAAAATGATTAGAAAAGCATATCCTGTAGATGCATTTTACACATTTTGCATGCTTTTTAACTTTATGACTAGATAAGTGACAAACTAGGAGATGGCTTAAAAATACCTGGTCTGCTTCTGGCAGCAAATAGAATAAGCTGTCAGCTCGTACCGACTGACTGTCTTTTTGTGATACCTGATAGTCCCTGTAAAGGGAACCAACTTCTCGTTCCGCCATTTTTTGGAGGGTCAGACAGATCATGTTTCAAGATTATGGTCTTAAGGATTGGGTTCTATCATTTTCTCTAAAAGCTCACTCTGCTAGATCTGTGGCACCTGGGCTTTTTGGCAATAGGCAACTGTTTCCCAGATCTGCAAGGATGCCACCTGGTCTTTTGTTCACACATTTTCTGAGTTTTAACAGGTGGTTATTTAGGCCTCATTTGCTTCTACCTTCAGGCATAAGGTAAGTGTAGGGCTACAGGTTTATGCTTCAAGCTGCAGACAACACCCAGTTTTGTTGTTTTTGGTAAGTGGGCCTGTTAGCGTTTTATTACTGTCATCCACCCCTCAGTTGGGCTGCTTTTGACATCCCAATAGTCTCTGAATTCCTAAAGTTTAACTAAACCTGTTTCCTAAAAACAGTTACAATCAAGGCAAGCAGTGAATGATAACTGTCACAGTTTGTACTCTCAACCAAACTGTCATGTCATGAAATGGCTGGTGTCAAAAGTAGTCACATGTGCAGCACTATGGCAACTGCAGATCAAACAAAGGCTAAGATGGTAGCTTTGTTGGCTTTGAAAGATAGGAAGGTTTAGTGTCGCTTTATGGAAGGAGAAAGAAAATATGATTTTTCCATTTACTTGCGAGTGGGAGTAGTTATACCAAGCTGGTCACTGTTTTTTTCATTTTTTTGGTGCCAATGTCCAAATCTTCCTGTTGACCACAGTATAAATTAATTGTGAATCCCTTTGCCCTTTTTGTGACATTCCCATGTATGTTCCTGTCTGGAGACCAAGGAGCTCTACTCAAGAGATAGCACTCCACGAGTTGAGGCAGTTATGAAAGTCTTGGAGACTAGGAGAAGGCTGGAACAACTAGGTGAGTTCAGGAGACTGAGGGGATCTGTAACCATCTACAACATGTACAGTATATTGCCAGGGTTGCTGGGATAGCACCACCATCCCTGAAATTACAGATAACAAGAGACAAAAACAAATATAGGACTTTAATAGTGAATAATAATACAATGCACACATACCACTGTTAAAATTCCTTCCATTTATTAAATTAATACAAAAAAAACATTAAAATAGAAGCATGACATAATTCAAAATGGCTTATTTGCTATATTCAAAAATATAACACGTAAAAATGTTATATATCATTTACAAATTTGTTTCACAGCTTGTCAGTCATATTCCCACCCTTTGCTACATACCATTTGCCTATAACAATGCTGTCATTACCTGCAGGGATGCACGGTCAGCTTTCCATTCCACACAGTTATAAATGTTGGTGTCTTAGATGCTCCTCCCATATAGTGAATATGAATGGTTTATTGTGAGCTAATAGAGGAGAGTGAAGAAAGCACACTATACATTTCTATCTCCCCACCTTCATCAAGGAATGGTGATCAAGTGATGAGTGATCAGTGACGTAACGCATTGGGTGGAGTCAAGTACTGTCAGATACAATAACTGGAAGTGCGGCATCAGAATAGCCATTGATCTTTTGTAGCATTTTTCTTCTGCACCGGTTTCTGTGCACCGTTTAATGTGAGTGCAATATTTTTTTAATAATAAAGTGATTTATTGTAATTACTACACTGTGGTGGTTCCTCTATTCCTCTGAGCACTTAGCAGCTAAAAGTGAAAGCAAAATAGTGGACCTCCTTCTGGTGGTAGTAGATTGGTGTCACTAAAATATATGGATTAACACTTTTTGGATGAAGTAATCGTCACTGTGAATGGGCTTAAAGGACTGTCACAATTATAAATTGGATGTTGTGTATATGATAATCATTGTATTTGACATATGATTAATGGAAGTGCTATAGTCACTGAAATATTAATTAGTTATTATATTTTTTGAGCAGCGCGGCACCAATATTTATTTCATTTGTTTTAGGTGTGGGAATACATATGGTGTCAGCAGCGGCTCATTGTGAATTCTTGGGTTTATATATTGTCACAATTGAGCTGGTTAAATGCCAGCGTACAAGTATATTTTAAATATATTTAAGTTGGGTTATACTGCCACTAACAGAAGGCTTTGGACCCTGGCAAAAAAAACCCCCAAAAACTAGTATAAACTGGTATAACCTCTCCCACGTCCAGCATGCCTCAGTTTTCTGCTAGTGTCCTAAGTGTGTCTGGATGTCTTTTCTCTACTAAAAAGAAGTTGAATTGTTTTACTAGCCATTTTTCCTTTTTTATTTTCAAGGCCCTGCTGGACTGGACAACTGTGGATCTGCTTAGAATGTGACTTTTGGGCACTGGCCTTTGCACTGTGATGCTTTCCAGGTATCTGTGTACTGTTTTGGTTAGCCTCGGTGCTTTTTCCAGGTTCAGAGTTGTGGCAGAGCCTCAGATATAACCCAGTTTATGAAGATTAATTTTATGAGTAGGCCAAGCAGTTTGAACATTGGAAACTACGTTATTAAATCCATTTGGTAACATTATAATCCATATTTCTTCATTGGTTTTCCATGGAAAGGTTGTAACCTTGAGGGACCAAGTTCTGCGTCACTAGGTGGAGTGTCGGACAGGCATACTCCATGCACCAGGTCCTGCTATTCATTAGAGTTAACACTTTCTTGCCACTGCTTCTTATTGGAAGAACCATGTGGTTTTACATCGGTTAGTCCTTGCTTCCACCCACAGTAACTGGCCACATCTGTCTGCGTTAACCTCTCATGCCTCCAGTAGCCAATTCATGAGTGTGCAAAGGTTTTACCTTATTTTTAATCAAATTGTCCCTGCTTGAGGTACTCAGTGTCAGAATCCAAACCCTCGATGAGCAGTCCTGTTGTATCAAGTCGCCCTGGGGCTCATGATCCATTAACGGTTCCAGCATGGTCTGCAGTGTTTCTTCTCAAGCGCCTGACACTGGGAGCCTGGAATGTTTTCCTTGTTTGAATCCCTAAATTCCTGAGACTTCCTTATGTCTATCGGGCCTAATAAAAGGTTTCATGGGCTAAATTGCTATTTTTTTTATTGCTAACTCTAATTGCAGAGGCTGTAGGTGTACCTCAATGCCTTTCCCTGCCTTTGACCCTATGACCCTTCCCTATGACCTGTGTGCTGCCTTATTGGCCTCTGAGCCTTTGGCTGCAGTAGCTCTAGCTGATGAACATAACTCCCAGGCTTAGAGAGACAATTTCAGATGTACATTGATGCTGTACATGCAAACTTAAAGCGGAACTTTACCCATAACAACTTGATAAAAAATAATGTTCTTTAGCAAGGAACATACATTCTACTTTATAATTCTGCTACTAAAATTAGTGTGTGTTGTAAATTACCTCCAGCATTGCTCCTGTTTCTTCTTGTTGGAGGCTGCCATTTTGCTAAAGCCCAAGCCCCTGAGCTGAAGCCAATCATGAAGCGGTACTAAACCCATTGATATAACGGTTTCAGAAAACAGTTACATTCCTGGAATGCCACATTTGCTTGTGTCCCCAACCAAACTGTCAAACCATCAAATGGCTGCTGTCATAACTGTAGCTTTCACCAGTGCTGCTACCAATATATACGATCCCTGAGAGGCCCTAAGACTACTAAAACTTTTCCAATGCACTTGCTATTCGTAGCCTGCCTGTACTCCTGATAAACAGTTTACACCTCTCAAACATTTTGCAGTCCAATACCCACTTGAGAAGGCGTTTATTGAGAAATAGGTTTTTCCAATCAAAGAGTGATCCAGCAGTGTCTCATTTTAATAAGGCTGTAACGATTTATGCAGAGGATGCGCCAATATTTAGGGATTCAATAGATAAGTTTGGAGATACTTTCCAAAATGTTGTTTTCTCTTGCAGGCCCTACATTGCAACTTGTTTGTCATGCATTGGGGGAATGAACTTAAATTCATGAAAAGGGACCCGATCTCTCCACATTGATCCTCTATTGTGAAGCGCTTATAAGTTATGCCAGAAGTTCGCATGAATCTTCTGAGGGTGAGCTCCATGTGTGGCTGCATGCTATCTTTTAGATGGGTAGCTGGGGGTGGAAAAACCCCAGCTCAACTGTTTCTTACTACCAATGCCACTCCAGTGTGAATAAAGCCCAATTCTGGCTGACAACTTTTGCCAGTAGCACTGTCTATCTGTGATACTCAAATTAGCTTGGTCACTTCTGCTAATGATTTATTTTTAATTTTTTCTGTCTTTTCTTTATTTATGTCAAAGGAAAAGATCTATAAGCCGGACATCATGAAGCAGACACATGTGCATGGTGAGATCAATGGTAGCCTTAGTCCAGACTCCAGCCAGACCATGCCCCCAATGTGTTTTGCTCCACCCAGGCCCGGATTTACTCCCTTTGCCGCCCCAAGGCCGGGCCCTTCAATGCCGCCCCCCCCCCCCACACACACACACACCACCAGAAAGAGCCCCCAGACATAATATGGTCAAAGACTGCAGACATGATACAAGAGATGGTCAGAGACTGCAATCATAGTACAGGAGATGGTCAGAGACTGCAATCATAGTACAGGAGATGGTCAGAGACTGCAGACATGATACAGGAGACGGTCAGAGACTGCAGACATGATACAGGAGACGGTCAGAGACTGCAGACATGATACAGGAGACGGTCAGAGACTGCAGACATGATACAGGAGACGGTCAGAGACTGCAGTTCCTACGGACATTAGTAGATAATGGCCGATCGGCCCTCTCACCTGACCCAGCGATACAGCAATGGTTCCTCTGATCAGGAGTCAGCTCACTCTGAATTGCCCGTGGCGATTCCGCTGGATAGCACCCAGATCTGTATTCCTGCAATGACTCCATTCCTTTCTCCGCCAGGGATGGCACCAGGCTGTGTGGCTTTCCCTCTGGTGGCACAGGGCAGCCGGGTTCTCTCTCTCTAATGGTTTTCCCTCAGCAGTGTCCTCTCCCTCTGGAGTCCTGGGTGTACTTTCCTGGGTGTAGACCCCCAGGACAAACCACCCCCCTCCATTAGTACAGACCCCCCCAGGACAAACCCCCATCCATTAGTACAGACCCCCACCAGGACAAACCCCCCTCCCTTCATTAGTACAGATCCCCCCAGGACAAACCCCCCTCCCTTCATTAGTACAGATCCCCCCAGGACAAACCTCCCTCCCTTCATTAGTACAGATCCCCCCAGGACAAACCCCCCTCCCTTCATTAGTACAGACCCCCCAGAACAAACCCCCCTCCATTAGTACGGACCCCCCAGGGCAAACGCCCCTCTATTAGTACAACCCCCCCCCAGACAACTCCCCCTCCATTAGTACAACCCCCCCAGGACAACCCCCTCTCCATTAGTACAAACCCCCCTCAGGTCAACCCCCTCCATTAGCACAGACGCCCCCAGGACAAACCACCCCTCCCTTTATTAGTACAGCCCCCCCAGGACAAACCCCCCTCCATTAGTACAGACCCCCAGGACAACCCCCCCCTTCATTAGTACAAACCCCCCCGGACAACCCCCCCCTTCATTAGTACAGATATCCCAGGACAAACCCCCCCTTCACTAGTACAGACCCCCAGGACAACCCCCCCTCCATTAGTGCAGACATCCCAGGACAAACCCCCCCTTCACTAGTACAGACCCCCCAGGACAACCCCCCCTCCATTGGTGCAGACATCCCAGGACAAACCCCCCCTTCACTAGTACAGACCCCCCAGGACAACCCCCCCTCCATTAGTGCAGACATCCCAGGACAAACCCCCCCCCCTTCACTAGTACAGACCCCCCAGGACAACCCCCCCTCCATTAGAGCAGACATCCCAGGACAAACCCCCCCCTTCACTAGTACAGACCCCCCAGGACAACCCCCCCTCCATTAGTGCAGACATCCCAGGACAAACCCCCCCTTCACTAGTACAGACCCCCAGGACAACCC
Source organism: Aquarana catesbeiana (assembly GCF_042186555.1). Classification (NCBI taxonomy): domain Eukaryota; kingdom Metazoa; phylum Chordata; class Amphibia; order Anura; family Ranidae; genus Aquarana; species Aquarana catesbeiana. Next base: position 196,829,776 of record NC_133335.1, read on the forward strand.
CCCCTCCATTAGTGCAGACATCCCAGGACAAACCCCCCCTTCACTAGTAAAGACCCCCCAGGACAACCCCCCCTCCATTAGTGCAGACATCCCAGGACAAACCCCCGCCTTCACTAGTACAGACCCCCCAGGACAACCCCCCCTCCATTAGTGCAGACATCCCAGGACAAACCTCCCCTTCACTAGTAAAGACCCGCCAGGACAACCCCCCCTCCATTAGTTCAGACATCCCAGGACAAACCCCCCCCTTCACTAGTACAGACCCCCCAGGACAACCCCCCCTCCATTAGTGCAGACATCCCAGGACAAACCCCCCCTTCACTAGTACAGACCCCCCAGGACAAACCCCCCTCCATTAGTGTACAGATGGAGACAGGCTTGGGCGGGAGTGAGAGACACAGGAGGACACAGGAGAACACGCGCCCCCCCCCTCCCCCGCACAGAGACCAGCCGCTCCGATCTCCTTCGGCTGCTCTCCTTCTCTGACAGGAGGAGGGAGGGGGGACAGGCTTGAGCATCGTAAAACCAGCAGCGGCGGTGACCTGCGGAGGACGCCGCCTCAGTCTGGACACACACAGAGAGGAGGAAGAGGAGGGAGAGGAGCACTCTAGTGCTTCAGCGCCCCCACCTCTCTGGCGCCCGGGTGTGCTGCATCACATGCTGCTATGTTAGTGTGGGGGGCGGCCGAGAATTCGTTGCAGGAGCGGCGCCGCCCCTGTACCACTGCCGCCCCGAGGCCTGGCCTCGGTGGCCTTGTGGGAAATCCGGCCCTGGCTCCACCCCTTGGAACCTAATCATGGAGCATAATCCATCACCCTGATTAAGCTCCAAGGAGCGAATTGAAACACGCCATGAGCGTGTAAAACAATATGTATACACAAGTCATTAGGTAAATGTAGCATTTCAGCTGACTGCTTTTTCTCTATCTATTCCTGCTACTATGGAGTTTGGGTGTAAATTAATCTGTCACTAATCAGCACACTGTAGATCTCTATGTTTTCTATGTAGCCAGCAAATAGAGAGACAAGCAATAAGACTTGGTAAATGTCCACATCCTGAGCTCCCCTCTCCCCTAATTTAACTTTTGGCCATTGATTAGAGAGTGCATTACTGGGATAAAAAGGACCAGTCACAGCAAAATTAATTCTTTTCACCCAGGCCAAACTACTGGATTTATTCATGCTGTGGGGAGAAGTTTATTCATTTATTTGGTAGAGAGTAAATCAGTGGAGGAGACAGAGATATAAAATATGTTTTGACTGATGCAAAGATTTATGACTTTTACATTAACCAAACAATTAAAGCAGAACAATGGTCATGGTGCAGGAGCTCTTCCCATATGTCACAGCATATTACACATTATTGCAGGCTTAAAACGGTTCTAAAGGCTGAAGGTTTTTCACCTTCATGCATGAAGGTAAAAAACCTTCAGTGTGTATCTTCCCTCTCAGCCCCCCTTATACTCACCTGGGCCTAATCCAGATCCAGCTATGTGTACAAGAGCAAAAGCTCTCTCGAATCTCTGCCTTCTCATTGGCTTCTGCTGCTTTCAGTCACAGTCAATGAGGAGGAGTGTGTGTCCCTTTGATACACAGGGGTGGCTCGGGAGCGAGCACACATGAGTGCCCCCAGAGCAAGCAGCTTGCTCTGGGGGCACTCAGCAGGGGAAAGGGGCTAGGAGCGCCGGCCAAGGACCCGAGAAGAGGAGGATCGGGGCTGCTCTGTGGAGGTAAATATAGACATGTTTGTTATTTTAAAAAAAAAAAAGTGAAACTTTATAAACCCTTTAAAGGATAAGTTCACCTTTCATAACATGTTACACCCATATTCAGGTAACACCCTCAGTGACAGCTAGCAAAAATGTAGCCAAGCAGGGTTCTGCCTGCCTCGGCTGCACCACTCATTGACAGGGCTCTGTGCATGGAAAGCTACAAGGTCCGGCAGCCTTTGTGGCAGTCGACTTGTAGTTTTCAGTGAACTACCACAGCGCTGTTGAGCGCTGTGGTAGTTCTTTCATGCTTCCTGTCAGATTGTATCTGCTTACTTGTACGGGAAAGCAGATACACTGGCAGATCTGCTGGAGACCTGCATGGCACCAGTGATCTGCGATGCTTTACAGGCTCCAAAAAATATAAATAAATAAATGCACATTTTTTACCTGCAAAAAAAATGTGTATTTATTATTTATTTTAAAAAAATGAACTTATCCTTTAAAGTTCCACCCATTTAAAAGTCAGCAGCTACAAAAAGTGTAGTTGCTGACTTTTAATAAACAGAGACTCACCTGTCCCAAGGTCCAGCAATGAAGGTGCAGGAAGCCTCGTTCCTCTCCCCCTCCTCTCCAAGGTGCCGGCATTCTAACTGTGGGCGCCTGGCTGTGGCTTCATAGCCGGGCGCGCACTGCACATGCGCGAGCCTCGCGCTGTGAATGGCCGGGCTATCTTCTGGGACCTGTGACGTATCCCAGAAGATTGCAGGTAGGGAGGGGGGAGAGGTGATCTTCCATCTGGCGCCGCGGCGCCAGGGGAGAAAGTAGGAGCTGGGTGCCCATAAAAACAGTGTATCCGCTCCTCCCCCCAAAAAATGACATGTCAAATATGGCATGTCAGGGGGTCACCGACACTTAAAGTGGAAGTTCCATTTTTGGGTATAACTCCGCTTTAACTCCTAGACTGACCTAGTCTCCTAGTCTCCATATTCTGGTAAGGTGTAACTCCACTTTTGTGGCAAAAGGGTAACTCCACTTTTGTGGAAAAAATATAGCAAATTAAAAAAGATACTATAGTATATTTAACAACTTGACCTCCAGAGGATTTTTAACAGGCACTGCGTTAATTTAACTGACAATTGTGCAGTCATGCAACGCTGTACATAAATGAAAATTATGTAATTTTTTTCCACAGATAGAGCTTTCTTTTGGTGTTCGATCACCACTGCGCCATAAACAAAAAAAGACTTACAATTTAAAAAAAAAAAGATTTTTTTACATGATGTTTTACATTTACATTACATACAACATATTCTATAAAAAAACAAAAACAAATTAAAAATCTAAATTCTTCATAAATTTAGGCCACTGAGCTATAAACAAAAAAAGACTGACCATTTTGTAAAAAATATATATTTTTTACATTCTGTTTTACATTTACATTACATGCAACATATTCCATAAAAAAATGTAAATATCTAAATTCTTCATACAGGCAAATATGATTCTGCTACATATTTTTGGTAAAAAAATCCCAATAAGCGTATATAGATTGGTTTGCGCAAACGTTATAGCATGGGCTATATATTGGAATTTTTATTTACTTATTTATTACTAGTAATAGCGACTTATAGTGGGACTGTAATAGTGTCGTGGGCAATCTGACACTAACTGACGCTGGATTGGAACTAACTTACTGACACTGACATCACCAGTGACACTAATACAGTGATCAGTGCTAAAAATATACACTGTCACTGTACTAATAACACTGGCTGTGAAGGGGTTAACATCTAGGGCTATCAAAGTGTTAAGTGTTTGCCTAACAAGTGTGTGTAATGTGTGCTGCTTTTTACTATATATCTCTTTGTTTCTTATCCCTGCTTTGCAGATTTTACCTTCTGTACAGAGCCCTGTGTTGTTTGTCAACACAGGGCTCTGGGCTGTGATTGGACACAGCCAATCAGCAGGTCCAAGCCATGAATTATTGGCTGGGACCTGCCAACAAAATCCTGCTGTGTATAATCACAGCGGGTGTCATTACAGGGAGAGCATGCTCTAAGCCCAGAGGAGGACATTGACACATGGGATATGCAGTACATTGCGAGTGGGCGGTCTGGAATAGGTTAATATAAGAATAAATAAAAATAAATGAATAAATCTTAAAACATACCTTATTTAATGTGAAACTTGGGTTTGTTTGTTTTTGTTTTTTTAGCATAGATGCTCAGTTCTTGGTTTAGCTTGATATAAGCGCACAAAACGCCACATTGAACTATGAGACATGGGTGTAAAACACAGAGGCTAATAAAATATAAAACAGAATGCCATAATACTGTAAATTTCTGAATTATAGAATAGCAATAAAACACACATTTTGCACTCACGCTAAGTGCACAACAAGCTCCCCATTGGTGCTCCATACAAACCAGTGCAAAGCCCACTCTGTGTTCAATGCAAGTCTGACTGTAGACAACACCGCTATCAAAAATACTCTTGCCTATATTTTTACCCCACTGTTCCAAAAAAGATAATTCCCAAAACAGGAGATCTCGAGGATAATAACCAAAACATACTGACCTAGTAATTGGCAGCAGCTCTTTAGTATTTGTGCAGCACACCTCTATTTTCTTAGCATCAGCATAGAAAAAAATATAATTTCTTTCCTGTCTTTATTTTGTTTTTCGTGGGAGTAAATATTGTGGCAGCAATATATGGCACACGTTCTAGACATTACATCCAGCATACATTTTCACCGCTGGTAATACTAATGCCCTGTACACACGGTCGGACATTGATCGGACATTCCGACAACAAAATCCATGAATTTTTTCTGACGGATGTTGGCTTAAACTTGTCTTGCATACACACGGTCACACAAAGTTGTCGGAATTTCCGAACGCCAAGAACACGGTGACTTACATCACGTACGACGAGACTATAAAAGGGCAGTTCAATACCAAGTGCGGCACCCTTTGGGCTTCTTTTGCTAATCTTGTGTTAGTAAAAGTTTGGTGAGAGACGATTGGCGTTTTTTCAGACTCGTGGTTTTCAGATCGTATTTCTGCTGTTCAGTTTGTGCTTGTGGGTTTGTATCTGGTCTTCAGTGCATGCAGCGAGTTCCCATTGACTTGTCATGGTGTTCTTGTCCGTTCATTACTGATTTTCAGGTCGCTCTTCACAGGTCTTGCTGTTCTTCAGTGCATTCTGACCAGCCGACCGTTTTCTAGCCATGTTGCGTGTACGTACTCATCGTAGAATTTGTGCTGTGCGGGGGCTTGGTGTCGGGGTTCTTACCTTGACACAAGTCCAGTCCATGAACAGGGTGGGGAGGAGTTCATGGACCAAGAATTGGTTGCTCCAGCGTGACCAATTCTGTCACATGCCATTGCTCCATGAGATCCGTGAGAATAACCCTGACGATTTCAGGAACTTTCTCCAGATGACGGACCCCGTATTTCACTGTTTGTTGGCTTTGCTGACCCCTTATATCAGCAGGCAGGATACCTGCATGAGGCAAGCCATCACTCAGGAGCAGAGGCTAGTCGCCACCCTGCGGTACTTGACGACGGGGAGAAGCCTGCAGGAGCTCTAGTTCTCGACAGGCATCTCCCCCCAGGCTCTGGGGATCATTATCCCAGAGACCTGTTCTGCTATCATCCAGGTCCTGCAGAAGGTCTATATTAAGGTAAGATTTTTATCCTTTAACATCACATTTTATTGTATTTAATGTTTGATAATGTATTGTATTTCTTTCTTCATTCCCTAATTACCATGATTGTAATATGCTGCGAATGTCCCCTTTGTCCTCATGCATGCTGGATTTTGTTAAAAAAAAAATTTTGTCCTTCATACATATTTTCCTTCACTTACCTCCCCAGCATGCTCTCCTGGGCCTATATCCACCTCGCCTAGTCACTTAACAAGGTATTTTGTCAGCTCCATAGTAGTGCTTTACCCTAAACACCCCCTAAAATGTGTACAATTGTGATTTGTGCTTTAAATTCTGGCAGAGTGCCAGAGGTTTTTTTTTTTGGGTCCCAAAATCATTTGGAACCCTCCCTCCTCCCCAACTTCTAACTCAGCTGATACCAATCCTCTCTCTGCTGACTTTGCCAAACCCATACACACTATACCTACCTCTTTTGTGGTCATATTTATGGATGAATTCCCCAAAGCATGTAGTGCAAGGGACTGCCTGAATACTTTCAAATGGTACTGTTTAAAGTTTTTGTATCCTATTATTATCTTGGGTAAAAGAAAAGGCAAATCACCGCGCTATAACATAAATAATTAGTGCATAAAGTGTACTGAAAAGAAGACAAAAAATTGAAAGCAATCAAAAAGTGACAAATTATTAGTCAAAAAACAACATGAAAGCAGCCGCTAAAAAGTGGGATACACACATAACATAATATATACAAAAAAAGCAGCGCTGTGAGAAAAAAGTTATATATGATATAACCAAACAAACACGTGAGATATTAAGCCCAAATTAGAGGTAGGCTCCAAGTTCATAAATTGCATGAATAAAATGAACAATCCTATCCGATATCGATCATAGATGGTGGATAAAAAAGATGAAGTGAGTAGAAAACAATAAGTCCTTCACCGCACCACTGTGGTAAAATTATAATGCGCGCTTACCAAACGGCAAGCTTGGAAGAGCTTGCGACCTTGACCCGGTCGGGGCCTTTCAGGATGGAACCATCAAAGAGAACCACGCCACCTTGGTTTGAATTAAGCACGCTGTTCTTCCAGTTACCACTCTAAGTGGAGATGTGACACTGGCTAGGGATAAACCTCAAAGGAGGTATACCAAGAAAGAAGGAAAAGCAACATAGCGTAATCCTGCTTTACTTTTTATTAAAAACAAAAGAATTGCACTTACATTCGGAAAGATAACACAAACATATGAGCCGGCCGGCTAGAGAGCGAACGCCCGTCCTGTAGACTGTAGACGGTGGATGCAGCACGTCAGCACGCCCGACGTACGTTTCGTCACACTCTGACGTCGTCTGGGGCACGAGACGACGTCAGAGTGTGACGAAACGTACGTCGGGCGTGCTGACGTGCTGACGTGCTGCATCCACCGTCTACAGTCTACAGGACGGGCGTTCGCTCTCTAGCCGGCCGGCTCATATGTTTGTGTTATCTTTCCGAATGTAAGTGCAATTCTTTTGTTTTTAATAAAAAGTAAAGCAGGATTACGCTATGTTGCTTTTCCTTCTTTCTTGGTATACCTCCTTTGAGGTTTATCCCTAGCCAGTGTCACATCTCCACTTAGAGTGGTAACTGGAAGAACAGCGTGCTTAATTCAAACCAAGGTGGCGTGGTTCTCTTTGATGGTTCCATCCTGAAAGGCCCCGACCGGGTCAAGGTCGCAAGCTCTTCCAAGCTTGCCGTTTGGTAAGCGCGCATTATAATTTTACCACAGTGGTGCGGTGAAGGACTTATTGTTTTCTACTCACTTCATCTTTTTTATCCACCATCTATGATCGATATCGGATAGGATTGTTCATTTTATTCATGCAATTTATGAACTTGGAGCCTACCTCTAATTTGGGCTTAATATCTCACGTGTTTGTTTGGTTATATCATATATAACTTTTTTCTCACAGCGCTGCTTTTTTTGTATCTATTATTATCTTGATAGGTAATAGCAGAATGTAAAAATGTGCTAAAATGTGTACAGTGTGTATTTATCTCTTTGTATTATGACACTTCTTACCTGTCCAGTGGGCTGCCAATAGTGTAAGTAAGGAGGAGCTGGTCAAAGTAATACACATTATTTAGGCATTCATCTCTCAATGAAGTGGAGAGGGTCACCTGGCCAAAACATCTCCCCCCACCCCTAAATTTTTTTAAATGGCCCATGAGAGGGTGGGGGGAGGAATCTGATAGGTGGACCTTATACCTTTGTCTTTAAATACTTCCTAAAATAAATGTTATACTGATGTTGGCCAAGAATGTTTGCGTCTAATCTGCTTTCCATGTTTATGTGCAAAATGATTAATTTATTTGTATTGTTTGACTCCACAGTTTCCTTCCAACCCACAGGAATGGCAGACTGTGGCCTCCCACTTTGCCCAGCGGTGGGACTTTCCTAACTGCGTCAGGGCAATTGATGGGAAACACGTCCACATAGTCCCACCCCCCAACTCGGGGTCATACTACTATAATTACAAGGGGTTCAATAGTATTGTGATGTTGGCGGTGGTGTCGGCTACTTATGAGTTCCTGTATGTGGACGTGGGGAAGAATGGCCGGATGTTAGATGGTGGAGTCATTTCCCAGACGGGGTTCTACAGGCATCTCCAGAATGGCAGCTTGGGCTTGCCACCCCCAGAAGACAATGCGGAAGGGCTCCCATTCGTCTTCGTTGCGGATGAAGCGTTTGCGCTGGGGGACCATCTTATGAGGCCATTCACTATGAGGACCCTCACCCCAGACAAGAGGGTTTTTAATTACTGGCTGGCCAGAGCCAGAAGAGTGGTGGACAACACGTTTGGAATAATGGCCAGCCGGTTCCGCCTATTTCTTACACCGATACACATGGCGGAATATAAACTCAATCACATCATCATGTCTTGCTGTGTTCTCCACAACTTTTTAAGGAGAAATTCTTGGAACTATGCTGGCTCAGTTGGGCCTGAAGCCGGAATTTATAATAATGAACCAACCCTGACGACACTTGAAGCTGGCCGTCCTGGCTTGCCCCCCCAGAGTGTCCGCGAGGTCCGTCTAAGATACATGGAATACTTTGTGGGTAGGGGGGCCATCGATATGCCAGACAATGTCTGAGACATTTTTTAAATAAAAATATATTTTAAACTGAACAAATATTTGCTTTGATTTACTGCTTGGCTTTCTTTTAGCTGACCATGACCGAAATTTGGGGAGTCCTGAAAATGGCGTGATTGTGTAAAATTATAAAGCACTGTTGGGTGTTATTTACTAAAGGAAAATACACTTTGCACTACAAGTGCACTTGAGACTGCACTGAAACTGTACTTGTAGTGCAAAGTGGATTTGCCTTTAGTAAATAACCCCCATTGTCACTGAAAACAACAACTTTACCCCAAAAAATGCTTTGCAGCATTGAAAGAAGAAGCCACACATTGTTGATTGTCAAGCTTTTTAATGAAAGCACAATCACATGTGCATTTCTAATAAAAGGTTTTAAGAACAAACCAACATGTTTGTTGTATAACATTTTTTTAGGTCACATTAAAAGTAGAAATTGCCTTTTAAGGTTAAACAGGCATGTTTAAAACCATAAAAAATACACAACTCTGGAACCTACAAAGTTCAACTTTTATAAAAAGTGAAGGCAATATCAGATATGAGTATTTATAAGCTGTGTTTGATATTGCGTTCAGCAGATGGGGTGAAGTCACCCCTGGAAAAGCCAAATTTTGAAGATGCACACAAATTGCAGAATGTCAACATGTGCTAGCTGCCATCATGGGGGATCAATGGATGTGTTTTGTGGGTGCAACCCCTTCCTCTCAACTACTTTATTACTGAGGAAGGGGTTGCACCCACAATACGCGTACATTGATCTCCAGTGATGGCAGATAGCACATGTTGACACACTGTGTGCATCTTCAAAAATTTGGCTTTTCTTTAATATGTCAAAAAATTGTCAGAAAAAAAACCAAGATGAAAGCAGAAATAAGTTAGGGATTTCTAGGGGTTTTAAATTCACCCTAAAACATCAATGATGTTCTTCATTTTGTTTTGAACATCATTGATGTTTTGCTTGATGTTTTCTAAATCCCTATTACACCCCATTATCTCCCCGATGAGGATCTGGGCACTTTCACTGGTGAAATGACATTCCTCTTCCACAACATCCACATCACCTAAAATATTAAAAAAAATAAAACCACGTATTATAAATATGCAGGCATCCATCTCTTACCTGAGCCTGTGGTCGCAGACACTCACCTGTTGTGGTGACAATTTCCACAACGTCTCCTTCCTCCTCCTCTGGTTGGGTTTGGGGGATTTCCCCTTCTTCCTGAGGTGGGGGGTCCGTGGTCTCCTCTGATGAGTGGTGTCCTCCGAGTCTTTTCTCCCCTATGTGAACAAAAATAGGTATACTTAGCACACAGATATTTGATAGAAGAAATGGGAATATTAAACATTGCTTGGAAGTGGGGTACAATTGTCTCTTTTGGCAGAGTTTGTAAAGCTTGAATACTTACCTGTTTTGTACAAGCTTCACAGATGGAGTCACCCCTATAGTATACACTGGAGCACCTGTGTGGGCCCCCTAATAAAAAGGGTGTTTTTTTGTCCCACACTAGTGCTCCAGCGTCCAGATGTGTAAACAACTGCTGAGTGTCCTCTGCTTACACAGAATCTAGTTTGCATTTCATTCTAGTTACTAACCCATTTAGACAACAAAATTATTTTAAGAGAAGTAGGTCAGAAAAAATGTATTGAACTGCATCTGGACAAAACATGGTGTTTTATTGGCCGAACGAACAATGTTTCCGACGAACGAATAATGTGTCCATGAGCATGAAAGTTGCCATTTTAAACTGTACAACAGTAAAGAAAATCACATGGAGCAGCACGACCGTTATAAAAATAAAGAATAGGAATACAGGACAACTACTTACTTTTTTGCAGCACTCTCCTGATCCTTCTATACTGATTGTGCTCCCTGATTTTGAGGTCTGACCACCGTTTTCTCAGTTGATACTTGGATCGCCGTACCCCAAAATTTCTGTGCAGACTCTTCACAACTTTCACCATTATCTTGGCCTTTCTGATATTGGGGTTGGGGTGAGGTCCATACTTCCCGTCATAGTCGGTCCTCTTTAATATGTCGACCATCTCTACCATCTCAACAAAGGTAATATTTGATGCCTTAAATCGTCTCCTCTGGGATCATGACATTTCTGGCTCCGGCCTTTCCTCCTCCTCCTCGTTGCTATAATTAGCACGCACCTGCTCTGTCTCCGCCATGTGCTCTCCCCCACTGCGCCGAACGAGAAGGGGCGGGGAATAGACTAGAAAGAACATCAGGGGCGGGCGGAGTTTCACACATGCGCAGTGTATATAAAGTGAACACGCATGCATCGTACGTACGATCTGTGAGCGGAGGAAGGAGTATAGGAAGCGCCGATCGTGATAACAAAGGTAACATTTAAACTTGGGCCTATACTGCTTATAGATTGAGGCCTATATTGGGACAAGAGTAGGAGACTTTAGCCTGACATTAGGGTTTGTCTTGTGTATTGCAGATAAAATGGATGGCTTCAATGACCGCAACTTCCTCCCCCTGTTCATAGACAAATACAGGGAGCTGCCCTATCTGTGGCAGGTCAAACACCCGCATTATAATCATAAACAAAAGAGGCAGGCAGCGCTGGAGAAACTGCTGGAGTAGGTGAAGCCGGTGGTCCCCTCAGCAACCATCCCCTATTTAAAAGCCAAAATTGGTGGCCTGAGGAGCACTTATAATAGGGAGTGCAATAAGGTCCAGGATTCCCAGAGATCAGGAGCTGCAGCAGATGACGTTTATGTCCCCAGGCTGTGCTACTATGAGAGACTTTGTTTTCTGTCAGACCAGACTGAAGTCAGGGAATCCCTCTCAACCCTTCCTTCCACTCTTCCTTCCACCCTATCTTCCACCCCAACTGAGGCCTCCAATGTCCAACCTGGGACTTCCAGCCAGGAAGAAGTGGAGGAGCCCAGCTTGAGCCAGGTATAGCATTGTTCTACAGATTTCTGGTCAATAAATAAATGATGTTTACTAGATGTTATTATTGATCACTAATTGGTGATTTAATAAAGTGTTTTACATATCAATAGACAGTGGGCAAAAATAATTGGGGCAAGAATGAAAAATGCTAGTGTCAGAATGATAGTCTTTTATATTTGTTAACATTCAATTTGCAACAGTCAGGAGGTGAAAACTGTGTGTGATTGATGAAGAAAAAATTAAAACTATGTCCCTTTTTCATACACAGGAAGACCTCAGCCAGGAGGAGGCTGTGGAATGTGGCACACAGGAGGAGGCTGTGGAATGTGGCAGCCAGGAGGTGTCCGGGGTAAGTGGCAGCTAGGAGGAGGCCGGGCCCAGTTAGAGCCTCACAGAATTCCAGGTTCCTTCCCTCCCCCTTCCAAACAAAAGACCCAGGAAGAGGAGTAACGTGAGGAGTCAGCACTCAGGCTGATTCAGGAGGCTTCTGCATCCCACAGAGCCACCCCCACTCGTGAAGAGCCCTTTGCCTGCATGGCTGCCACCAAACTGCAGGACATGCAGGAGGGCCAACGTCTCATGTGTGAGGAAATCATTTATAAACCATTAACTAAGGGGGTCCTCCTCCTCCTGCCACAACTCCACCACCACAGACACAGCGTGGAAGGAAGAGTGGAAGGAAGACAAGAAAGTGATGGCTCTGGGTTCAGTCTGGTCTGACAAAAGATGCAGGCTCTTGTATGACCACAGCCTGGGGACATACATGTCATCTGCTGCTGTTCATGATCTCTTGGACTTCTGGACCAGAGTGTACTTCCTCATATATGGACTCCTCAGGCCATCAATTTTGCATGAAAATAGTTGATGTGTGCCCTAGGGGCCAAAGGCTTCGCCAATTTCTGCTGTTTCTCCAGCGTTGCCTTCCCTCTTTATTTGGTTATGACCCCTTAATACATTTTTGGTTTGTTTTATTATACTCGCCTATGTTTTCGCCTATGTTTTCGCCTATGTTTTCCTTCAAAAAGGACAGTTTGTTTGTGAGGAGGCAGGTACATTTCAAAAATACAATGTGAAATTAACAAGAGACACCAACACCAAGCAACCTCCTTGAGATTAAATAATACAAGATAATAATCGTGTTGTGGTAACTTGACACACAAAACACACCCAAAACTATTCTGGAGTAAAAAAAAACATATACATAAAATAACAGGAGATCAGAATTTCAAAACATAAAATAAAAAATAAATAAATCTAAAAACATCCAAAAATGTAATTATTTTCGGGAGATGTGACAAATCAAAATATTATATTCATGAAATCACGATAAATAATAGAGAAATAAGTTTGTGAGAAGTCTGTGTGAATATGAGCAGCAAAACAACTTCATTCTTCTAGCATTATAAAGAAGAAAAGAGTGCGCTGCATTAAACTATTGAAAACATTGCAGCGTGACGAAAGTGCTATATCCATTACGAATGCTAATTTTACCAGACCGAGCAGTTCCGTCTCGGAATTTATTCTGAGCATGCGTTGTCCACACACGGTCGGAATTGACGCAAACTGATTTTGTTGTCGGAAAATTTTACAGCCTGCTCTCAAACTTTGTGTGTCAGAAATTCCGATGTAAAAAGTCAGATGGAGCCCGCACACGGTCGGAATTTCCAACAACAAGCTCCGATCGCACATTTTCCATCCATTTTCAGTGTGTACAGGGCATAAGTGTGTGGGATTTGATATCTAGGACTTGTTCAGTATTGTAATATTATATTAATATTATAATGTAACTAATAGCACTGCCAGGTATGCCTATGCTCAGGGCTGGGACAAAGGGTGGACCGGAGGGGGCATTATGATATCATGTGAGGTGGGGGGGGGGGGGGTCACACAAGGAGACTAGGTTGAGGGGATTTGTGTTGGAAGGGGGATTTTTTGGGTTCAGCAGGGGATAAGTATTGTTCTAGGAGGGGAAATCTATGGGGGGGGGGGGGGGGATTTGTGCTAGGAGGGGAGATTTTGTGCAGGGAGGGAGGGATTTGAAGTGGGGGGTAGAAGGTGTGTACTAGGAAGAGAAATTTTAGGGGTAGAGGATTTGTGCTAGGAGGGGTGTTTTTTTGGGGGGGGGGGGGATTTCAGCAAATGGACATATTTTTACTGGGAGGAGGGGGAATTTATGCTTAGGGGGTAAGAATGCAGATTAGGGCTCAGTGTTTTTGTGGGGGGAATTTTGCTGACATATAATGCTTATACATCCTGGAAGGGGGGGGGCACAGTTTGGCATGTTAGCCCTGGGCTCTAGATGACCTTGTCCCTGCACTGCCTATGCTACCCCAGGTACTCTCTGTCTTTAATCCTGGTAGCACATCAACTCAGGCCTATGATAGTAGATTCTTCGTCCTCCTGTTGTGTCCAGCACGCACTCCAGGGAAGCACTTCCTTACCCAAATACTTGCGCTTCCCTAAAATAAATGGACTATAGGGTAATGGTGGGAAAGTCATTACTTCACACCATAAGAAACAACCTTATGTGCACAAATATGGTATGATGTTTTAGCACAATTGCAGTGGTGTGTTGGCACCAAAATGTGATCCTACAAGATCATTCAGTGGTTGTTCAGTGTGAACAAAATTTGAATCCTTGCATTTGTCTGGTACCTTTGGCGAGATATGGGCTTTTGCAGTTCTTTTTCCGTGTGTGAATACTTTTATGCGTTCTCCACATTAAAAACTGTTAAATACAGTATAAAATATTCTGGAAAATCTATCATAACATGAAGGATCCTGGGCAGCAAACATCTGATAAGGAGCTATTTTTCACCTTCTAATAACACCTCCTTCACATCTTAATAAATGCATGTTTGTTGACTTGTGTAAGCATTGCAGCAAATAGATGGGATCCATTGCACGGAGAGAGTACAGAAAGCATATGCTCTGTGAATAATGACTTTCTACTGCATAAGAAGGACGCAATTCATAATAATCCCTTGCTTTTCTCATTTTGCAGTGTACAAGGGCGATTAATCAATTTGCCGGTGTTCTGTCACCCGCAACAAATTTGCTAGAGCCGAGACAAATTTATTGCTTCATGATAAAAGAACTTGTTTAGAGGGAAAATAAATGAAATGGATTGCTGTGGTATTTGAATGGGATGCTCACATGTAGGGGCCAGGCTGAGGTGCCTATCCCCTATTATTACCCTTGTGCTTTGAGAATAGTTCAAGGAGAGACTGCAGTTCCTTGTCTTATTAATATGTTGGCATATTAGGATTGCGAGAGTAGAAAAGAATTCTTTAACCCCTTGTTCTTTGTAAATGATGAGCGATTCAAGGTGTAATATCCAATGGTGCCCATGCATGATGCCACTGAAATGCAAATTTTTGTAAAATTAGGTCTGCCAAATGGGGAAAAAGTGATCAAACAAGTTAGAAAACTCAACTTGATGTCTATAAATCCCCCTCTTACAAACCGAGTCAGAAGTCTCTACATTTCTCCAATGTTTAGTGGAGATGGAAATCTTGTGGCGTGCTCACCAGTGGTGTTTAGATGTTGTGTCATCAGGGATGTAAGTGCATCTAAATGCCTTCAGCTTTGCTGTTGGAAAATACACATGTTGTACCGTTGTGTAATTAAAATATGACATGTTTTTCAAGAAAATTTAGAACGTTTTCTGGTTGCCTACGTTAACCAGTGACTATCACTCTTACTTTGCTGTGGTGGGGTCTTGAGTTTCCTTTAGGGATATTATCTGAATGTAGTTTATATGCTTTCCCCGTAGCTGTGTAAATTTGTGTGCTCTGGTTTCCTCCCAGAAACATATCGGTAGGTAAGGTGGCCTCTGGCCAACTGATGCTAGAGTGTGCTTGTGTCACCTTCTATGATTATGGCAGAGAAATTAGACTGTGTGCTCCTCCAGGAGCAAAGACCAGTGTAATGGTACTCTGTGTTCTTTAAAGTGCTGCATAATATATTTTGGTGCCAAACAACTACAGGGAATAAGAGTATGAGTTGTCTGAGACAGCAATTACCAGTTTTATAAATAAGATCTATTGTCTCACAAGAATACGTTCACAATTTGCTTCTTAGGAACTGATCATGGTAAAATATTTTCTTTGTAAGCATTCTGTTGTTAGTGGTGGATCACTGTAGACCAACTAACATGGCAAGGAGAAAAATGTGAATATTTCCCAGTGGATACAATTGATCATTTAATGGAACAAAAACGTACAATATTTATAATACTGGTTATTTTTCTGTAGAACACCCTAGGCCAGGATGACATAGAAAGTGTTAATTCTGCATTAGCCCACATATCTGTAGGATATACTGAGAGATTGAAGTATTTGTGACGCAAAGGAAGAGTTGGATTGTGAAACGTGTCAACTAAGTAGTAGAAATCCGGTCCTCAATATCTGGACATCATTTTCTTGTTCTTTGTGGGTGAGGCTCATTCTGCTGACACTCCGGAAAGATGAGAAACACATCAAACCGTTGGAGACTTTATCTGAACATTGTATATTGTGTTCTCTCGCTTCTTCTAGTCTTAAGTAACACGCAAGGGCCACAACTGATCACAATCTCCCGACGTATGTTTCTCTAATGCACGCTCCATAACCACACGGACAGAGGAATCAAGGTCAAAGCTGCATCACTTGGGAGATGCATATCAACATTTGCCCCAATTTAAAAAATTAAGCAGATTTGATTAATCAGTACTGGTTAATAAGACCTATTTTCTGTTTCCTGATTAAGTGTTCTTTCTCAGGTCTATTATCAATTTTTGTGGCTAAGATAGTTTATTTTTTTTGTGTTTTTACAATTATGGGAGCGTTCTTTAATGACACCTTTGTGTTTGGTGCTGAAGAATAGTTTTGAACAAAATCACACCAAATCAGATGATTCTAAGAGGAATGTGTCTCCTAATGATGGTAAATTAGGGCTCCCGTGGCACGTGGCCTGTTTTGGGATTCTGATCTATTATTTTTCCATACAGGACTTACACATGCAACTCTTTTTTTTCACAGATTGACTGCATTTGCTATGTTAATGATATTGTTGCTCAGCATATTTGAGAAATAAATTACTTATGCTGTCCTCACTGTTTCTGACTGCGCTCCCATGAACAATCCAACGAATGGAGGGCTGGCATGCAGAGAGATTTCTGACATCACACATCACATGACCTTTTGACCATGAAGTCTTGGTTGTCTTACCAGTTTTCAGTTCTCTTTGCTATGCTGAAACAAGAGGAAGTGGCAGCGGGCCCATCAGTTTACACCCAAAACATAAGGCAGGTAATGTTTTTATGCATTTAGCTTAATGTTCAAATCTGAACCACTATAGATTACACTGTGAAGGGTGCTGTTGTTTAATGCAAAGTTTGCTTCCTGAAACCTTTAGTGTATGGGTGCTGTGTGGACCAAATTATGGTCATTGTACATGACACCTAAAGAGCCATTTAGTTGTGTGCATAATGTGAGGTGCAAGCGGTGAACCACTGAAATGAATGCGTCAGCAATTTTGCATTTCCTTTGTGGTTAGTATGGGTATGATGTGTTGATTGAACTTTTCTAGAATAATACTTTTTGTACTGATTTCACTTGCTCATTAAAGTATTAATTTAAGTTTATAGTTTTATTTGATATTGAAATACTTTTCTATAAGGCTAGTTTCCTCTGTATTTTTCTATTTTTGAAGACAGCGAACCTTCATGATACTACGATTGGTCAGTCAAGATATCAAGATCAAGAGAAATGTATTATCATTCTACAATAGTTAGGTCAGGTCTAATGCTAACTCTTGGCTAAAAATGTGCAATTCTGTCTATTGGTGCTGCCCACTGGAGGTTCTCCAAACTTTAACAGCACAGTTATAACCATTATAATAGACCTAAAGACCCCTCATAACAATACTGAAGCCATAGCTCCCAACTGTCCCTGATGTGGAGGGACTGTCCCTGATTTGGTACAAAGGCCCCCCGTCCCTCTTTTCTACTCATGTGTCCCTCATTTTGGTCTGATCTTTATAGTTGCATATAAAATGCACTTTTTATCCTTCAAAAAAGTGTTTACCAGTGCTAAAAAGTGCTAAAAGTTCTAAATTGCTGCATTTGTAAAATTCAACAACCAGTATAAAGGAATAGTAGTGGTTAAAAAAAACAAACACTTGTGGGTTGAACTTATCATTTTTTCCCCGTAGAATTCTCCTTTAAGGGGGCGTGACAGAGGGTGTGTCCTATGTCTACATACTTCTGATAATAGGTGTCCCTCATTCCCATCTCAAAAAGTTGGGAGGTATACTGAAGCAAGCAAAAAAAGTTTGGTCTGTATTATAGAGCACTAACATATTTAAGATTCCTGTTTAATTGATTTTGGCTTTGCTCAAAGTAGAGGTGAAAGCATATCCCTGTGTCCCAGAACATGGGGTGCAGGCTTGTCCTAATACCAATCCAGGGGGTTAGTAATAGTAAAGAGGAAAGGATTGCCCAGGTGAGTAAATGATTAATGCCCTGTACACACGGTTGGACATTGACCGGACATTCTGACAACAAAATCCATGGATTTTTTCCGACGGATGTTGGCTCAAACTTGTCTTGCATACACACGGTCACACAAAGTTGTCGGAAAATCAGATCGTTCTGAACGCGGTAACGTAAAACACGTACGTCGGGACTATAAACGGGGCAGTAGCCAATAGCTTTCGTCTCTTAATTTATTCTGAGCATGCGTGGCACTTTGTGCGTTGGATTTGTGTACACACGATCGGAATTTCCGACAACGGATTTTGTTGTCGGAAAATATTATAGCAAGCTCTCAAACTTTGTGTGTCGGAAATTCCGATGGAAAATGTGTGATGGAGCCTACACACGGTCGGAATTTCCGACAACAAGGTTCTATCACACATTTTCCATCGGAAAATCCGACCGTGTGTACAGGGCATAAGAGTGATCAGGAGCTTTCCGATCATGTGACTGCTGTGACAGCCAATCACTGCGGTTACATGACCTAAATGCCCACCTCTGCCTCCCGGCTTTTAGAACTCTTGAAGGGCCAGAAGGTTGTCGGCCCGAAGAGGTTAAAGAGATGCTAAACTCTGGTTTAAGTCCATGTGACCCATTTACCTTGGGATTTGCTTTGTTTTTTAAACGTATTGAATATTAGTTGGCTGATTTGCACACTTGTCTGTCTCACCCAGAGAAGAAATAAATCAACTCTGTTATTTTTACAGCCGATCAATATTTTGACAAATGCGGATATATATGCGTGTTTACTTAAACACTGACTCGTCCCACGCGGATTTGGGCAGAGCTAACTGCTTGCAAGATGGACTTGCATTAACCTTCTAGCCACCTAATGTAACACAGGCAGTGTGGCCAATTAACGACTGACCGCTTGGCATTTATTGTAAACAGAGCACATTAGACTGCATTCTAAAGATATTGTATGAATAAGCTGAAAGTTCTGGCACCCACCCTTGTGAAAGTGGAGAAGGAGAAAGAAATTTCCAGGATGGAGCCAAATGGAAAAAGCATATTAGGAGGATGTTATTCATTCATTACTGTCAGTTTAATCTCTAAAAGGCCCAATTAGCGATAAATGATTAGTATTACGTTACCTTAGTTGAATCCACTTGGTATATGCATGTCTATAGTAGAACTTTGCAAAGATGAGGAGCAGGATGCAAGCATCTACCTAATTTATTGGGCTTGTAGTTTATCGGGAAGTTGGGGGAGGTGTATACATTTTGGAAATCAGAGATAATGCTTCACTTTATGTTTGTCTGTCTTGACATGACCTGTAAACTCAAAATGTATTTGCTAACATAAAGTTTTTTTTCTCTGTACCACTTTCTTCTACCTTCCATTTACTTATGTTACATAGTTACATAGTAGGTTACATAGTAGGTGAGGTCGAAAAAAGACACAAGTCCATCAAGTCCAACCTATGTGGTGCTTATCTATAGTTACATAGTAGGTGAGGTCGAAAAAAGACACAGCAGTGTCAGCAGTCCTGCTATTGCTTGCATAGACTGCAATAATATATATATCTATATATATATAGATATATATATCTATAAATATATATATCTATATAGATGTAGATAGATAAATATATATATATATATCTATATATATTTTTTTATAGATATAGATATATATATCTATATATATATATATATATATATATATATATATATATATATATATAGATAGCTATATATATCTATATCTATATCTACATATAGATATAGATATATATATCTATATATATATCTATATATATATATATATATATATATATATATATATATATATATATATATATATATATAGATATATATATCTATATATCTATATATAGATAGATAGATAGATAGATATATAATATAAATCCTAATTTAACTGCTGTTATTGTCACGAGTACACAGAAAAATCACAGCTGTTGCACTGTTTTACTTTCATTCGTTTTTTAAAAAAGGAGATCTGCCATTTATTTAAAGTGGAACTACACCCTCCTATGCTTTACAGCTAAGGAAGCTGCCATCTTGGCCTCTGTTTGATCTGCAGTTGTCATGGTGCTGTACATGTGATGGTAATGGTGTTATGGTGTTATGCTACCAGTCATTTGATGACATGACAGTTCAGTTGAGCATGCCTTAAATTGAACTGTTTTGGGAAATAGTTAAATCAATGGGTTTAGTTCCCCTTAAAGTGATTGTAAAGGCAGAAGAACCTATTAAGTAGGGAGAATGATCTGGCTCCTCTTCTAGTCAGTCACATCCCCTCAAAGTTAGAAACACACCTAGGGAACACATTTAACCCCTTGATCGCCCCCTAGTGTTAACCCTTTCCCTGCTAGTGACATTTACACAGTAATCAGTGCATTTTTATAGCACTGATCACTGTATGAATGTCAATGGTCCTAAAAAAGTGTCAAAAGTGTCCGACCTGTCCGCCACAATGTCGCAGTCCCACTAAATATCGCAGATCGCTGCCACTACTAGTATAAAAATAAATAAATAAATAAAAATGCCCTAAAACTATCCCCTATTTTGTAGACGCTATAACTTTTGCACAAACAATATACGCTTATTGCGATTTTTTTTAACCAAAAATATGTAGAAGAATACATATTGGCCTCAACTGATGAAGAAATTTATTTTTTAAAAACTTTTTTCAGGATATTTATTATAGCAAAAAGTAAAAAACATTGTTTTTTTTTTTTTCAAAATGATCGATCTTTTTTTGTTTATAGCACAAAAAATAAAAATGGCAGAGGTGATCAAATACCACCAAAAGAAAGCTCTATTTGTGAGAAAAAAAGGACGTCAGTTTTGTTTGGGTACAGCACCGCAAGACCGCATAATTGCCAGTTAAAGCAACGCAGTGCCGTATCACAAAAAATCCTCTGGTCTGTAAAGGGGGTAAGACCTTCCGGGGCTGAAGTGGTTAAATACCTGTATTTTGCAAGCCGCCATGCTCTTTAACAAAAAACAGCATTATAGCTCCAAGCTCACACACCAGCCAAAGGTAGCCCTTCATTAGAAGGGTATTTAGCTTGATGATACATTTACTTTAAACAATAAGGCAGTTTAAAATTAAAACTTACATATTCCTCCAGCCTCTGTATGAATCAGCTGAATTAGATCCCGAATAACCAGAAATGTGGTTTCTTCCTGTTTTCTTGTTAAAAAAAAAAAAGAAATGTGGTTACTTGCTGCTTAGAGCTGACACAATGGGGTTGATTTACTAAAGGCAAATAGACTGTGCATGACTGGCGTATGCTGATGTATCGCTTTCCCCACCTGTTACCCCCAACCCTTGCATTCTTTCCCTTACCATCCCTAAAAAACACACGCCACACCTTCTGGATTAAATGGTCGTATGGCCCCTTTATTAACAACCATAACAAACTCTATAAATTAACTTCCATTTTAAATATACAGTGGAACCTCGGATTACAACCATAAACCCATTCCAGGAGAATGCTCGTAATCCAAAGTACTTGCATATCAAAGCGAGTTTCCCCATTGAAGTCAATGGAAATGAAAATAATTAATTCCGCATTGACTTCTATGGCATGCAATATCGCATGTGGCCAGTGGTGGTGGGGGCGCCAGAGAGCCTCGGAAACAGCCGGAAAGGCCCGAGTACACCTTGGCTAACCTCGGCAAACCTTGGAAAGACTCCGTTCTCGAGGTTTGCCGAGGTCAGCCGATCTGTCCTCGGGCCTTTCCGTGCATTTCCGATCGCGCCCCTCAGGCCAAATGCGGTACTGCACATGCTTTGGCTTGAATCGTGCTCGTTTTGCGAGACAACACTCGCAAACCGAGTTAAGATTTTTAAAAATACAGTGCTCGTATAGCGAAACGCTCGTTAACCGCATTACTCGCAATCCGAGGTTCCACTGTATATATATATAGATAGATATATATATATATCTATCTATATATATATCTATCTATATATATATAAATATATATAAACATATATAACAACTTTTTAACATATATACTGATTGCTATGTCTGAGGGACATGAAGGAAGGTATTCTATCGCATCGGCTGTACCACCACCACTTCCGCATCCTGGCCCCTAGCCGTGATCCCACCAGCTCAGGGACAATTTTTGCCACCTTCTTGCACAATGCAGTCCGATGACCGATAGCCCATAATTACCAGATAGGGAAGGTACCCATACCAAGATAGGCCCAACCCATTCCACACCATATACTGTATACCTTCCACCATTCCGACCTTCATGAACTAGAGACCCCTGCATCCAACCTAAAACAAGAAAACATATTATCAAACAAACCAAAGATCTTAACTACAGGGAGGGAAACAAAAGGTTTCTATGGTGTTGCCTCTTCTCCTGCTCACCCCCTACTAACTAAAAGGCATGACCAATACATAAGCCGCACCTCCTGGCCCTATCATTGCTCCACACCTATTCCCCCCACCTCTTGACCTGCCCCCTTTAGGAACAAACCTGTGCAACCTCTAACAGCAACCCCCAGTCATGTGGGCCCTACACCAAGGTTCCCTTGGTTATGGGCCTATTCTCTCTACAAGAGCAGTTGCTGCAGAGCTTAGTAAATGAGCACAAGCTCTGCTGACTTCCATCATCCAACCATGTGCAAGCAAAAGTGCTGTATATTTTTTATTTTCCTTGCACGTGATTGGGTATTCTTTTCAAAGTGTAGTTTTCCTCATTTACTAAGTCCTGGAGCAACCGCAGTCTATTTGCATTTAGTAAATCAACCCCAATGTTTACTATCTTCAACGTCTCCTCCTGCTCAAAGATGTCACCTGCTTTAGGAAGCCATAATGGCATCTTCAATCATCACCTGGGCACATGCTCCAAGGGGGCTGCCATTATTCTCAATGGCTGATCCAGATCTAGAAACCATGTGCTGTATTCCAGTGTGAAGAAGTAGCAGCAGGTATCAAAAACACGGCCCTGAAAGGCTAAAGATGGCCAAATTTAAATCCCAACTCCAGGCTGCTCTTAAATGTACCCAGTGCAGTGGGTACATTTAAATTCACTTCTGTTGAACAGACATACTGGAAAACTTATGTCTTCTTCAGCTACTGATCAGTACGTCCAGACAGCGGCAGGATCTGCCGTCAGAATACAGTGTCCCGGCAAGCCAGGTAAAAGGGGGAATTTGTCAATTATTTTCTACTGGCTGAACGGAAAAAAACAAACAAAAAACTCCCTTTTATGTTGAACTTAATGTTGCATCCCCTAAAGCACGAAAGTCCTTCCCTTTCCCTACAGCCCCCCCTCCCCCCCCCCTCTTTTCCCTTCCCGTCACTCCCCTTCTCTCCCTGCCTTCCCCCTCTTCCCATTTCTCTGGTTCTTCCCCCCCCCTTTTTTTCCTTTACCTTCTTCTCCCCCCCCCTTCTCTCTTGTCTTCTCCTTCCCCTCCCCCCTCCCATTCCCATTTTCCTCTCCCCCCCCCTCCCTCCTTCCTTCCCCGGTTTTCCTTTTTTCCCTTCCCCCTCCTTCCCCATAGGTTGTTCCCTCTTCCTTGGCTGCCCTCCCCACCTTTCCCCATCTTTTTCCCTGGTTTCCCTTCTACCTCCCCTTCCCCCCTGTGTTCCTCCCCCCTCCCCCTGCCCTCCCCTCTCTTCCTGTCCCCCACCTTCTGTCCCCTCACCTTTTTCATATGCTCTTTTCCCCTTCTTCTTCCCCCCCCCTCCTTCTTCTCCCCCCCCCCCCTCCTGTCCTTTTATTTCCACACCCCCTTCTTTTTTGGCCCTCCTTCCTGTTTCTTTGCCCCATCACTCCCCCATGGATTTCCACATAACTTTCCTCCCTACACCATTACCTTGGGTTATTCCAATTGCATGGCATTGGCACACCTCCTTCTGATTTCACAGTATGTGATATTTATAATCAATTAATCAAATATTTATTCATCAGATGCTGTCTGTCATCCCCTGTGTCCACCGCGGGGGGATTTATATGGGGTCCTGCATGCCCACAGCAATCTCCTGAATGGGTGAGCTTGTCCTTATTTGTATATTTTTTTGTATGGAGTGTTTTGATATTTTGTTAATAATCTTGCTACAATAATTCTATATGCACATATATATATGTTGGTATATGTTAAAACTATTTTATGTCATATTGTAGATATGGTTCTCCTGAAGAAGCGGTGCTAACCGCGAAACCGGTCGAGAAATAAAGTTCTACACATTTTTGCCATCTAAAACTGTGCGGAATCCACTGGCTTAGACTATGTGGTATCTCCTTCTTTATGGTTATGTGTAGTGTGGTTGTTTATAATCGCAATTGTATGTGGTATTGCATTTTTATGAACATTTTTTCTATTAAAAGTGAACTTTTATAAAAATATTTTTTTATATTTCTTGCTATCCTATACCCATTATTGTATACCGATACTGAGTACCGTAATAGTCCCCTCCTTTCCTCCTGTTGGGGGTTGAGACGCTAGCTGACAGTAGCAGCAACTGCGGCTACCACTCTACCCTCTTATTTTTCTTGATCATGACATTCTGGGATGATGGTACTTGTACCTATTAAAACCCTTATGGTAATATAGGCCTTTCACTTTGCTGCAAGATAAAACGTAAAACTTTTATCAAAGGGAAAACCTGTAAGTTGACGCTGTGTGAAGACTCCTGAGAAAAGCAATACATGAGCAGTAGAAGGCTTCCTGTACAGAGCAGCCCGGTGACCAATACACATAAAAAAAATGCTTTCCACTAACTTTTTTCAGCATTTTAAATTGTCATTGAAAGGCATTCTTTTTTGTCTTTTAAATTAATTGCTGACTGGTTGTTGAAATGACACGACTTTTTGCAGTTACTAATTTAGTATTAGCTTCTCAAATCTTCCTATGTTCATTTATCTTTGTTTTTTTACTTTTGTAGGGTTGAGCCGCATTGTGTTTGTCTATAGATGCACACAACCCATCTCAGGAGCGAGCCTGCA
Source organism: Aquarana catesbeiana (assembly GCF_042186555.1). Classification (NCBI taxonomy): domain Eukaryota; kingdom Metazoa; phylum Chordata; class Amphibia; order Anura; family Ranidae; genus Aquarana; species Aquarana catesbeiana. Next base: position 196,854,666 of record NC_133335.1, read on the forward strand.
GGTGTGCCCCCATAGGTAAGTTTAACATGTTTATTATTTAAAAAGAAGGAAGCCTTTACAATCACTTTTACAATTCTATTGAGTTTTTTTTTTTTTCAGCTCTTCTTGTTGACTGCATGGTAGTTTTGCATATCCATGTTTTAGACCCAATTTTTTTAGAGTGTAATATTGATTTCCATGAAAGCAGAATTGCTTACAACTTTTGATACCTATATGAGGGCCTAGTCTATGCCTCCAGACTCAGAGGAAGAGTCCTGATACATAGAACTGGAATGTAGAACAGTCTTTAGCCAGAATTACATTTCCTGTTGCAGGCTGGATTGAACGATAATAGTTCAAAATGAATGAAAAATTATACTTTGGATTGTCTCATATGATTGGTTGGGAACATGATCATGATTTAATATAGTCAGTATTATAAAGTATAGTTTATATTTGTTAAAAAACTAAGTTTGAGGAAATAGGAACCACGGGGGTAATACTAGTATTTGTTGGCATATTATTATTATTACGGTATACATGATTTATATAGCGTCAACAGTTTGCGCAGCGCTTTACAACATGAGGGCAGACAGTACAGTTACATTACAAATCAATACAGGAGGGATCAGAGGGCCCTGCTCGTTAGAGATTACAATCTAGAAGCTTTTTTGACTGAATGGGCACAAATTTCCACAGAAACGCACCAAAATCTTGTAGAAAGCCATATGTAGTGCTGTCAACAGTATATACCTGCAGATTATTACAAGAACTGGTGTCCCTTTTAACCACTTCAATACCGGGCACTTTTACCCCCTTCCTGCCCAGGCCAATTTTTAGATTTCAGCGCTGTTGCACTTTGAATGATAATTGTGTGGCCATGCAATACTGTGCTCCAACTAAAATTGTATCATTTTGTTCACACCAATAGAGCTTTTTTTAGTGAATGAATATTTTGTTAAAAAATAATGCGGTTTTCTTTGCTTCTGTTATAATTTTTTTTTTTTACGATTTTTTTTAAACACACTTTGACCAGAGCAGTATAATGTTACCATAGTAACATTGTACTACTCTGGGGAAGTGATCAGTATTTTTTATTTATTTTTTACACATTATGTTTGCATAGAGCAGGGATATGCAATTAGCGGACCTCCAGCTGTTGCCTCTGCCTCTGGGTGTCATGCTTGTGGCTGTCAGGGTCTTGCTATGCCTAATGGGACTTGTAGTTCTGCAACAGCCAGAGGTCCACTCATTGCATATCCCTGGCATAGAGCAATGAAGTTCATTCCTATATACAAGCATTTTACTGAATGAAGTCGATTCATTCAGTCTGTTTTGTTGGGATTAGCTATGATTGACCAGAGCTAATCACATGGTACAGATGGGCTGTGATTGGCCCAGACTGTACCATGTGATCACACCTGCCTGCCATAGCAAGCAACACAATTGTATACAATGGATGGCTTGAAAGGAAGCCATCCATTGTTTACAACTGTCATGTGACCTGCTGTGATTGGTTGCAACAGTCAAATGGTGTCGGCAAGGGGGCTGGTACACTAATCAGTCATCCGTTATGTCGGGTTGAGGCAGCTAGTGACCAATCACGCAGCCCCGTGGCTGTGCGCGGGCCATGATCCGGGAGGACATCATATGACGTCCACCTGGATCGATGAGAGGTTCCCACCGGCATTATCTCGCTATAAGCTGGGCAAGAACCAGGTAAAGTGGACACAAACTCAAAAAGTCAACATTTGCTATGTAATAATGTATGTTTAGAACTATTAATTGTGTGTAAGCAGTTCCCTGAAAGATTTAGGCCCCTTTCACACTGGGGCGGTTTGCTGGCGGTATTGCGATAAAAATACCGCCTGCAAACCACCCCTAAACAGCCTCCGCTGTTTGTTCAGTGTGAAAGCCCGAGGGCTTTCACACTGAAGCGGTGCGCTGGAAGGACGGTAAAAAAAGTCCTGCCAACCGCTTCTTTGGAGCGGTGAAGGAGCGGTGTATTCACCGCTCCTTCACCGCTCCTGCCCATTGAAATCAATGGGACAGCGCAGCTATACCGCGGTAATACCGCAGCTATAGCCGCGCTGTACGAGCGGATTTAACCCTTTTTCAGCCGCCAGCGGGGGTTAAAACCGCACCGCTAGCGGCCGAATACAGCCGCAAAAACGACGCTAAAACAGCGCTAAAAATAGCGCTGTTTTACCGCCAACGCCCCCATCGCCCCAGTGTGAAAGGGGCCTTACAGCTCTGCTGGAGGCTCTGGCATAAGGAAGCAAAGCCCCACCTTTATCAAAATGACCACCTCCACATAGTGACACAGTGAATAACAAGGCATGGTCAGTGATGGGGAAAGATCAGCTACGGAGCTACCACAGGCAAAACGTGTGACCGGTGCTTTGCCATCTGCCTTTCTTTTTTAGACACGGTTTCCAGAGTTCAGTTTTTCTTTAATGCTTCTTGAACAATCAACTCACAGCATTTGTGGCTGTTATCTGAAAAAAACATTAAACTAACAGCACATTACACTTTTTTTTTTAAAGGGAAAGAGTTTTATTAATTTTAGAAGTGACTTGAGGAGTGAAACAAGAAAAATGCATAGATACAATGACTTTAGGGTACATAGAGAGTGGACACCGACTGGTAAAGAGGGGAGGGGTGGCCTATCTATTCAAGCCATCCGGTCCGAAATTTATTGAACTTCATTGAAATTTTGTGGACAATTTCTACTTGTAGATTTACAGTATACAGGGTCAAAGTACTGGTAATTGTTTATTCCCATGTGGAAAGCTTGGATGGCATCGAAGACTTAATTTTTGGAAGGTTTTTTTTGCTTTTGTATAATACAAGAGGTAAAATAGCAAAAGTTTTAGGGGATGGGAAAAAGCTACATCAGTGTTGATACCCAATTGTACAAGGGCTTGGCTGTAAGAAAATATTCATGTTAGAATGGTAGTTATTATACGCGACCAGAAGTTTTGTATCTGTGGGCAAGACCAAGAGATCTGTAAATATGTACCAGTATTAAAGCGGAGCGCCACCGAAAAATTTTTTTTTTAAAAGTCAGCAGCTACAAATACTGCAGCTGCTGACTTTTAAAACATGGACACTTACCTGTCCAGGGCGCCCGCGATGTCGTCACCCGAGGCCGAAGCGTCTCTCCGTCCTCAGGTGCTGCCGCCTCCATCTTCGTTAAGGGAATCAGGAAGTGAAGCCATGCGGCTTCACTTCCCGGTTCCCTACTGCGCATGCGCGAGTCGCGCCGCGCAATACGAATGCTCCCTGCTGCCTCTGGGACCCGTGTGTTTCCCAGCAGGCAGCGGGGAGGGAGCAGGAAGTGGCGTAAATAACCGCAGATTCTGCGGCTATCTACGCCGGAAGTGGGTACAGATACCTGTAATATACAGGTATCTGTACCCCCCTCCCCCCTGAAAGGTGCCAACTGTGTCACCGGAGGGGGGGAGGAATCTGATGAGTGGAAGTTCCACTTTTGGGTGGAACTCCACTTTAACACTGCATTTAAGATACACTATATTACCAACAGTGTTGGGACACCTGCCTTTACACGCACATGAACTTTAATGGCATCCCAGTCTTAGTCCGTAGGGTTCAATATTGAGTTGGCCCACCCTTTGCAGCTATAACAGCTTCAATTCATCTGGGAAGGATGTCCACAAGGTTTAGGAGCGTGTCTATGGGAATGTTTGACCATTCTTCCAACAGCACATTTGTGAGGTCAGGCGTTGATGTGGATGAGAAGGCCTGGCTCACAGTCTCCGCTCTAATTCATCCCAAAGGTGTTCTATCATGTTGAGGTCAGGACTCTGTGCAGGTCAGTCAAGTTCCTTCACCCAAACTCGCTCATCCATGTCTTTATGGACCTTGCTTTGTGCACTGGTCCAAATCATTTGGTAAAGGGGGGATTATGGTGTGGGGGTTGTTTTTCAGTGGTTGGGTTTGGCCACTTAGTAACAGTTTATGGAACTCTTAAAGCGATAGCATACCAAGACATTTTGGACAATTTCATGCTCCCAATTTTTTGGGAACAGTTTGGGGATGGCTCCTTCCTGTTCTAACATGACTTCGCACCAGTGCACAAACCAGGTCCATAAAGACATGGATGAGTGAGTTTGGGGTGGAGGAAGAACATGACTGGCCTGCACAGAGTCCTGACTTCAACCTGATAGAGCCTCTTTGGGATGAATTCGAGCAGAGACTGCAAGCCAGGTCTTCTCATTCACATCAGTGCCTAACCTCACAAATGCACTTCTGGAAGAATGGCCAAACATTCCCATAGACACACTCCTAAACCTTGTGGACAGTTTTCCTATAAGAGTTGAAGCTGTTATAGCTGCAAAGGGGGGGCCAACTCAATAGTAAACCCTACGGACTAAGATTGGGATTCCATTAAAGTTCATGTGCATCTAAAGGCAGACGTCACAATACTTTTGATAATATAGTGTATGTGAAGGGAAGATTAGAAAAGATCTTAGTCTTTGTAGGGTATAATAGATCCTCTGCAGAAACTGAATCTGGATCAACTTGGTAGACTGAACAATCGCTCTCAAACTTTTTAGCATAGTAGTGAGTTTTAAGCCTTGTACACACGATCGGATTTTCTGCAGACAAAACCGCTGACTTTTGTCCGAAGGGCATTGGCCCCAAACTTGTCTTGCATACAAAGGGCAAGGAATTGACGGCCAACAAACACGAACGTACTGACGTACTAGATGGTTTTTCAGCTCTTTAGCGCCACCCTTTGGGCTTTTTCTGCTAATTTTGTGTTAGTAGAAGTTTGGTGAGTGTTGATTCGTGCTTTTCATTTTGCTCTTTTCAGTTCATTTCTGAACGGCCGTTCGTCAACCAGACATGTTGCAGAATCGGAGGAGATAACTTATTATTTATTATTGGCCTTGGAGTTATTGCTTTGACCAGTCCAGTCCAGGAACAGGAGGAGGAGGTTTTCTTGGACCAAAAATTGGTTGTTTATTAATCGTGACCAATTATGTCATATGCCTTTGCTGCGGGAGCTCCAGGAGAATAAACCAGATGATTTTCGGAATTATCTCCAGATGACGGACCCCTGCTTTCACCAACTCTTGGCATTGTTGACCCCCTATATTGAGAAGTAGGACACATGCATGAGGCTTTTATTTTATTTTTTGGTTGAAAAATGATTTGATTTGGTATATTTTCTATATTTTTGGATGCATAGAATGCACTTTTTGATTAAGTTCTATTGGCAGATAGCATGTCTAGTTTTAGTTTTCTTTTTTTAATGCACAATAAAAAAATTGTGGAGAATAATACTTTGCTATGTGTTTTACTTCAAATGACATTTTCGGAGTAGGCAGTTACATTTGAAAAAATTAACAAGGGACACCAACATAGTTGTATCTTTGATCTTAAAAACTACGGGATAATGGTGTTGTGGTAACTTGCACAAAAAAAAAAAAAACAAGCATAATTATTCTTGATATCACTAGAAAAAAAAGCCTTTGAAAATTTGTTTGCAATAACTCCATCAGTATCACCAGCAAAGCAGCCTCATTATTATCCCATTAAAGAAGAAGAGAATTGTGCGCTGCATTTCGAGATTTCATAATTTGCCATGTCACAAATGTTAATTCTCCATTACGAACGCTAGTTTACAAGACTGACCGCTTCCAGCTCATCCTTGCTTCCGAGCATGCGTGTTTGTACTTTGAACTTTTGTCCGATGGACTTGTGTACACACACTCGGAAAATCCGACAACACACATTTGTCCATGGAAAATTTTAAAGCCTGCCATCCAACATTTGTCCGCTGAAAATCCGACAACAATTGTCCGATGGAGCATACAGATGGTCAGACTTTCCACCAACAGCCTGTCATCACACAATTCCCGTCGGAAAATCCGATCGTGTGTAAGCGGCTTTAGAGTCAGAGTGGTACTTGAAAATTCCCTTTAGATACTTTGGCCGGTCAGTTTCTAAGCACAGTATCACTATGTAGTGCAGTCTGTTTATGAGTCGCCAGGTATTGTGAATGGCTGCTCATGTCCCAAGAAACTATCACATATGGGTTTAAATATAGATTTCAATTAATTATGTATTCCCTGATGGGTCGTCTTATTTTGGTTGGATACTTCCCATAATGGAATGTAGGAGAATGGTCATCCAACTTAGCAGTGCTCTAGAATGTTGCCTCACTTCCTTATGAAATGATGCCAAGTAACAGCTCTCAGTGATTCCGAGGGATTAAAATGATGATAAAAGTAATAGTCCATTACATTACCTACTTCAGCAGGATTGTAATGAACGCCATAAATTGCCGACTGGGCTTCTAACTACTCCCATCTATTTAAAATGAATTTGTGGGGTTACTTTCATTAACTGTGTTCAAAGACAGCATCCTTACATGTTTCTTTAAATGGCTTTGAAAACCGATTTAGAATTAAAATATGTCTCAGCTACTTGAAGGCTTAGAGAGGAGAAGAGGAATGGGCTTGTGCACGTGTACTGTGGACATTGTTAGTGGGATAAGGGGTATGCGGTCCCTGGAAAAAAAAAAATGTCTTGTGCTGCCAGGATCTGAGTCACTATAAAACTTTTTGTGACAACACGTTATCGGGTTTGAGAAAAGTTACTTTGAATTTCCTGCCTTGTCTGCTGCTGCCACCAAAAGTTACTCTGGATCGCTTCCATACACCCCGTTAACGGCAGCCCCCCCCCCCCCTTCTTGCCCCTGCCTGGTTTTCTGGGCCCCACATGCCCATTGGTGGAGCCAGAACCAGCATGACATGTGTTGCCAGTTAGAAGGAAGGAAGATCAGCAAACGCAGAGCTCCCAACTGTCCCTGATTTCGAGGGACTGTCCCTGATTTGGAGCAATGTCCCTCTGTTCCTCATTCCTCCTCATTTGTCCCTCATTTTGGCCTGATCAATATAAATGTGTATAAAATGCACTTTTTATCTATCAAAAAATGTTTTCCAGAGCTAAACCTTCCATTTGATTTCTTAATTGCTGCATTTGTAAATTCCAAAAGCCAATATAAAGGAATAGCTGTGGTAAAAAAAGCACTTGTGGGTTTAACCAATCTTGTTTTTTTGTACAATTCTCCTTTAAGGGGGCGTGGCAAGGGGTGTGTCCTATGCCTGCATACTTTTGGTGATAGGTGTCCCTCATTCTCATCTCAAAAAGTTGGTAGGTATGGCAAACGTCTATTCGCTGATCTCCCCTTTCTGTTACTTACATCACTTCCAGGTCTTAGTGTCACTTTCCCCAGCCAGTATAGCTGAAGATGCTAGTGAAACACGATATGCGTTCCATTAGTTTCATTGGGAGACAGGTGAGATATCAGGGGTCTTTCAGACCAGTGAAGTCTCAAAAAAGAGAACCTGTCACCAAAAAAATCATACCATGTCATGAAAAAACGTTAGCAAAAAAAAACAAAAACAAAAAAATTTTTTTTAAATTGTAACACTCAAAACCCCCCCCCCCGCTCAAATTGGGGACCCACTCACCCCCAAATACATGCATGTACCAACCTGAATGCACGGGTCAGGGCAGCCTACATGCCTCAGTTGCAATAAACATGTAACATATATATAAGCAATAATTCTAGGTCCATTATTTTTTATTAACTGAAAACTGATGACCTGTAGGGGCTTTTAAACCGTCGCCTATGGACAGTAAAGGGGACTGAAATTTGTCTCCATTTCTCATATGCAATTTTAAGGTTTGATGTTGGGTATCTATTTACTCAGTGCAACCTCATCTTTTATATTTTACAAAAAAATGGGTAATTTATTGCCTTTGAGTCCCCTAAAATTAACTTTATTGTATTTTTTACTGAAATTGTGTGTTTCGTAAATTGTTAATATCGTGTGACATAAAAAATTTACACTACCACTATTTTATTCTCTAGGGCAGCGGATCGTAACCTTTTTTGAGTTTCAGAATCTGATGAAAGCTATGGACCCCTCCCCAGAAATATTCACATAAACACAACTTTGCATGCAATTAATGTTTGTACTTTATTTTATTAAAATGTGATTGCCTCATACATATATGACATACACAAAGTTTGAATAAAGTAAACAAGCTTAACAAAAAACTCATTCCTTTTCATGCAAAAAGTAATGGCCACTCATTACAAAAATGAAATGCTATCATCTTGTCTTAATTAAACAAAATTATTTTAATTCTGCTCAAATCTACTACTACTATTGCTACTACCTACTATATATTCTACTACCATTACTACTACTGCTGCTACACACTCTCTCTTTTTATTTGAACCTCAAGCACCCTGTGAAGCCCCTCCATGGACCTCAGGTTAAGGACCCCTGCTCTAGGGTGTCTGCTTTCAGAAAATATAAAATGTTTGGGGGTTTACCGTAATCTTCAAGCCTAAAATGTTTTTTTAAATGTGCAAAAAATGCAAACATGTGTCTGGCGACAGAATGGTTGATTATTGTTTTCAGCTTGTGGTGCTCGGATACAGTTTATTTCTGCTTGAATGGGAAGCACATTTAGTTTACAACACATTCAGGGTAGTCAGGTTGTACAGGTAATGGTCGTAACTGGCAAAGTGCAATATTTTACCAGCTAAACCTGGTTCCGTTTACTGTAGCCAGACCAGTGAAAGGTGAATTTTGGGTGAGTGCTATGGGTTACTGCATGTTGTATATTCTTTTTTTACCATAAAGGGAATTCCAGCTTGTAGGCAAGGTCATTTTTCGCACTACAATGTTTTGCACTGAGATGCTCTAAAGCAGTGGCTCTCAACCTGGGGGTCGGAACCCCCTCGGGGGTCGAATGATGATTTGCCAGGGGTCACTGAATCCTGGGCTGTTCCTGAAGCCCGCACCCCTCTCTCAGCCTTTTTGCGGCTGCCCAGCAGGGCTGTGCCTGGAGCCCGCGGCCGCCCATTTAGCCTCTTAGCAGATGACCTTGATAAAGAGCACCTAAGTTGGCTGATCAGAACTTCTCCTAGCATTGCCATTCATCCCAGCTCCCCGACAGCCCCCACCAATGAGTAAGAGAAGGAATAAAAATAGAGAATACATGGAAGGGAGAGGAACAAAGAAAAAAGGAGAGAAAGAATAAGAGAAAGAACAATAAAGATGGCTAGAGAGAGGGATGGGGGGAAAAAACAAGAAATTAGGATAGAGAGATAAAAGGGAAAGAAAGGAGAACAAAGAGAAAGAGTGGTACATCCTAAAATGTACCATAAGGGTTTTTAATACTGTATGAGTGGAAGGGACTCAGGGAGCGCTAAATGTCAGTGGGTTAGGGGCGCAAATTACTTGTCTTGCCTTGGGTGCTGAAAACCCATGCATTTTACTGTTAGGTGTCCCCACAACTTGCAAAATTTTATCAAGGGGTCACGGCACTAAAGGGTTGAAAACCACTGTTCTAAAGCAATGGTCTCCAAACTGCAGCCCTTTGCTTGCCTTTTCCTGGCCCTGGGGGGCACTATTCCTTCCACTAATACGAGACACTATGCCACCTGACACCACTAACACCAATAATGGGGCACTATTCCCCCCTATGATGCCAACGATGGAACACTATTTCTCCCACTGATACCAAATGTGCCGATTGTTTACTCCCACTAATGCCAGGAAAATTTCCACTTACACTAGCCACAGTTCGGCCCTCCTGAAATCTGAAGGACAATAAACTGGCCCTTTGTTTAGAAAGTTTGGAGACCCCTGCTCTAAAGAATATAAAATAGTTTAGGACTAGTGCATTTTACTTTGTAATGGGATACCTAATAATATACTAAGCTATCATTTACGACAGCTGTGGTTCTGTGCAGTGTGTGAACAAGCTTATAAAGTGGGCACACATCTAAGATGTACAAATGTGGGCTAGGCTTTCCAAGATCTTTCTTTAAAAATATTTTACTTTATGTACATAGGACCCAGCGAAGAGCACCTCTTATTTTTTTTATTTTTTTTTAGGGGAAGTGATGGTGTGGCCATTCTATTTCCTCTGAGATTAGCTGTAGATGTTAACTGGTATTTGCCCACTTTGGCTAAAAACTGGCAGAATGTACTCGCGTATCAAGTGTACTGCCTTCATTTCCCTGATGATATGAAATTGACCACTGGATGGAATATCAAGCAAGGGACAACACCATGGAATACTTTTTGGGTTTCCATCTATCAATAAACATCTTGTCATTATTCATAAGCATGTCATATAAATCATAAAGAAGTTACATCATTCTACTCATCCCGTTCCACATAATAGATCTGTACACATCTCCTGGGGTTCATTTGGGTCCTTTCACAGGGAACTTTCCAGTTTAACCAAACCCATAATAAAAATGATAAAACTTTTAAGCTCAGATTCAATTTCAAATACATTTTCAGTGATAAATATGTCATCAATACACTATAGATTTGTCATGTATCTTTTTGTGCATAATAGATTTCTCTGCTTTCATACAGTGCTGTGAAAAACGATTTGCCCCCTTCCTGATTTTTTATTTTTATGCATATTTGTCACACTTAAATTCAAATCAAACAAATTTTAATATTAGACAAAGATAACCCGAGTAAATTAAAAATGCAGTTTTTTAAATGTTGATTTAATTCATTAAGGGAAAAAAAACTGTTCAAACCTGCCTGGCCCTATGTGAAAAAGCAATTGCCCCCTAAACCTAATACCACGCTTAGCGGCAACAACTGCTATCAAGCATTTGCGTTAACCAGCAATGAGTGTTTCACATCTCTGTGGAGGAATTTTGGCCCACTCTTGATTGCAGTTCATACAGTTCAACGTCTTTTCCCCTTAACCAGAAAATGATAGTTTTCATTTGTCTTATTTATTTTTTAGTATTCCATAAACTGGATTCAGCTCTGTGGTCTGGTTTGTCCTCTCTCTACCTTCGCTCTCTAGAGTCACAACTGTGTTTTTCAAAGGAAATTTTGTGTAAGAAAAATAAGTAGGGTTGTCCCTGCTGTTGGGAAGATCAAGGGAGTCCTCATAGGTGCATTCTACCATGAGCACCTGCTTATGCATGTGTATATGCACATATTTATCCATCAGAGCTAGGTACCCCCTTGAATAGTGGGTGGATGGAGAACCTCTGCTTACAAAGGACTGGTGAGCAGCCGCTGGTCACCCATACACTACAGTTTACTAGCAGAGGGACAGACTTGCCAGCTAAGAACACTAAATTTGTATGCATAAACGTTAAAAGTAACACTACCCTGAGCGCTCCAATACAAAGTCTTGGGCCCCAACGAGCTGGCCAGCAGAAGGTCTAGTACTACTACTGATTGCTGACTTTTGCGGTAAAGATCACCTATAGGTTCTCCCCTTAGACTACCCAGTGCAAGTTTAAGAAAGAGGTGGGCTAGTAAACATTCACTGTTTGCAGCCTTTTAACTAAACTGTTCAACTGATGCATTATTACTGTTTGCCATTTTTTTATTGCAATTCATTCTGTGATTGTTTAACCGCTGTGGTATATCTTCTAATTATGAACCATTATCTACTTAAGGACCAGGCCTATTTTTTTAAGTTAAAATTATTTTTTTTTGCAAGAAAATTACTTAGAACCCCAAACATTATATATATATTTTCAGACACCCTAGATAATAAAATGGCGGTCGTTGCAATACTTTGTCACACCGTATTTGCGCAGCGGTCTTACAAATTTTTTTTTAAAAGAAATACACTTTGTTGAGTAAAAAAAATAAGAAAATAGTAAAGTTAGCCCATTTTTTTTCATATTGTGAAAGTTAATGTTACGCTGTGTAAATCGATACCCAACATGTCATGCTTCAAAATTGCGCCCGCTAGTGGAATGGCGACAAACTTTAACCTTAAAATCTCCATAGGCGACGTTTTAACATTTCTACAGCTTACCAGTTTTGAGTTACAGAAGAGGTTTTTGCTAGAATTATTGCTCTCACTCTAACGATCGCAACTATACTCACATGTATGGTTTGAACACCATTTTCATATGCGGGTACGACTTACGTATGCGTTCGCTTCTGCGTGCGAGCTCGGAGGGACGGGGCGCTTTAAATTTTTTTTCTTATTTATTTTACTTTTTATTTTTACACTGTCCTTTTGAAAAAAATTTGGGTCACTTTTATTCTTATTACAAGGAATGTAAACATCCCTTGTAATAGAAAAAAAGCATGACAGGACCTCTTAAATATGAGATCTGGGGTCAAAAAGACCTCAGATCTCACATTTACACTTAAATGCAATAATAAAAAAATAACAATAAATGTCTTTTTTGTTTTTTAATTTCCTTTTTAAGATCATTGGGCGGAAGTGACGTTTGACGTCACTTCCGTCATCCAATGGTATGGAGCCAAGTGGGGACCATCTTTCCCTCACTTGGCTCCATGCTACTGAGGGGAGAACATCGGATTGGCACCGCTGCTACCGGTGGCTCCGGTAAACGGCGGAGACAACTAAAGTGCGGCGGGAGGGGGCACCTCTCCCGCCGTTGATAAAAGTGATCTTGTGGCGAATCCGCTGCGGAGACCACTTTTATCTGAAAAGAGGACCGCCCGCTGCTGAAGAAAATACGGGGGTTATGACAACTGCTGCCATAATACTGGCATACAACGGTGGCTGGTCCGTAAGTAGCTAAAGTGGTATATTATCTTTTTCTTACTAAATCATCACTGCAAAGTCCCTTTACAAACTTATTTAATTGTAATATACTTTGCTACTACTTTACGGTTTTGTGTAATTTCTGGCATATATGTATTTGAGGATTTACAGCTGAATCTATAGACACACATACTGGTATTTGCTATAGTCAGCCCAGCTTAGTGTGTCAGAGAGTGCAGACCTGTTCACAGAGTCGTCAGCACAGGAACAGAGGACCCGCTACATCCCGCGGCTCCTTCGGGATAAGCGCTGCAAATGTAATATACTGTATGTGAGAAAAATTGTCAAGGACACCAAAAATGAAACAGTAGAATGTAAATAACACCAGATCAATATTCAGACCTCTATGATCACTTGATGACAGCAATCAAGGCCTGAATTCAGCATGATGATATCACTGTACATTTTCTATTACAGCTTCACAGGGGACTTGCTTATTGTATCAGACTATGATAATTAAAAGCACGAGGAGACCTAATCCATCATTTGTTAATTTCAAAATTCAATTTTGCTGAAACACAATAAAAGCCAGACCAACTATGCAGTAACAAAAATAAGTGAGAAGGCACATTTAAAATTATTTTATATTTGTAACAAACAGCTTTACATTCATTTTCAGCAGGTATTTTTTAAATTATGTATTTTATTCAAAATCACATAGTCTGTAAAATTTTTTTTTCTGGGTAAAGTACTGTATATACTCGAGTATAAGCTGAGTTTTTCAGCCCATTTTTTAGGCTGAACTCCCCCCCCCCCTCGGCTTATACTCGAGCGAGCTGTACAGCAGCCGTACTTTTGATTACTAAAACAGTGGGTGTCTCCTGCTATGTTATGCAGTCTGTTCGGCCGTCCATTGTAACAAAGCCCCGCCTCCTCCTTGTTCGTGATAGAGGAACACTGATACAATGCTGGGAAACTGTATCAGTGTTCCGTCTGTCACGGACGAGGAGGAAGCAGAGCTTTGTTACAATGGACGGCCAAACAGAATGCATAACACGGCGGGAGACACCCACTGTTTTAGTAATCAAAGGTACGGCTGCTTTGTGCTACGGGCTTTGTTACCATGGACGGCCGCTGAACAGACTGCATAACACAGCGGAAGACACCAGCTATTTTAGTAATCAAAGGTACGGCTGCAAATGGGCACAATGAGGCTGCAAATGGGCACAGTGAGGCTGCAAATGGACACGAGGCTGCAAATGGGCACAGTGAGGCTACAAATGGGCACAATGAGGCTGCAAATGGGCACAGTGAGTCTGCAAATGGGCAGAATGAGGCTGCAGATGGGCACAGTGAGGCTGCAGATGGGCATTGTTTACCCAGTAGCTGCTGCATTTTCCCACCCTAGGCTTATACTCGAGTCAATTCGTTTTCCCATTTTTTTTGTGGTATAATTAGTATATACTTGATTCATAAAAAAATACCAGTTCATGAAACATTCTGTATATCTTCAAATAGATTGATTTGTATTTTTTTTACTGAGATCAACAGGTAAAGGGACCACAGACAACTCAAACCTGCCACTAACATGGTGGCCCAATGTGATGTTTATGTGAATAGATCCAGTTTTTTAGCACAAATGGACAACTAAATTAATAAATATTTGTGTCTTACTGCGGAGCCACATAAGCAGTAGCAGGGCAATGTTTAGGGTTACTGGCGACCCACACACTTTGTGCAGTTATCAGTTACACAGACAGATTACCTATTAAGTGAATATGGTCCATAAAAGTTGTAGGGCCTATAAAGAAGGCAAAACAATTATGGGAATGGATAAAGGGCTTCTTTTCTTTAGAGGGGTCTGTACATCAGTAAAATCGTTTTTTAGCATCTCGCCATCTAACCCCACATTAGCACGACTGCTGTTACAAGGAAGTACTGTTTTTCACTGAGACATAGTTACATAGTTAGGTTGAAAAAAGACACAAGTCCATCTAGTTTAACCAATAAAAGGGAAAAAAAACAATCATTCAACCCCACATACACAATCCTACACCCACAGTTAATCCAGAGGAAGACAAAAAATCCTAGCAAAGCATGATCCAATCCCTTCCTGATCCCCCGAGAGGCAATCAGATATTCCCTGGATCAAGACTGGAGATGCAAACTTTCTGAAAATGGCTGCTAAGTGAAGCCAACAATTATGGCCCCAGTGTGGCTGCTATGGTTGCCCCTTGCGTTGTTGTGCTTTGCCTAATCCCATCCTCTCTAAACTCTGTCCTCAATATGGACAGCTGAGGCCGAGCTGCTCCGAAATAAATCCTGACCTCCGGTGCTTACGTTGATGGTGCCTGTTGAAGAAGAGTAGAGAGCCTTCAAGTAGCAATAGTGGATATGAATGTTTGTAGAGAATCTATGTGATATCGGTGGAAGGGAAAAGTGTCTGGGACCCATAGAAGTTCAGTTTAAACAAATAGGTATTTAGCTGTAAGTGGTACTCTAAGAAAGATTACTTTCTTGTAATAATTAGAGTGGATGGGACCTCATATGTATTTTGTCCCCGTTGAGGAGTTTTTTTTACTGCTGAGTTATTTTTTTTCTGCTTCACCTCTATTTATTTCCTTCCAATAATGGGAACAGCTGCTTCTCAGCTGTCCTCAGAAAGATGGACTGAGCTTTATCGAAACGTTGACAATAAAAACGCTGCTGTATTTATCTACCTCCTTTGCATAACCCTTCAGTGCCTCTATACTCATTTTGGATTTATCGGGAGCAACTGCTTTGTAGTCCAAGAATTTATACAGAAAAATTGCATCCGTGCTCACCTCCTCTACTAAGTCATACTGACAGCATAACATTACACAGAGAACAGGATTGCCCTGTACACACGACTGTTTTTGCCATCGGAATAAACTCCAAAGGTTTCTCCGACGGAACTCCGCTCAAGCGGTCTTGCCTACACACAGTCACACCAAAGTCCGACCGTCCAGAACGCGGTGACGTACAACATGTACGACGGGACTAGAAAAAGGAAGTTCAATAGCCAGTAGTCAATAGCTTCTGTCTCGTACTTGCTTCAGAGCATACGTCGTTTTTGGTACGTCGGAACAGCATACAGACGAGCGGTTTTTCCCGATAGGAATTGGTTCCGTCGGAAATATTTAGAACATGTTGCATTTCTAGGTCCGTCAGAATTTTCAAAAACAAAAGTCCGATGAGGCATACACAGGATCAGAATAGATGATGAAAAGCTTCCGTCGGACCTTCTCTGACGGACATTCCGCTCGTGTGTATGCGGCATAAGAGAACTTTTTTTTTTTAATTTATGGTAGCTGAACTTTTTCCCAAGGCTGTTCCAAGCTCCCGAGTAGATTTCTTTATAGAAAGATATATAGTTGTGATCACATTACAATTACATTATATAACAGTTTGGATACAATTTGTACTCTTTTTAATCTGATACTGGTAAATATTTTAAATCATAATCTAACCTGCAGAATTAACTGACGGAGAATTTATGTCCTTGTACATAACGAGCTAACAGCAGGGGTTGTGCAGTGCTCGCCTACGTAATGCAGGATGAGTCTGTTAAGTGAAATAAAAGTTGTTGGTTTTTCGCAAGCTTTTGTTCTAATGCACGTTCTTGTCTCCCCCACAAATTAGTTCCTCTGTCTTTTTGTAAGGTGTTCTGAGTGGCAGGCATTTGCCTTTGAAAATGTCTCTTGGCTACAGTCTGCTGATGCAGCTTTTGCACTTAGTTAAAGATTAACAGAGTGGCTTCTATTGGAGATCACTTTTCCTCCTGAAGAACAATTACTCTAATGGAAATGTGTTCTTTATCTTTGAATGCCAAATTTTCTGAGAAAGTCAAAACATAAAATGGCCATACATGGTTAGTTTTTCCTTCAAACATTCATACAGAAATTCTGAAAAAAACATTTGCCAGAGTACTCTCTCTTGCAATAATTAAGTCTACAAATTTTTTTGAAAGCCCCTAAAATGTCGTCTAGACCTGGCATTTGAATAGAATCCCAGATGTATTAAACAGGTTTCAATGCAACATGTACAATTTTTTAGAATGAAAACTACATTCACAGTTAGAATTTGGTTTCATTCAAGAGAAATTTTCCATCCCTCAATTTTTTCATCAGTATAGTTGAAACTGAACATCGATTTGACCCCACTAAACACTAGAAAACGAAGCAAACATTCCAAAACCAAACATGTTCAACTGAAATTCTACTGGTGTTGACCAGCTTTAGGCCTCATGCCCACTGCTGGTCCTTAACTCATGTTTTGGAGCTTTTGACATTTTTTTTGCCAAAGCCCCTGAACTCAACTTAATAAAAGTATATGTGCCCACATAGGCTTTTATCAGAGTTTATAGGCAGTAAAATGCTCCTCTCCTGAGCACTGCAGAATTGTGTTCAGGATATGAATGTTTTGACAGAAAAAAGGAAAATGCGGCTAAATGTGCGTTACCAGTAGACGCATTTACCACTTGGGCGTTTTTTTTATTTCAATAGCCAGAATAAAGCATTTATTATAGCCAATGAAATTAATAAACGGCCAAGCGCTTGATGCGGTACCCATGTTTACCAACATCGAGCTTTCTTTTTTTTGGCTGCCAGAAACAGACGTCCAGAGCAGTTGTTTTTAACATCCAGTGTGCATGTACCCTTACACTGGGTTAATTAATTATTATTTTAATTATGCTTTTATAATATATTTTTTTATCTACTTTAAAGAAGAGGTTTTTACGAATTTCTTGCATATTGGTACCGTTAAAGTCCAATTTTTTGCTCTTAAGATATTTGTACACATTTAAATGTAGTACCATACCAACCCTATTACATTGGTAATTTTATAATATCTAATGTAGTTTATGCCCTGTACACACTGTTGGATTTTCCGACTGAAAAAGTGCGATCGGATTGTGTTTTCGGAAATTCCGATCATGTGTGGGCTCCATTGGACTTTTTCCATCGGAATTTCCGACACACAAAGTTTGAGAGCAGGCTATAAAATTTTCCGACAACAAAATCCGATCGGTTAAATTCCGATCGTGTGTACATAAATCCGACGCACAAAGTGCCACGCATGCTCAGAATAAATTAAGAGACGAAAGCTATTGGCTACTGCCCCGTCTATAGTCCCCACGTACGTGTTTTACGTCACTGCGTTCAGACCGATCGGATTTTCCAACAACTTTGTGCGACTGTGTGTATGCAAGACAAGTTTGAGCCAAATCCATGGATTTTGTTGTTGGAATGTCCGATCAATGTCCGACCGTATGTACAGGGCATTAGAGTGTATAGAATGAAAACTTCAAGAAATAGAGATAGATTTCCATTACTGGGGCCTGCAGACACAAAGGGGTTGATTTACTAAAACTGGAGAATGCTAAATATGGTGCAGCTGTGCATAGAAACCAATTAGCTTCCAGTTTTTTTTTTGTCAAAGCTTAATTGAATAAGCTGAAGTTAGAAGCCGATTGGCTGCCATGCAAAGCTGCACCAGATTTTGCACTCTCCAGTTTTAGTAAATCAACCTCACAATCTCTTAAATCGGAGCTCCACCCAAAAGGGGAAGCTCCACCTGTTTACTTCCTCCCCCCTCCGCTGCCATTTGGCACCTTTCGGGGGGAGCGGATACCTGTCAAAACCAGGTACCCGCTCCCACTCCTGGGTAAGATTGCCACATTCTTTTTGTGGCGATCTACAAAACTTCCAGCCCCTCCTCCTCCCCCCCCCCCCTGCCTTCTGGGAGACACACAGGTCCCAGAAGAAAGCTGGACCATTTAAAAAGCGGGGCGCAACTCACGCATGCGCAGTAGGAAACAGGCTTTGGAGCCACAAAGCTTCACTTTCTGTTTCCGTTAGTGAACGTGGCGGCACCTGCACCAGTGTTGCCAACCCCCGAAGTGAAATTTACTGGCAGAATGCCAACATTTACAAACGCCACCAATTTTTTTTTACTGGCGGAAAATCGTGAACTTTACTGACAGATCCACATTCTTTACTGACACTGCAAAAAAGTACCTAAAATGACTGCTTTTAGTGCTAAACAGTGCAAATTTCAATATTTGAACTATAAACACATAGCTAGTGCTATTAGCAATGTGTTTAAGTTAAACAAAAGTCAAAAAACATATTTTTCCATTGACATGAAGGACAGGTTACCATAAGGCAGCCAGCACAGAGTTCCCCCTTACATCAGAGTCTGCAGGATTCCCCCTTACAGTGCAAGGGAACTCTTATGTAAAGGGGAACGCTGCAGATCATGATGTAAGGGGGAACTCTGATGTGGGGGGCTCTGGTGAATAGAAACCACCTTCCGCAGAGTAAATACACTAAGTTAAGGGGAGGTTACTAATATAGGGGGGAACCTTTATATCAGTGCCCCCTTACATTATTGTATTTACTCCCCTCCTTACATCAGTGACCCCCCTTCCGAATGGCCTGGCGGCGCTGTCACTGACCTCCTCTCAGGTGCACCAGTCACATCGCTCCAGCTTGGTGGCTCTTGTTTTATTCTATTGTCTCCTCTCCACATTCCACACATGTCTGTCTCTTCCCATAACCCCCATCCCTGGGCACTCCCACTCTTGACTCCTTTCTAGGATCCCCCTCACCATATGCCTGTGTTCTCTGCCTCCATGACCAGGACACGATACAAGCAGATCGTATAGTTAATGCATTTCAATGACAATGAACTCTGTCGCCCTTGGGGTGACCCTGGATATGATCGGCTCCATAAAATTTGGCCCCTTGTAAACCACTTTAACCAACAGTTTGCAGCCTTGTTTTCTCCCGATCAAGTTGTCTGCATTGATGAGTCCCTGATTAAGTTTTCTGGCCGCTTTTCTATCAAATAGTATCTTCCTAGCAAGCGTGCCAGATATGGGGTCAAGACCTATAAGCTCTGTGACAGGGCAACAGGCTATACATATAGTTTTATAGTTTATGAGGAAAGGGGTACCACTTGTACGTGGACAATTATTACACAAGCGTGCCACTTTTTAGTCACCTCTTTGATTGTGGAATTGGCACGCTTGGCACCGTGCTATGGCTTCCCCCAATGGCTTGTAGAATCCCGACTTAGACGGGGAAGAGAGCCTGTCTGTTAGCAGTGAAGTGGAGGGATACACGGAATGTTTTCATTCTGTCCTCCCTTCACGCAGATACTACTGTCCAAAGTCCTACGGCGGCTGGTATTGTGGAGAAACCTCTCTCTGTCCATGAATACAACCTTAACATGGGAGAGGTGGACCTCAACGACCAGTTGTTGGCGCCGTACCTAATTGCTCGTAAGACCAGACAAAAAAGTGTCTGTATATTTATTCCAATTGGCTCTGCTGAATGCTTATGTGCTATACAAAGCTTCAGGACAAACTGGATCTTTCCAGGTACACCATTTAGCTGCAGCACTGATTTATCCATCTTGACAGCAACAGCGTTTGCTCTCACGATACGTAAATCAGCGACTCCATCGCTGTAGGAGGTAATTTCACCACAGCAGTTAAAAAAAAAAAGGTGCATGTATGCCCATCATTAGAAGTGGGTGGATGAAGGGCGGTATTCTAATGGTGGGCATACCCACCGATCAATCTCTTTTTTTTCTGTTCAGCCCACAGGCTGCATGAAAAAAAAGAACATTATAATATATGCCCAACAAGGACCAGCAACATACTGGTATGTTGTTGGACTTTGAGTGGTTATAACAGAATGATGCCTGCAGATTTAGGTATCATCTTGGTATCATTCTATTCAGCCAGTGGTTGGCATTCATGTAAAAGCAATTCTAGCAGCAAATTAGCCTCTAGACTGGTTTTACAAGCAGTGGGAGGGAACGCCCCCCCAACATATTCTATGGTTTACTCGGGCTCTCCTATCTCAACAGGGAACCCGAGAATGCAGCCAGTGGTTCCGCTAGCTGATCATAGAGCTGATCGGAGACCAGAATGGCTCCAATCATCTCTATGGCTTAAGAAACCGGAAGCTGTGAGGATTTCATGACTTAGGTTTCACCAGATATAAACATTGGGAAATTGGGAAAGCATTTTATCACACCAGTCTTGGTGTGGTCAGATGCTTTGAGGGCTGAGGAGAGATCTAGGGTCTAATAGACCCTATTTTTTTTCAAAAAGAGTACCTGTCACTACATATTGCTTTCATAGGGGATACATTCCCTGAGATAACAATAAAAATGATTAAAAAATTAAAAAAAAATGAAAGGAACAGTTTAAAAATAAAATAAAAAAGCAAAATAAATAATAATAATAATAAAAAGCACCCCTGTCCCCCCGTGCTCACGTGCAAAGGCGAATGCAAGTGTCGGTCTGGTGTCATGTGTAAATAGCAATTGCATCATGCATGTGAGGTATCACCGTGAAGGTCAGATCGAGGGCAGTAATTTTAGTAGTAGACCTCCTCAGTAAATCTAAAGTGGCAACCTGTAATGGATTTTAAGGGCTTTTAAAAATGTATGTAGTTTGTCGCCGCTGCACGTTTGTGCGCAATTTTAAAGCATGTCATGTTTGGTATCCATGCACTCGGCATAAGATCATCTTTTTTATTCCATCAAACATTTGGGCAATATAGTGTGTTTTAGTGCATTGAAATTAAAAAAAGTGTTTTTTTTTCCAAAAAAATTGCGTTTGAAAAATCGCTGCGCAAATACTGTGTGGAAAAAAAAATTGCAACACTCACCATTTTAATCTGTAGGGCCTTTGCTTTAAAAACATATATAATGTTTGGGAGGTTCAAAGTAATTTTCTAGCAGAAAAAAAAATATTTTTTCATGTAAACACAAAGTGTCAGAAAGGGCTTTGTCTTCAAGTAGTTAGAAGAGAGAGTGGGTGATGTGTGACATAAGCTTCTAATGTTGTGCATAAAATGCCAGGACAGTTCAACCCCCCCCCCCCCCCCAATGACCCATTTTTGGAAAGTAGACACCCCAAGTTATTTGCTGATAAGCATGTTGAGTCCATGGAATATTTTATATTTTGCCACAAACTTTTTTTTTTTGCACAAAGTTGGCCCTAAATGATATATTGCTCCAACATGCCATGGGCATATGTGGAATTTTACCCCAAAATACATTCTGCTGCTTCTCCTGAGTACGGGGATACCACATGTGTGTGACTTTTTGGGAGCCTAGCCGCGTACAGGACCCCGAAAACCAATCACCGCCTTCAGGCTTTCTAAGGGCGTAAAATGGTTATTTCTCTCCTCACTACCTATCACAGTTTCGGAAGCCATGAAATATCAAGGTAGCTCAAAACCCCCCAAAATGATTTTGGAAAGTAGACACTTCAAGCTACAGTATTTGATTAGAGGCATGTTGTGCCCATGGTATATCTTATATTTTGCCACACGTTTCGGGAAAATTAACATTTTCTTAAAAAAATGTTTTTTTACACAAAGTTGTCACTAAATCATATATTGTTCAAACATGGCATGGTTATATGTGGAATCACACCCCAAAATACATTTTGCTGCTTCTCCTGAGTACGGGGATACCACATGTGTGAGACTTTTTGGGAGCCTAACCATATACAGGACCCCAAAAACCAAGCACCGTCTTCAGGCTTTCTAAAGCCATAAAATTGTGATTTTACTTATCACTACCTATCACGGAGGCCCTGAAATGTCCAGATAGCACAAAACCCCCCCAAATGACCCCATTTTGGAAAGTAGACACCCCAAGGTATTTGCTAAGAGGCATGGTGAGTATTTTGCAGCTCTCATTTGTTTTTGAAAATGAAGAAAGAAAAGAAAAAGGTATTTTTTTTTCTTTTTTCAATTTTCAAAAATTTGTGACAAAAAGCGAGATCTGCAAAATACTCACCATACCTCTCAGCAAATAGCTTGGGATGTCTTCATTCCAAAATGGGGTCATTTGGGGGGGGGGTTTGTGCTATCTGGGCATTTCATGGGCTCCGAAACTGTGATAGGTAGTGAGGAGTGAAATCAAAAATTTACGCCCTTAGAAATCCTGAAGGCGGTGATTGGTTTTCGGGGTCCTGTACACGGTTAGACTGCCGAAAATTCCCACATATGTGGTATCCTCATACTTAGGAGAAGCAGCAGAATGTATTTGGGGGTGTAATTCCACATATAACCATGCCGTGTTTGAACAATATATCATTTAGTGACAACTTTGTGCAAAAAAAAAAAAGTTTGTAATTTTCCTGCAACTTGTGGACTCAACATGCCTCTCAGCAAATAGCTTGAGGTGTCTCTACTTTCCAAAATGGGGTCATTTGGGGGGGGGGGGGGGTTGTGCTATCTTGGCATTTTATGGCCTTTGAAACTGTGATACAGTGGGGCAAAAAAGTATTTAGTCAGCCACCAATTGTGCAAGTTCTCCCACTTAAAAAGATGAGAGAGGCCTGTAATTGTCATCATAGGTGTCACGGACAACTATGAGAGACAAAATGTGGAAACAAATCCAGACAATCACATTGTATGATTTGGAAAGAATTTATTTGCAAATTATGGTGGAAAATAAGTATTTTGTCAATTTCAAAAGTTCATCTCAATACTTTGTTATATATCCTTTGTTGGCAATGACAGAGGTCAAACGTTTTCTGTAAGTCTTCACAAGGTTGTCACACACTGTTGCTGGTACGTTAGCCCATTGCTCCATGCAGATCTCCTCTAGAGCAGTGATGTTTTGGGGCTGTCGCTGGGCAACACGGACTTTCAACTCTCTCCAAAGGTTTTCTATGGGGTTGAGATTTGGAGACTGGCTAGGCCACTCCAGGACCTTGAAATGCTTCTTACGAAGCCACTCTCTCGTTGCCCAGGCGGTGTGTTTGGGATCATTGTCATGCTGAAAGACCCAGCCACGTTTCATCTTCAATGCCCTTGCTGATGGGAGGAGGTTTGCACTCAAAATCTCATGATACATGGCCCCATTCATTCTTTCATGTACACGGATCAGTCGTCCTGTTCCCTTTTCAGAGAAACAGCCCCAAAGCATGATGTTGCCACCCCCATGCTTCACAGTAGGTATGGAGTTCTTTGATTGCAACTCAGCATTCTCTCTCCTCCAAACACGGCGAGTTGTGTTTCTACCAAACAGTTCTACTTTGGTTTCATCTGACCATATGACATTCTCCCAATCCTCTTCTGGATCATCCAAATGCTCTTTAGCAAACCTCAGACGGGCCCGGACATGTACTGGCTTAAGTAGGGGGACACGTCTGGCACTGCAGGATCTGAGTCCCTGGCGTCATAGTGTGTTACTGATGGTAGCCTTTGTTACATTGGTCCCAGCTCTCTGCAGGTTATTCACTAGGTCCCCCCGTGTGGTTCTGGGATTTTTGCTCACCGTTCTTGTGATCATTTTGACCCCACGGGGTGAGATCTTGTGTGGAACCCCAGATCGGGGGAGATTATCAGTGGTCTTGTATGTCTTCCATTTTCTAATTATTACTCCCACAGTTGATTTCTTCACACCAAGCTGCTTGCCTATTGCAGATTCAGTCTTCCCAGCCTGGTGCAGGTCTACAATTTTGTTTCTAGTGTCCTTCGACAGCTCTTTGGTCTTCACCATAGTGGAGTTTGGAGTGCGACTGTTTGAGGTTGTGGACAGGTGTCTTTTATACTGATAACAAGTTCAAACAGGTGCCATTAATACAGGTAATGAGTGGAGGACAGAGGAGCCTCTTAAAGAAGAAGATACAGGTCTGTGAGAGCCAGAAATCTTGCTTGTTTGTAGGTGGCCAAATACTTATTTTCCACCATAATTTGCAAATAAATTCTTTCAAATAATCAAACAATGTGATTGTCTGGATTTGTTTCCACATTTTGTCTCTCATAGTTGAGGTATACCTATGATGACAATTACAGGCCTCTCTCATCTTTTTAAGTGGGATAACTTGCACAATTGGTGGCTGACTAAATACTGTTTTGCCCCACTGTAGGTAGTGAGGAGTAAAATCAAAAATTTACGTTGTTAGAAATCCTGAAGGCAGTGCTTGGATTTCGGGGCCTGTACGCGGATAGGCTCCCAAAAAGTCTCACACATGTGGTATCCCCGTACTCAGGAGAAGCTGCAGAATGTATTTTGGGGTGTAATTCCACATATAACCATAGCATGTGTGAGCAATATATCATTTAGTGACATTTCTCATTTTTCAATCACTTGTAACAAGAAAATAAAATATTCAATGGGCTCAACATGCCTCTCAGCAATTTCCTATGGGGTGTTTACTTTCCAAAATGGGGTCACTCGGGGGGGGGGGGGGGGAGTTTGTACTGCCCTGCCATTTTAGCACCTCAAGAAATGAGATGGGCCGTCATAAACTAAAAGCTGCGTAAATTCCAGAAAATGTACCCTAGTTTGTAGACACTATAAATTTTGCGCAAACCAATAAATATACACTTATTGACATTTTTTTTACCAAAGACATGTGGCTGAATATACTTCGGCCTAAATGTATGACTAAAATTGAGTTTATTGGATTTTTCTATAACAAAAAGTAGAAAATGTCATTTTTTTTTCTAAATTTTCGTTTTTTTCCGTTTATATCGCAAAAAAATAAAAATCGCAGAGGCAATAAAATACCATCAAAAGAAAGCTCTATTTGTGAGAAAAAAAGGACGCAAATTTTGTGTGGGTACAACATTGCATGACCGCGCAATTACCAGTTAAAGCAGCGCAGTGCCAAATGGTAAAAAGTGCTTTGGTCTTTGAGCAGCCAAATCTTCCGGGGCTGAAGTGATTAAGCACCTCTAATCTTTGATCACATGTTTTAAATAAAATGTTTTCTTAAAGCAGAGTTTCACCCAAAAGTGGAAGCTCCATTTATCTGCCTCCTACCCCCCCTCCGGTGCCACATTTGGCACCTTTTGGGGGGGGGGGGGGGTGAGCGGGTACCTGTTTTG
This sequence comes from Aquarana catesbeiana, assembly GCF_042186555.1. NCBI lineage: Eukaryota > Metazoa > Chordata > Amphibia > Anura > Ranidae > Aquarana > Aquarana catesbeiana. Next base: position 196,880,123 of record NC_133335.1, read on the forward strand.
ACAGGTACCCGTCCCCACTTCTGAGAGATCTTGCCGTGGCAAACCAATCAATATATGCTTACTGCGATTTTTTTTATATACTTTTGGGGGATATTTATTATAGCAAAAATAAAAAATATTGCGTTTTTTTCAAAATTGTCGCTCTTTTTTTGTTTATAGCGCAAAAAATAAAAACCGCAGAGGTGATCAAATACCACCAAAAGAAAGCTCTATTTGTGGGAAAAAAAGGACGTCAATTTTGTTTGGGTGCAAGGTCGCACGACCGCACAATTGTCAGTTAAAGCGACGCAGTGCCGAATTGCAAAAAGTGCTCTGGTCAGGAAGGGGGTAAAATCTTCCGGAGCTGAAGCGGTTAACATCTAGAGGACCACTGGGAATGCCAAAATCCCTGTTGTAGCCCTCACTACATACAGCTATAAGTGCAATTCTCTGGGTCCTACTCAGTTGGCTTCCCCTCTGCATATTAAACACAGGGGGTCACCTGATTGGCACCGCCACATTCAAAGAACACTTTGTATTTTTTTCAGTGAATAGAAGGTATTTTCTGATTGGACAAGGTGGAGAGGAGGGATGGATGACCTCACGATCTACACATGTCTAATTAGAGAACACTTTGTATTCATTGAAAAAACAAGCTATTCTCTAAATGGCAGTGGTGCCATGATCATGGGCAGAGTGGAAGCAGCTAAGCTCGACCGTGTAGATTGGCAAAACAGATATTTTCTGAAACCATAATAAACACTTTTTAGAGGTGCTGTTTGAGCCTCCAGTGGCACCTGGAACCCCACCAGAGTGTCTCCACTTGTTAAAAATGAAACACCCAATAAAGCAATACTCTGTGACTAAACTACAGCCTTGTGCACTGTGACTTGGGAGTGGGCCTAGCCTAGATGAATACTGATGATAATAAAATAATTTCTGGCATAGCAAGTTTGGGAGGGCTTTGGGAGATCCTGCAGTGACAAATGGTGGCACATAAAGGTATGTGATGAGGGCCTAAAGTGTTGACTGATTCCGTTTTTTTTTTTAATCAGAAAAAGTTTTATTGTGCCATTCGTAGTAAAACACGTTACATAACAACAAATCTAATAAGAAAAGGTAGGCAGTTTTTATATCCAAAGATTATGCATAATGCAAGTCCAGGAACTAAAACAGTGACACAACATGAAGTACAATGACATATCTTTAAAAGAAAAGAAAATAGATCTGTGCCGAGTGGGCAGGGTCTAACCCGCCAACCCAACACAGCAAAACCGAGGGCCAAACAGTGAACAAGGTCGCCCATATCCTACCTCCTCTTGGGGAAACTCCCCCCTATGATCAGAAGGTGCATACAGAGGTTGAATTTACCTGGTGAAGTACAATAGCAGAGCATGTCCTTGTGCCCTTCCTAGAAGTCAAAGTTGGCTTTCCACATAACCATTTACTCTTTTTTCTACCTGTAGCAACCGATGTAGGACCAGTTGAGGGGGGTGCCAGCCCTGGGGTTTCCAACAAGGCCTGCCATATGGAATACAATTTACGAGTTGCATTTCTATGCTGATATGTTAGGTGCTCCCTGACAAGGATGTAGTTACCCTGTTCTACCCATTGTTTTTTGGTGGAAATATGTGGAGAAAGCCAGAACCTGGCCACTAGCTTTCTAGCTAGATATAATAATCTGATCACTGCTATATTGGAGGGTGGAGGATATATTTCTTCATCAATAGCTCCTAAGACACAGACCAGGGGATCCAATGGGACCCTAACCTGATAGACTGTGGAAATAGCTTTGGTTATTTCACCCCAATATCGGTGTAGTTTGGACTGATTCCGTTTTTAGTTTAGTTGCATTTAAATAATATGCCACTATCTAAGAATAGTCATGGAGAGTTTTGCAGTGATGCTGGCAGTGAAGAGGTTAAGCTCCCCAAAATGCAAAGCCCTCAAACACCGGGAAATGGCTGCAGCACACAAGTGAAAATAAGCTGTACGCAGCCTCTTGTTGTGCCATGATTGATACTGCAGGGTGTAGGTGTAATGAAACCTCCGCTGTCTCCTCATCTACCTGTGATTTATTGACTACAAATTTAAGATGAGAAAAGGCCCCATACCAGGTCTTGTAACATCCCCCTCAAAGGAAGAGTGGTCATCCATCACTCGAGCCTGCACAGAGCTGTTGTGAAGACACTCACAGGATCAGCCAATAGTCTCCTTTGTTGCCATTCCTAACAAGTGTTTGATCAGCAAAAGTCTATTTTGGTTGGTGGACCTTTCAAGACCAATTGGCATTGGGTCACTGATTTCACTGCTGTATTATCTTCTTACAAGACTCACCAGTTGGGCGAGAGGCAGAGATTAATGATGCCACCACAGAGCAGCAATCTTCCGCTTCTGCAATGCCAGATTAAGATTTTTTTTTTTCCTCTCTCTCTCTCTCCTTCTGTGTCTTTTGGCTAGGTGGGCGACTGGCAAGAAAAATAAGATTGGGGCACTTATTAGTAATTAATTTCATGTTTCATTTCAGGAAAATGCTGACACATATAATAGATAGCTAAAATCAAATGTGCTACTCCTTTCATTAAAGAAGGCAAGTCACAAGCATTCATGTTAATTTCTTAAAATGAAAATACATTTCTTGTGTTAGTGTATCATTTAGGATCACCTTTTTGGGAGAGAAAGTATTGTTCCAAAAAGGTATGAGACTGTAGTAGGAAATAAAGCATGTCTCTTCTAAAAGAAAAGTATTGCCAAAGTTTTTTAGGCCATACTGCTCTTGTTGGTCACAAGTGTACACTTATGCCCTGTACACACGACCAGTTTTACAGTCGGAATAAACTCTGAAGGTTTTTCCAACTGAGTTCCGACGGAATTTCCGCTGAAACTGTCTTGCGTACACACGATCACACCAAAGTCCAACCGTCAAGTGACGTACAACACGTACGACGGGACTACAAAAAAGAAGTTCAATAGCCAGTAGCCAATAGCTTCCGTCACGTACTTGCTTCAGCGCATGCGTCGTTTTTGGTACGCCGTAACAGCATACAGACAAGCGGTTTTCCCAATAGGAATTGGTTCCGTTGGAAATATTTAGAACATGTTCCATTTCTAGGTCCGTCAGAATTTTCGATGAAAAAAGTCTGATGAGGCCTACACACGATCGGAATATATGATGAAAAGCTTCCGTCAGACATTTTCTGTCGGACATTCCGCTCGTGTGTACGTGGCATTTGTTTTGTTCTCCTGGGATCCAGAGTCAGCTGACAGCTGGCTATATCCTGCTATCAGCTGACTCCAGGCTCTGGAAGGATCCTGACAATATTGTCGAGATCCACCCGGCTGCCTGATTGTCTGCCCCCTCCACTGCCTGGCGCTTGTGCATGTCAGTAGAAGTCTGACCGTCGAAGGACAGGCAGGCTGTTCTCCCAGCACAGCAAGAAAACTGATCACGCTGGGATGGATGTGTTCTCATTCCTAGTGTGATTAGTTTGAAATAGGAAAGCAGAGGGATTGGTAGGATCACCAGCTATAGCACACGAATTAGGAAATACAAAGAGAACAGAATACTTTTTAACACAAGTACATGGTGCAACAGGCACATATCAGAAATATGAACTGTTGAACATACACTTTAATGTACAGTATCTCACAAAAGTGAGTACACCCCTTACATTTTTGTAAATATTTTATTGAATGTTTTCAAGTGACAACACTGAAGAAATGACACTTTGCTACAATGTAAAGTAGTGAGTGTTCAGCTTGTATAACAGTGTAAATTTGCTGTCCCCTCAAAAGAAACTCAACACACAGCCATTAATGTCTAAACCGCTGGAAACAAAAGTGAGTACACCCCTAAGTGAAAATGTCCAATTTGGGCCCATAGTGTCAATATTTTGTGTGGCCACCATTATTTTCCAGCACTGCCTAACCCTCTTGGGCATGGAGTTCACCAGAGCTTCACAGGTTGCCACTGGAGTCCTCTTCCACTCCGCCATGACGACATCACAAAGCTGGTGGATGTTAGAGACCTTGCGCTCCACCACCTTCCATTTGAGGATGCCCCACAGATGCTCAATAGGGTTTAGGTCTGGAGACATGCTTGGCCAGACCATCACCTTTACCCTCAGCTTCTTTAGCAAGGCAGTGGTCGTTATCATGCTGGAATACTGCCCTGTGGCCCAGTCTCCAAAGGGAGGGGATCATGCTCTGCTTCAGTATGTCACAGTACATGTTGGCATTCATGGTCCCTCAATGAACTGTAGCTCCCCAGTTCCGGCAGCACTCATGCAGCCCCAAACCATGACACTCCCACCACCATGCTTGACTGTAGGCAAGACACTCGTCTTTGTACTCCTCACCTGGTTGCCGCCACACACGCTTGACACCATCTGAACCAAATAAGTTTATCTTGGTCTCATCAGACCACAGGATATGGTTCCAGTAATCCATGTCCTTAGTCTGCTTGTCTTCAGGCTTTCTTGTGCATCAACTTTAGAAGAGGCTTCCTTCTGGCACCACAGCCGTGCAGACCAATTTGATGCAGTGTGCGGCGTATGGTCTGAGCACTGACAGGTTGACCCCCCACCCCTTCAACCTCTGCAGCAATGCTGGCAGCACTCATATGTCTATTTCCCAAAGACAACCTCTGGATATGACGCTGAGCATGTGCACTCAACTTCTTTGGTTGACCATGTCGAGGCCTGTTCTGAGTGGAACCGGTCCTGTTAAACCGCTGTATGATCTTGGCCACCATGCTGCAGCTCAGTTTCAGTGTCTCGGCAATCTTCTTATAGCCTAGGCCATCTTTATGTAGAGCAACATTTCTTTTTTTTCAGATCCTCAGAGAGTTCTTTGCCATGAGGTGTCATGTTGAACTTCCAGTGACCAGTATGAGAGAGTGAGAGCGATAACACCAAATTTAACACACCTGAGACCTTGCAACACTAATGACACCGGGGAGAGAAAATGGCTAATTGGTCCCAATTTGGTCATTTTACTTGGGGGGTGTACTCACTTTTGTTGCCAGCGATTTAGACATCAATGGCTGTGTGTTGAATAATTTTGAGGGGACCGCAAATTTACACTGTTATACAAGCTGTACACTAACTACTTTACATTGTAACAAAGTGTCATTTCTCCAGTGTTGTCACATGAAAGGATATAATAAAATATTTACAAAAATGTGAGGGGTGTACTCACTTTTGTGAGATACTGTATATATATATATATATATATATATATATATATATATATATATATATATATATATATATGTTTTGCCTTTCATTTATATTTTAACCTGAATGGGTTGTTTTACAAGGTGAGGGTTTACATATACTGTACTTTAATAGAGTAGGGCTGGAGGACCAATGAGTAAATATAACCATATATGCTATGGTAAGCTGGACTAAAAGGAACCAGGAGACCCACAACTATATCCGTGTGAACACAGTGGAGCCCCTTAAAGTGAACCATTCATATTAAAGTGGCAGTAAACTCCCTTTGTTGTATTTAAAAGAGAAGTCCAGCCAAAGCTCATTTGGCTGTACTTCTCCTATGGATCACAGGAGTGCTGACGTCACAGAAATCAGTCCAGGCACCGCGTCATTCCAACAATGGGAGTCTGGATCCGCCAGGTGCCTGGACTGACACCTGTCTCAGCCTCTAAGCGAGCCACTGAGAGTCTGAGACAGCCGCTCCTCGCCCCTCCACAGCTCAGTGCTACAGTGAGCGCGGAGGAGCAGAGCGGAGAGCTGCTGATTGATCGATTGCTCGGTTCTCAGTGCAGAGGCGCCAGGGCACAGATGCAACATTGGACCAATGCTGCATCCACCGAGGGAAGTATTAAACTGAAAAAACAAACCCATACTTCTATTTTAACCTACAAGTAAGCCTTTAAAAAGGCATACCTTGTAGGTAGAGTAAATATCTCCTAAACGTGCGCCATTTAGGAGATATTTACAAATGTAGCAGCCGGTGATGTCACCGTTGTATGCGCACTGCGCTCTCAATGGACGGCATACCATCCATTGAGAGAGCTGTGCTGTGGCCCTGACTCTCACATGCATGAAAGACGGGAGTGACGTCTTCGCGGTGGCCATTCAAATGGTCAGAGCCTGCGAACCCTGAAGGAAGACCACATGAAGATGGGTTCCCTGTTAGCCATGACGGCGCGCCACTGGAGGGATCTGTTTTTTAGGTAAGTCTGTCATAATGTGCTAGTATGCGGTGTATACTAGCACATTATGACGAGCTTGCTGGGGAACTATTTTGTTTTTTTTTAACAAGGTTTACTACCGCTTTAAATTTTTCAGCAAAGGACATACCTATAAAGAAGAAACTGAATACTTACCTCTCCTGTTCACACATTGCTGAACGCCACTCCAATGAAAAGAAATGTTCCCCCAAATTCAGCTGGAAAACTAACCTCCTGGGAGTGCTGAACTCTTTGATCCCCAAAAGCTCTCACTGCCCTTGCTGACTCTGACCTCCACGTCATTACAGCACACAAGATTTTCATAATGAGGAGTGGTAACAATGGTCATTAGCAGGCCTGGACTACAATGGTGGATCACCGTCGGTCTTCACTCTTTGGAAAGGTTCTACAGAGGGTCATGATGTGGAGTGGTAGCAATGGTCATTAGCAGGCCTGGATTACAATGGTGGATCACCGCTGGTTTTCACTCTTGGGAGAGGTTCCACAGAGGGTCATGATGTGGAGTGATAACAACAGTCATTAGTAGGCCTGGATTACAATGGTGGATCACCGCCGGTTTTCACTCTTGGGAGAGGTTCCACAGAGGGTCATAATGAGGAGTGGTAACAACGGTCATTAGCAGGCCTGGACTACAATGGTGGATCACCGCCGGTTTTCACTCTTGGGAGAGGTTCCACAGAGGGTCATAATGAGGAGTGGTAACAACGGTCATTAGCAGGCCTGGACTACAATGGTGGATCACCATCGGTCTTCACTCTTGGGAGAGGTTCTACAGAGGGTCATGTGGCAGAGGACTCAGATAATGTAAAAGGGACTTTGGTAGAGTGGGAGGGATGAGGTTAGAATTTGCCCAAAGATTTTAAGGTTTTAATCAATATAAGCTTACAAAAAGGAAAAACATAACTCAGAATAAAGAGTGGTCTGTAGTAATCCTTAGGACCCAATCAGAAATAGAGTTCCACCGGTTTAATTTTATTTTATTAAGCTGGATTTGTGATTGGTCCCTGTGTATTACTACACTTAAGTGCCTTATGCTCTTTTTAATGAAAGAATAGCCTATGTATTTTGACGTTAATTTATTCACACAACCTAATCGTATGCATTATTCACAGCTCTGTTAGATAGCTGTAGCCTGCCGTTATTATGCTCTGTTACTTTACACTGCTTTTATTTGTTTGCGCACCAGCGTTCTTAAGACTTGCAGCTGCTCTTATTCAGGCGCAGCTAAGGCTTTCTGCTGCCTGTATTATCATGGATGTTTGGGCACTTAGCCTACAAACTGTACAAGCCTCATCGTTTGTCACCACAAGCCTTACCCAAATTCAACAATCAAACCTCAGACCATTAGCTCATAAATGGCTTGATTTCTTCTCAGGTGACCAGCGGGTACTAATGTAATCAAAGCCAGGATAGGGAACATCTTTTTCAAGAATGAAGACGCTGAGTAAGCTCAGAGCCTGGCAATTTTATACCCCATCCCTAGCCATAATGGAGCATTCAAAAAGGAGGGGAGATGCTCTAATTAGATGCCAGGCCCTGTCATAAACATGCTTTTCTGCAATTTGCAAGGAGAGCAGCTCCTGTGTTGTCAGAACCCAACATGTCCCCAAGGAGAAGCTATTTAACTCAGATCAGAAACCACTCTGCTTTTCAAAGTTTTCCTGGTGGCTGTACATTTTTGACATTAAATGTGTTAATGCTGCAGGTTACGAACAAATGGAAAGAAGGGGGGGTCGGTGGGGAGAGAATAAGGGGCACTGTGGGTAAGGGCAGCCTTTTCCTGCTTATTTTCTGCTCCCTTGGGTCTTAGTTTGGTAAATTAAAAAGCAGAAAGGTGTAGTTGCAATGATGGATGAAGTCTATGCGGAGGTTGAGAATAAGATTTTATGGCTGTTTTGTGCTTATGCACATGGACTTCTTTTAAAGGTTTAGTCCATCCAAAATGGATACAATTGCTGGTAGATGTTGGAGACCTAAAGCACATGATATATATTTATATACTAATTGGTAAAGTCTTTGCACTTTAGTTCTTGAATATGCATTTCTGCTGTGGTCACTATGAGATGCTTTCTCTGCTGGATTTTTTTAATGCATTTTGTATTATGTAGGAAAATGCAAAATTCATAGATCAGAATCAGAAATTATGATAGCAAGATCTTGCGCTATAAGGAGCCAAGGGCTGAAACACTCTACTGGGTTCCACATATAACAAAGAAGTCACTTTTGGGACATACTGGCCCTTTAAGTAGGGTTTGTATGTGATTCTAGCTGTCATTTGATATCTCTTAAAGAGAACCTAAACTCAGAACAAAAAGTACCAGTAATGCTCTGTCTCCCCCGCACTATTTTTAGGCATGGTGCCGAATTTGTAGAGGCCAATCTGCTGACAGCCTAAAGATTTATTGCTGATCAGGGGCTCTGGGCTTTAGCAAAATGGCCTCCAGCAAGAAGAAACAATAGCAATGCTGGAGGCAATTTACAGCACATAAATATTTTGCATTTTAGCATAATAATTATTGTGAAATGCATGTTCCTTGCTAAAGATCGTTATTTTTATCAAGTTGTTATGGGTAAACTTCCACTTTATATGGTAAAACACTGCAAGCAGGCAGCTCTTTATTACAGAAGAGACATGCTGTGTCTCTTCTGTAATAACAAACACTTATCTACCAGTTTTCTATTGAGGGTACACTACACAACAGCACGCTCTCCCGTCACCCTCTGGCTCTGCTGGACTAACTGACTCCTGTGTAGACATGTGCGATTAGTTTCATACGAATCGAAAATTCGTACGAATTTCCGTAAATTCGTACATTCAGGAGGATCAGAAATACGAATTGCTATGCTTCTGAATTTTGTACGAAATATGAAATTTCGTTTACGAATTTCGGATCCGAATTCCTAACGAACATTCGTAATTGTTACGAAAAGTTAACAAACCTAAAAGTTAAAAACCCAGGAAGTCAGCACAGCACAGGGATGGTGGGAGCCCTTCATAATGATAAATTCATCATAACGAACATTTGTAATTGTTACGAAAAGTTAACGAACCTAACGAAAATTTGTATTTTGTTTGAAATTTCGGACACGAATTACGAAATACGAATTAATTCTAATCCGAAACGGAATGGAACGAAACGAAACAAATTTATTGACGAGCGCACATGTCTACTCCTGTGCATATGCATGGGATGACGTCATTCACCCACTAGCCAATCAAGAGACCAAAACCCAGCACCCGGAAGTGGCCCAGGAGAAGATGACAATGGACATCAAGAAATGTAAACACTAAATCGCTGGAAGGTGGTGGTAAGTATTTCTAGGGGTTTAGTTCCACTTTAAGCAGTTCAAAATAGTGAACAGCGATTTGTAAATATGTAAATTCCACATGCCTCGAGTGCTCAGTCACTTGAACAATGTTAAGGCAGTGATCGTGTGATATCCTAAAGTATTGATGCTTAGACAATATCAACCAGTCAATATCTGAACAATTTGCTGATGTTGCTCTCAGAAGATTCTCCACATAGGCAGAGTCCATGTGACCAAACCCTAGGACGTGGTCATGTGGCCAAACATCGCAAAGGACCTTACCTTATTGGAAAAAGTAAACGTTTCCTATTTGCTACATTTAATAGTTGCAGTTGAAATCATTTTAAACATGTTAAGTTTTGGTTGACTTTATGTATACTTTGAATTAGTTATTGTGTTGGAAGTGACAAGTTTAATATTTAAAGGATATGTAAACGTTCGTTTTTCTTTTTTAAACAAACATGTCATACTTACCTCCTCTGTACACCTGGTTTTGCACAGAGTCGCCCCGATCCTCCTCTTCTGAGGACCCTCAGTGAAGCGCTCTCCCTAAGGGCACTCGTGCGAGTGCACTCCCCTGTCCTGCAGCTGCGTCCATTGACACAGACAGCAGGACTCAGCCCGGCCCCCACACAATTGGATTTGATTGACAGCAGCAGGAGCCAATGGCTGCACTGCTATCAATCTATCCAATCAGGACCCGAGACACCAACTGGAGCGGGTGTGCTTGTCCCTGGCGCAGGAACGATCAGGGCTCAGGTAAGTAAAAGGGGGGCTCTGGGGGGCTGGTGCACTACAAGAGGTTTTTCACCTCAATGCATAAAATGCATTGAGGTGAAAAACCAAGGGGGTTTACAACCCCTTTAAGAGCAAAGTCGGTACACAAGAACACATCTAAGCACCACAGCTCCCTATGACAATACATTGTTACTTTTTGAAAACAGCCATAAACATTAGCAACATGTTGATGATGTAGCTACAGTGCCTTGAAAAAGTATTCATACCCCTTAAAATTTTCCACATTTTGTCATGTTACAACCAAAAATGTAAATGTATTTTATTAGGATTTTATGTGATAGACCAACACAAAGTGGCACATAATTGTAAAGTGGAAAGAAAAATTAAAAATGGTTTTCAAAGAAATATCTGAAAAGTGTGACATGCATTTGTATTCAGCCCCCTTTACTCTGATACCCCTAACTAAAATCTAGTGTTACCAATTGCCTTCAGAAGTCACCTAATTAGTAAATTGAGTCCACCTGTGTGTAATTTAATCTCAGTATAAATACAGCTGTTCTGTGAAGCCTTAAGTGATTTGTTAGAGAACCTTAGTGAACAAAAAGCATCATGAAGGCCAAGGAACACACCAGACAGGTCAGGGATAAAGTTGTGGAGAAGTTTAAAGCAGGGTTAGGTTATAAAAAAATATCCCAAGCTTGGAACATCTCACGGAGTACTGTTCAATCCATCATCCAAAAATGGAAAGCATATGGCACAGCTGCAAACCTACCAAAACATGGCCGTCCACCTAAACCAGGGGTCTCCAAATTATGGCCCTCCAGCTGTTTAGGAACTACAATTCCCATCATGCCTAGTCATATCTGTGAATGTCAGAGTTTTTACAAGGCCTCATAGGATGTGTAGTTCTGCAACAGCTGGAGGGCCATAGTTTGACGATCCCTGCCCTAAACTGACAAGCCGGGCAAGGAGAGCATTAATCAGAGAAGCAGCCAAGAGGCCCATGGTAACTCTGGAGGAGCTGCAGAGATCCACAGCTCAGGTGGGAGAATCTGTCCACAGGACACTATTAGTTGTTCACTCCACAAATCTGGCCTTTATGGAAGAGTGTCAAGAAGAAAGCCATTGTTGATAGAAAGCCATAAGAAGTCCTATTTGCAGTTTGTGAGAAGCCATGTGGGGGACACAGCAAACATGTGGAAGAAGGTGCTCTGGTCAGATGAGACCAAAATTTTAATTTTTGGCCTAAAAGCAAAATGCTATGTGTGGCGGAAAACGAACACTGCACATCACCCTGAACACAACATACCCACCGTGAAACATGGTGGTGGCAGCATCATGTTGTGGGGATGCTTTTCTTCAGCGGGGACAGGGAAGTTGGTCAGAGTTGATGGGAAGATGGATGGAGCCAAATACAGGGAAATCTTAGAAGAAAACCTGTTATGTCGTGTACACACGAGCGGAATGTCCGACAGAAAAAGTCAGACGGGAGTTTTTCATCGTATATTCCAATCATGTGTATGCCCCATCGGACTTTTTACGTCGAAAATTCTGATGGACCTAGAAAGAGAACATGTTCTAAATTTTTCCAACTGAACCAATTCCTATCGGGAAAACCGCTCCTCTGTATGCTGTTCCGACGTACCAAAAACGACGCATGCTCTGAAGCAAGTACGAGATGGAAGATATTGGCTACTGGCTATTGAACTTCCGTTTTATAGTCCCGTCGTACGTGTTGCACAGTCTGGACAGTCGGAATTTGGTGTACAGGGCATTAGAGTCTGCAAAAGACTTGAGACTGGGGCGAAGGTTCGCCTTCCAGCAGGACAACGACCCTAAACATACAGCCAGAGCTACAATGGAATGGTTTAGATCAAAGCATATTCATGTGTTAGAATGGCCCAGTCAAAGTCCAGACTTAAATACAATTGAGAATCTGTGGCAAAACTTGAAAATTGCTGTTCTCAGACGCTCTCCATCCAATCTGACAGAACTTGAACTATTTTGCAAAGAAGAATGGGCAAAAATGTCACTCTCTAGATATGCAAAGCTGGTAGAGACATCCCCAAAAAGACTTGCAGCTGTAATTGCAGTGAAAGGTGGTTCTACAAAATATTGACTCAGGGGGGCTGAATACAAATACACACCACACTTTTCAGATATTTATTTGTAAAAAAAATTGAAACCATTTTTCATTTCCTTTCCATGTCAAATATATGTGCCACTTTGTGTTGGTCTATCACATTAAATTCCAAATACATTTAAGTTTTTGCTTGTAATATGACAAAATCTGGAAAATTTCAAGGGGTATGAATACTTTTTCAAGGCACTGTACAGTGTATCTAAATCCATTTTATTAGCTTTTACAACTTTTGTTAGGGATTTCTTGTTATATTTATCTATGCTGGAAAGGTTCACCCTCCCTATTTGTTCTGGTGACCATTGTCAACAGGACTAAAAGTGAGGAAAATTTAAAAATGTTCAGAAACAAATTGGAAATAAAAACTTACAGGTGTTAACATTTTTACTAACATTTTTCTACTCCATCCTACAGGGAAAAAAAGTTTGGTCTCTACATACACTTTTAAGTAGGCATATGAATAGTAGCTCTGTTGTTTTCAATTTCTAAGATATTTTAACAGGAAGGTCTTTCAAGCTGTATGGAGGGCGGACAGGTCTGCCTAATCATGTGACCACCGTGATTGGCTGTCACAGAGGTCACATGATCCCGAGTTGGTCCCGTTGGTTTAGAATCATTAGTATACAGTGAGAATTATCTCTGACAGCTTGGTCTCTATGCTCGGAGCACGCACCTCAGTGCAGAAACCTCTGCTGCTCAAAGACGCACATGTGCGGAATGTGGGCGTTACAGCCTACCCTCTTTGCCTTCACACATTACATGGGTGGCAAGAGGTTAAAAGAAAAAAATATTCACTAAGCAAAGACTTTATTTGTTAACACTGAAAATACCAACCCTTTACTATCTATGACTTTGTGTTACAGTGTTGCACTGTCTATTGCTCTACGGTTAGAAGGAGCCACCAAGAATAACAATAATAGTTGTATTTTGAATTACAGGACAGAAAATTAACTGTGCATTTAAAAGTGTTGATCCCCATTATATCTCATTCTTCTTTAAATACCTACTATTCTGAGAACAACAACAAAAGAATAGTAGAAAATAAGCTGCTTATAATGTATGTTTGGTAGTCCTTTATTATGCAAAATTAATCTTAATTTGTCCTATTTTCTTAATAGGGTCATTTTATACTATCAGTATAATACACAGAAATGAAAGCTGCAATAAAACCACTTACTGTATCACTTAAATCATCTTATTAATTTAGAGGAACCATCCAGCAAACCATTAAGATAAAGAACATGTTACAGATATCCTTTCTACATTTTTAGGGGGGGGGGGGTTGCCTTCCTATATTAAGCATTTCTAAGGCCTTCCCAATCAGCCCTCACATGAGAAGATGTCAGAAGAATTCCCAATTCAAATTTATACAGCTTCAGCCTAAATATTCATTTCGGTTTGGTGACATCGCTGAAAAATGAGGGGCAGAACGTTAGAATATTATTTCAACTAGACTTTAGAGTAGACTTTAATTTAAACTTAAGGAGTTTACTGTGCCACTATGCCAGATTTAGCTGACCTTCCCTAATCATCTAGTGGAGCAATTTCTTGGGTTCCACCTGGGATAAGAATAGACAGAGATGCTCATCATCAACACTAGTGATTTACAACCAGGGAACACACAAGAGCAAGGGAAATGTGTCCAGGGAGCAGAGTCTTCTGATTAACTGGGGCTCTCTTTGTGTTCTGCTGATAATATTTTGCCACACAAAATTTTTTCTCCCTTGTGAAATTTGCACTCATCCCCTCATTATTATCCACCTTTCCTGGTGGAATCTGGAAGGTTGAGATTGTGATGATAGAGCAGCTTTGCTGAGATCACAACTCCACTTAGTGGGACTCATGTCTAGCATTTCAGAATTCCACTTTTCATGAATAATGCATAATTCTATGTGTGCATGACGGTCTGCTCCATGAGCTTTTCGCAGTATGGAATGTGGTCTCTGAACCAGGTTATTCATTCAGTCTTCTGCTGTGCAGTTCATTAGCCTGACATCCACTTAGTGAGGAACTGTTGTCAGTGTTTAGATATTTGCAGTGGACTCCTGATAGAGAACAATGGTATTTGACTCAACTTAGGCCATTTCCATGCTTGGCATCTTGCCTTTGTTTCAGAAAACATGTATTTGCTCTGTGTTAACAGCGTGGTTTCTCCATGGCTTCAGATTCAAGCAAATGTATACTGCTTTGATTAAGGCCCGCCATACACGGTGCAAATTTCTTTCTTGCAACCATGGATTCCTCCATCAACACAGTCAGTGCTGACAGGGAAATCAGCAATCGTCTTCTCCTGGCTGGGGGGGGGGGGGTAAGGGAAGCCATCCCCATCGGGCGCAGACAGTGATTATTACTAGCAGCGATAGCAGCTGCTGGCGATAATCACAGGAGAATCTAGCAGGCAGGTTGTACCCAAGTTGATCGATCAATCAACTTGGTACATTCAGCCTGTCCATGAACGGTTAGAATCTTGGCCGGGTCTTGCTGAACCGGCCAAGATTCGAACCGTGTATGGCCGTCCTAAGAGCAACATTTACCACACCAGTACAGGCATAACCATAGGGAGACTTGGCAAAGATTCTGATGAAGCAGAACGCTAGAGAAACGAGTTTAATGCATATGTTTACCTTCTTTTTTTTTTTTCTTTGTAAATCTGTAAATTGTTTAGCCAGTCTTGTAATTCACACAGCTCTGTACCACTTTATTGCAAGGTAGGTAGCAACATAATACCCAGTTTTGGAATTTCACCAACCTGTTGATTGAACAAATAATCCACAGTGCAATAGTTCTGATTGCTTGTCCAGAGAGCAGACTAGGGAGGGAGAGGTTACAATGGAAGTTGTGAACCTAAATCAGAAAATTGAGAAATCACCCTTGTGGGTGGGGCCACCCGTTTGCACTAGAAGTCTCCACTACTCACTCCATGGGGCCTGCCCAGCATACAGGGCTTGCCCAGGTTCACTCACCGGCCATGAGTAGCAACCAGAGCCCTCACAGATTTACACATCAGCCCGCCATCCCCATGCATAGTGTGTCGGTGACTTGAGCCCAAACTGCAAGCCCTTGGTCTCTCTTAACAACCGCATGTCTCTGTGTTGGGGATACCAAATACTTCAAGCCCGAAGGTTTCTTGTGGTTTTCCTCCATTCCACCACTGGCCCCTAGCTAGACCAGGGTTACTATTGGTTACACCAGGATTCTTCATCACCAAGTTAGAGCTAGTAAAGGGATACTCTGTTTAGCCTGTCCTAGCAATGAGTTTTCCCAGCACTCAGCAGCAAGGTTACTGGAATCCACTTCTGCCACATTAAGCAGCCAGATGCTCAGTCCATCGCAATATTATTATAATAGTCACAGTTCCATTAAAGTGTTAAACATTCTCGCAGGTCTCTATGCATTGCATCCTCCATTCAAATCTACATAGCAAGTCTCTTTGAATATGATGGTGTACCTTTGTGCCCAGCTTTAGGGGAGTAAAAGGATAAATCTCAATCTTTAGATAGTGCTCTCTCCCCATGGCTCCTATTCTTCCCGTGCCCAATAACTACCCTGAGCTAAGCTCCACCCAAGCAATTTAAGGGATCCTGCCAGAAAGGAAATTAAATGATTCTCCTTCCTAGAAGGATTTTAAAAGAGAAATATACTTAAGTGGGCGACCAAGTGGACCCTGCTTACACCCTTCTAGCAGACTGGCTAAACATACCTACAAATCATTTAGCATGGCAATACACATGTATTTCAGTTATGTATTTATTTCTTCCTGGAGTTGTGCTTTAGATGAAGTCTGACATAGGAAATACCCCCCCCCCCCGCCCTTTCAAAACAACACACATAATAAAACAAATCTAAATGTCCAAAATACTCACCTGAATCTGTGGCATGTGACCCACAAGGTCCCTTGGACAGCAGTTTTTTTTTTCTTCTAAAAAGGGAATGGGTGAATGAGAGGTGAATGGGAGTAATTGGTTGGTGGTGGTGGTGGTGGGGGGGGGCAGTTTTGCCATAGCCGGAATGAATGCAAGCAAGCAAATAATGGAATCATGCTTTGACTGATACGATTTTATGGTGTTTGGTCATTGTTTCTGATAATTTGCACTGCATTCATGAATTATAGCTGCCTTATACTTTTTTTTATAATGCTTTTCTCCCTGGGGTCTCAAAGTGCTTATCCAATTGGTGTTGGGGAAGATAAGGCAGCCATCTTGGGCACGTCCATTTAACCTATCAGCATATCTTTTGAGTGTGGGAGAAAACTGTAGTACCAGGAGAAAACCCACGCAAACTAAGAAAGAACATACAAACTCCATGCAGATATTGTCCTTGCCAGGATTTAAACAGAGGACCCCTGGCCACTGTGCTGCCCAATGCCTTGTATGGCCAGTTCACACTATTGTATAGTAGTGTAGTGCCACCCCCATGAGGGCCGTTGGAAGATGACTGGCCCCATAGATTTCCCTGACCTTGCAAGCCTCCCAACACCTCTCACACACTGGGTTCAGACATATTTCAAAGTGATAATGCAATTACACAGACACCAGACTGTAGCAAAGTAAACAAGTATTTTAAGATTCTTGAAGCAGATAAAAAGAATAATGACTTAGAGCCCTTTCACACTGAGCCACCTCGGGCGTCAGCGGTAAAACGCTGCTATTTTTAGCGGCGCTTTACCGTTGCTTTTGCGGTGCTATTTGGCTGCTAGCGGGGCTCTTTTAACCCCCGCTAGAGGTCGAAAAAGGGTTAAATTTCAATGGGCAGGGGCGCTTTAGGAACGGTGAGTTCACCGCTTCTAATGCACTCCAAAGAAGCTGCTGGCAGGACTTTTTCTGACGCCCCCTGCCAGTGCAGCGCCTCAGTGTGAAAGCCCTCGGGTTTTCACACTGGAGTGAATTAAGGCGCTGTTTCAGGGCGCTTTGCAGGCGCTATTTTTAATGCTATAGCGCCTGTAAAGCGCCTCGGTGTGAAAGAGGTCTTAGGCAGGTATCTTTCAGTGTTAAATTCTTACTCTTGGTAAATATGCAAAGGGTATGCAATGCAAAGAAAATCACAATAAGTCAAACAGTAGTAAACAGTAAGTCCTGAAAGAACCTATGACCCCAGGTATAAAAGGGAACAGAATGACCTTTTATGTCAGACTGCTCCCTACAAATCCTGATGCCATGGGCCCAACACGTTTGTGGCACAATTATAAAACAACAAGTTACAAGAAATGCAGTAATTAATCTCTGGGCAGTATTTCCCTAATGTGTGTAGCTATTGTGCACAGAGTCCTTTAAGGGGAGGAGGAAAAGGAGAGAGGAGGAGTCCTTGTGATGCAGATGTTCATTGTCTTCTGTTGGTCAACAAGGTCCCAGAAGGATTGCTGTGCAATGACGACAAGCAACAGAAAGTAGCATGTGCAAAGTGTTTCCTTTTTGAAGCTTTAATGTAAAGAGATGGAATAAAGGTGTCTGCATGCAGTGTCTTTGTAGGGTGTACAAGATGATACCAAAGTCCAAGGGAAACAGATGTCCCGAAACAGGCTCTCAAAGAATCTGCAGCCAGTGAAGGGTGCCTGGCCGTACACCTAGCGACGCTGGGATTCTGCTGTAACTGTACCAGTGACAATAAGTGTGACCCCCAACAGTCACTCTGCCAACAGAGAGCTGGCAATTGTGGATCTGCTTGCTCACTCGCCGGTGGCTCTTCACAACACGTAAGCCGTGACAAATGCTCACATTCTCCAGCTGAAGGCCATGGTCCCAAGAGAAAGAGTTATTAATGTCCTCACCCAGCATTCTTCTCTCTCTCCCAGCCGGCTGGAATTTTTAGTCTGCAGCAGTCTGGCTCCAATGCAAATCCTGGCTTCTTGGACCACATATCCCATGATCCCTTGTTCTCAACTGTGGTCTCATCTTGCTCTGCATTGAGGAGATGATGACACAGTGTCCAGGCTGAACACTAGAGGGAAACAGGTTCATTGCAGCTGGTGTTACAGAATGTCCCACAATGACACAGGCAAAGTTAGCCAGCACCTGGCTACAGTAGCAACACACAACACATAGATTTACTAGAACTGGAGAGTACAAAATCTGATGCAGTGGTGCATGGTAGCCAATCAGCTTCTAACTTAAACTTCTTTGACAAAAAAAAAATCTGGAAGCTGATTGGATCTCTGCAGAGCTGCACCAGATTTTGCACTCTCCAGTTTTAGCAAATCAACCCCGGTGGTTTCATTCATTATGAATTTAACTTCAACCCACCTAGACAGCATGGCATAGCACACTTGTGCTTTAGCGCACCACATCACACAGATGTGAACCATTTATATGTTGTGGTGCTGTGTATTGTGGTACTTCTGTAAAATATGTGTTGATAGCCTATTCGAAACAACTGGGCTGTCTTACAAGTTACCATGTGAAATATTGTATTGTATTAATAAGATTTACCAAAAAGAATTTTATATCAAGTTGGGAAACATTTCAGCTGTTATCTCCCATTCTTAACAGTTGCTAGTCATCGGATTTGAGCCTAAAATATCTGTTATGGATGTTTATCAATCTTTATTTGGAGTCTCCCAGACTCAGCTGCAGTTGACGTGTTCTCTCCTCAGTTCAGTGAACGATTGAACCCCAGCATTATCCAAAGTGGCCAGCCTGCTTAGTTGCCAGCAGTGTACATCAGGTACAGTACAAATGTGTAGACTAAAACTCCATAACTGGATACATAGGTGGCATTCCATTGGGCAATAATTTAGAGCAGAGAGGGGGGCGCTGGAGTATTTGGAGAAGGGGATTATTAGCACACCTTATGAACTAATGTTAAAACAAATACGCCCAGGAGTGGTTGCTCCCCTGATCGTTGTAAGTAGGCCTTTCTTTCAGCTGGAACACGGGGGGAACGCAGTTCAGGCACCTCTGGCACTGAATGTATGTAATGGCAAGGGGTGCTGGGGTGTGCTGGAGGGTCTATTATTGCTGTCTACTGGGGTATCTATTATCTCTGGAGGGCATCTATGGTTGCAGGGTTACTATTGTTGCTGGGAGGGATCTACTATTGATGCTGGCTGCTGGGAGATCTGTTGTTGCTGGTGTGGGTCTATTGTTGTTGGGGGAGATATTGTTTTTGGGGGGTCTATTGTTGCTAGGGGGGTCTATTGTTTGTGGGGGACTATTGCTTCTGGCTACAGGGAATCTACTATGTTACTGCTTTCCTTGTTATCATTAATAAACTCCTTATAAATTACGTAGCACCACAAAATGAAACTTGGTTCTGTATTTTCCAAAGGGGGTGATAGTGGGAGGTGGGTAGGGGTGAAACTAAGAGACAGTGCTCAGAGGTGGGTAGGGGGCAGAGAAAACTTGTGACTCAGAAAGGGGTGTACATGCACCTATTCCTTAAGTAAAAATGCCCTGGTTAAAAGGAAAAAAAGAGCAGTAGGTAAAACATGATGTTCAGGTGTGATAGCATGTTGGAAATAATGCGCCTTATGTAGTCATTGGGAAACAAATTCCCCATATACAGATAGTTAAAGTAGCATTAAACAAAAAGGAAGGGATAGCGTGAGAACCAACCAAACAATATAACAATCTGGATTAGTTAATAAATATTATATACGTTGGTAAAGTGCCGCTAAATATAGCGGCGCTTTACCGCCGACGCCCTAGTGTGAAAGGGGCCTAAGAGTCTTCCATATACAATAATTGACACGATAAAATCCAGTATCAGAGGTGTTTCAGCAGCTAAGCCTTATTCATAGCACATGCTGACATATTCATAAGATGGTGCTATGAACATAAGGCTTAGTTGCTGAAATGTATAGGTCCTCTGATATTGAATTTTATCATGTGAACCAATAAAGTTTTTACATGGAAGACATCACTGTGTTGCCGACTTTCCTGAAAATTTACTGTAGCAGTGGTTAAGAGCCCTTTCACACTGGGGCGGTGTGGGCATTAGCGGTAAAGCGGCGCTAGTTTTACCGGCGCTTTACCATAGTTATAGCGGCGCTTTGGCGCAACTAGCAGGGCGCTTTGGCGCCGCTAGCAGGGCACTTTTAACTCTCCAGAAGGGGTTTAAAAGGGGTTAAATGCGCCTGCTTAGTGCTGCTTTCAATGCTTTCAATAGGCAGGGGCGGTGGAGGAGCGGTGTATACACTGCTCCTCCACCACCCCAAAGATGCTGCTTGCAGAACTTTGCAAGTTTGCAGGGCTTTTTTTCCTGTCCTACAAGTGCACCGCCCCAGTGTGAAAACACTCAGGCTTTCACACTTGAGTGGCTTGAGAGGCGCTTTTCAGGCACTTTACAAGCGTTTTTAGAGCAAAAATGCCTGAAAGGAGCAGCGCCCCCGGAGCGACCTCACGGGGGCGTTGCAATGATCCAGTGGGGATCCAATGTGGCGATCCACTAGTAGCCTTGGGTGCAATTTGGGGCATTGAATAAAAATAAAAATGATCTATTCCAGTGGTGCTGCATCTGCACTGCAAGGGATAAGTGCTTGTTTTGGGGAGAGGAGAAACCCTTATACTTACCCAAACCTTCATTCCCCCTGCAAATGGCGATCCCCCACAATCCAGCAAGGAACAGTTCCTGGCGTCCTCATGTCCAGAGCAGGGGTGCAGGAACTGCAGGGACCAGTCATGTGTGGAGAGGAGCGGAGGATCGGGTAAGTATATATCCTTTCATCTTTACCCAAGAAATAAATGAGCAATTAACCCTTGCAGTGTGGGCACAGCCCCGCTGCAAGGAAAAACCTTTTTGGCCTGGAGATCAGCTTTAATAAGCAAGTACTGGCCAGAAAGCGCGTTACAAATTTTCAGGAAGTCCAGCACGCAAAGGTAGGAATATTTGTAATAGATACATAGAAGAACGCAAATTTATTGCTTAATCTTTCTGTTATTTTCACCTAAAGAAGGTAGATTTCAAGGCGGGTGCCGAGTATTTTTTTTTCTGAAAGGGGGTGATAGGCTGGGCAACACAGTGGCTAAGTGGTGTGCCTAGCAGCACTGGGGTCATTGGTTTGATTCCCAACCATGGCACTACCTGCACATAGTTTGCTTATTTTCCCTGTGCCTCTGTGGGCAGCCCATAGATGATTCAATTCTCTTTTCTTCCACCACAGGTTCCCCCTAAAACACACTCAGTCTCTACCCCTGATGAAGGTGTTAAAAAACTGGAACGCGTCGGGTATCAGGGTACACTACCCACATTACTATTTTTTTATGTCTTTTTACCCATTTGTATAAATTTACGTATCATTATTAAAGATATATATTTTTAAATTAGAGTTGGTGTTCTTTTAAAGTCCCATTCAGGGGGTATTTCTTTTTGTTCTACTGTACCAGGGATGGGACCACCATACTCTTTACCTGACATGGTAGAGGTCTCCTTTTCTTCTTCAGTTTTTATAGGGTAATGCCTCCCAAAGGGGGGGGGGGGGTGCAGCGAGACTTCCTGGCTGGCAGAACACAATGATTGCTTTTGTCCGAATCCAATGCGAGTTCAGCCATATATTTGTATGGCTGAATTCGCATTGCACAGACATCGCATGTGATCCTGCACAGCAATGTGGTACGAATCACATGCATACCTCCCAACTTTTTGAGATGAGAATGAGGGACACCTATCACCAAAAGTATGCAGGAATAGGACACACCCCTTGCCACGCCCCCTTAAAGAAGAATTGTACAAAAAAGGAAGAGTGCTTTTTTTTACCACTGCTATTCCTTTATTTTGGCTTTTGGAATTTACAAATGCAGCAAGTTAGAAATCAGATGAAAGGTTTAGCGCTGGAAAACACTTTTTGATAGATAAAAAGTGCATTTTATACACGTCTATATAGCTCAGACCAAAATGAGGGACAAATGAGGAGGAATGAGGGACAGAGGGACATTGCTCCAAATCAGGGACAGTCCCTCGAAATCAGGGACAGTTGGGAGCTATGTACATGCAATGTTTGTGTTCGCAATAGTGTGAACCCAGGCTAGTTGAACGTATAAAAGCTGGCAGGCTGGTTGTATACAAGTCGATCGATTGATCAGCCTGCCCATACATGGATCCATTCTCGGCCAGTCCCTGCTGAACCGGCCAAATTTCGATCCATGTTTGGATGGCTTTAGAGTGCTACCTTTTTTTTCTGTGTTTAATATTGTGTACTTTATATGCTTGCTGCTGCTTCAAATGATTCAATTGTCCCAGTGAGCATTATCTGATATGGCTGCCATGTTGCGTATGCCCGTACTTGCTAACTAAGTCAAATTAGTCAGAAAGATGGACATATCACAGTTTACAGGAAATAGGGAAAGATCACAAATTCCTTAAACTTAATTAAGGTTAAGTCTTTTGCAGTAAGTATACTTCACCTTTAATAATTATCCACTTATTTAGTCTTCTGTGTTGTAATGGTGTAGTAGCAGACACAGCTTTGTTGGTCAGGATAATGGTATGTCTATTCTGGATTACATTGATTTATTTCCCTGTCACCTTTGCTGGGGGTCTGTTCTGTGAAATGTAGACAAGCCGAAGTAATTGTACACCTTCAACACAAGCAAATGCTGTGCTCTTCAACAGAGCCCCAGCTGGCTGTCAAGTCATAGAGAACTGCTACTTTGTTCCATGTCACTTTTAAAATACATTTTAATTATCTCCTTCAGGTTTTATCAGTTTGTTAACAAGCCTGGTATGCAAATTGAGCCACTTTGTGGTTATAACACTATCACTCATAAGGCTTCTTGTTCAGCAGTATGGAGAGTGTCTCCAAATAGTACAAATCTTTGATCAAAACAGGAAAGGACACTTTAAAGAATAATTCTAGCTTTGTCTGTATTATAAAGCCTGATAGGGAACTCTTGTCCTTCTCATTTTCAGGCACTTTGCTGCTTACCCCTAATGACTACAAAGGGGGGAGGCTGTAAACCCCTGGTGCCCAACCTAGAGCATGCCCCCAGTCTCCAACAACTCCTAGAGCATCCCCCCAGTCTACAACAACACCTAGAGCATGCCCCCAGTCTCCAACAACTCCTAGAGCATCCCCCCAGTCTACAACAACTCCTAGAGCATGCCCCCAGTCTACAACAACACCTAGAGCATGCCCCCAGTCTCCAACAACTCCTAGAGCATGCCCCCAGTCTACAACAACTCCTAGAGCATGCCCCCAGTCTTCAACAACTCCTAGAGCATGCCCCCAGTCTTCAACAACTCATAGAGCATCCCCCCACAGGCTCCAAAAACTACTAGAGCATGCCCCCAGTCTCCAATAACTCCTAAAACATATTCACAGTCTCCAACAAATCCTAGAGCATGCGCCCCCCCCCCCCCCCCCCCATCTCCAACAACTCCTAGAGCATGTCCACAGTCTCCAACAACTCCTAAAGCATATTCACAATCTCTAACAACTCCTAGAGAATGCCCCTAGTCTCCAACAACTCCTAGAGCATGTTCACAGTCTCCAACAACTCCTAGAGAATGCCCCCAGTCTACAACTCCTAGAGCATGCCCCCAGTCTACAACAACTCCTAGAGCATGCCCCCCAGTCTCTAATAATTCCTAGAGCATCCCCCACAGGCTCCAACAACTACTAGAGCATGCCCCCAGTCTCCAACAACTCCTAGAGCATCCCCCCAGTCTACAACAACTCCTAGAGCATGCCACCAGTCTCCAACAACTCCTAGAGCACCCCCCCAGTCTACAACAACTCCTAGAGCATGCCCCCAGTCTACAACAACTCCTAGAGCATGCCCCCAGTCTAAAACAACTCCTAGAGCATGCCCCCAGTCTTCAACAACTCTTAGAGCATCCCCCACAGGCTCCAATAATTCCTAGAGCATCCCCCACAGGCTCCAACAACTACTAGAGCATGCCCCCAGTCTCCAACAACTCCTAGAGCATCCCCCCAGTCTACAACAACTCCTAGAGCATGCCACCAGTCTCCAACAACTCCTAGAGCATCCCCCCAGTCTACAACAACTCCTAGAGCATGCCCCCAGTCTACAACAACTCCTAGAGTATGCCCCCAGTCTAAAACAACTCCTGGAGCATGCCCCCAGTCTTCAACAACTCTTAGAGCATCCCCCACAGGCTCCAACAACTACTAGCGCATGCCCCCAGTCTCCAATAACTCCTAAAACATACTCACAGTCTCCAACAAATCCTAGAGCATGCTCCCCCCAGTCTCCAACAACTCCTAGAGCATGTTCACAGTCTCCAACAACTCCTAGAGCATGCCCCAGTCACCAACAACTTCTAGAGCATGCCCCCAGTCTCCAACAAATTCTAGAGCATGTTTACAGTCTCCAACAATTCCTAAAGCATATTCACAATCTCTAACAACTCCTAGAGAATGCCCCTAGTCTCCAACAACTCCTAGAGCATGTTCACAGTCTCCAACAACTCCTAAAACATATTCACAGTCTCCAACAAATCCTAGAGCATGCCCCAGTCTTCAACAACTCCTAGAGCATGCCCCCAGTTTCCAACAACTCCTAGCGCATGCCCCCAGTCTCCAACAACTCCTAGAGCATCCCCCCAGTCTCCAACAACTCCTAGAGCATGCCCCCAGTTTCCAACAACTCCTAGCGCATGCCCCCAGTTTCCAACAATTCCTAGAGCATCCCCCCAGTCTCCAACAACTCTTAGCGCATGCCCCCAGTCTCCAACAACTCCTAGAGCATGCTCCCAGTCTCCAACAACTCTTAGAGCATGTTCACAGTCTCCAACAACTCCTAAAGCATATTCTCTGTCTCTAACAACTCCTAGAGAATGCCCCTAGTCTCCAACAACTCCTAGATCATGTCCACAGTCTCCAACAACTCAAAGAGAATGCCCCTAGTCTCCAACAACTCCTAGAGCATGTTCACAGTCTCCAACAACTCCTAAAACATATTCATAGTCTCCAACAAATCCTAGAGCATGCCCCCCAGTCTCCAACAACTCCTAGAGCATGTTCACAGTCTCCAACAACTCCTAGAGCACGCCCCTAGTCGCCAACAACTTCTAGAGCATGTCCCCAGTCTCCAACAACTCCTAGAGCATGTTCACAGTCTCCAACAACTTCTAGAGCATGCCCCCAGTCTCCAATAACTCCTAAAGCATATTCACAGTCTCCAACAACTCCTAGAGCATGCCCCAGTCTTCAACAACTCCTAGAGCATGCCCCCAGTCTCCAACAACTCATAGAGCATGTTCACAGTCCTCAATAACTTAACCTGCCCCTTCCTTTTCTGAATGAACACAGTGAGTGATCTGTACTGATCGCTCCTGTCTTCATTCTTAACTGAAGTATAGTAAACTATGTTTACTGCAGGCTGCAGAGTAAGGGATTGGGGAATTCTTTCTCTGTTTCAAAAGTGAGACATCAGGAGTCTGTTTAGTAAGTGTAAAAAAAAATAAAAAATAATATTGTAAAAAATAACGAACCTTCCTGGTGGTATGATTATGTCAGATTTTTGAATCTCAAAGCAGTACATTGTTTTGCATAGAAATGGCGTTTTATATTGTAGTTCTGTAATTCTTAGTAAGAACTTAGTAAAAACACACTTAAATCTGTCCAAACAAGAGTCTAGTAGACATCCAGGGTATGATAAAGTTTGAAACATGAAATCATAAATTATAATATAATAAATAACTATAAATAATTCTAAAAAATAACAATATAATAATAATAAAATTAATTTCCCCACGAATCACTATCGCTCAATTCTGCAAGTGTTCTAATTTACTATCGCTGTTTTCAAGCTGGTCTTAAACCGCTTTTGATGTAAAGGGACACTTTTTGGTTGCTATAGACAATCTCAAGTTTCCAGGCAGAAAGAACAGTATATATAATACAAAACTACATGCAGGGCATTGGACAAAGCACTGGGGACAAAAGGGATGTGAAATGATTTCATACAGTAATGTAATCTGTAAATGTTTTTTGTACTTTTTGAATTTGCCGCCGGGCTCCGCCCCCATGCGACGTTCGCAGGGAACGGAGCCCGGCACACAGTACCTCGGGCGGATGATCTGGCGGAGGACACAGCGGTGGGACATTGCAAGATCCTGGTGACAAGGTAAGTAAGCTGTTCCAGGATTCTGCAATGCAATCCTGAGTGTGGCTCGGGGTTACCGCTAATGGTACTGAAATTTAACCCCGAGCCACACTCGGGAATACCGTTAGGAGGGTTAAAAAATAATACATTTTAAAAAAATAATAAAAATAAAAACTACTGACACCATCCATTGCTCTACTGATACATACGCATGTGTGTTTGTGCTCTGGGGTGCACACTCTAATGCAATAGGCTGAGCACACCAATGCATACCTCCCAACTTTTTGAGATGGGAATGAGGGACACCTATTTTCAAAAGTATGTAGACATAGGACACACACCCTGCCACGCCCCCTTAACCACTTCAATACCGGGCACTTAGACAACTTCCCGCCCAGACCAATTTTCAGCTTTCAGAGCTGTCGCAATTTGAATGACAATTGCGCGGTCATGCTACACTGTACCCAGACACATTTTTTTATCATTTTGTTCCCACAAATAGAGCTTTCTTTTGGTGGTATTTGATCACCTCTGCGTTTTTTATTTTTTGCGCAACAAATAAAAAAAGACCGAAAATTTCGAAAAAAACCCCAAGTTTTTCTTTGTTTCTGTTAAGATTTTTTGTAAATAAGCACGTTTTCTCCTTCAATGACGGGCACTGATATGGCTGCACTGACGGGCACTGATACGGCGGCACTGATGGGCACTGATGAGGTGGCACCAATGAGGTAGCACTGATGAGGCGGCACTGACGGGCACTGATAGGCGGCACTGATAGGCGGCACTGATGGGCACTGATAGGTGGTACTGATGGGCACTGATAGGTGGCACTGGTATGCGGCACTGATGGGCACTCATAGGTGGCACCGATGGGCACTCATAGGCGGCACTGATGGGCACTCATAGGCGGCACTGATGGGCACTCGTAGGTGGCATTGATTGGTACTTATGGGTGGCACTGATGGGTACTTATGGGTGGCACTGATGTGTGGCACTGATGGGCACTGATAGGTGGGCACTGATGGGCACAGATGGGCACAGGTGGGCACTGACAGGTGGCACCGATGGGCAATGACAGGTGGCACCGATGGGCAATGACAGGTGGCACTCATAAAACATATTGGGGCATTGCTGGAACATAATGGTGCCAATCAGTGCCCATTTGTGGGCACTGATTGGCACAGATTGGGCACATTGGGCACATGTGGATGGCCATGGGGTACATACCTGGCCATCCACATGTTGCCCCTTCCCTGGTGGTCCTAGTGGCGATCACTGGTGGTCCAGTGTGATGATCTGAGGGGGGGCTGCACTGATAAACAATCAGCACAGACCCCCCCTGTCAGGAGAACCGCCGATCGGCTCTCCTCTACTCGCGTCTGTCAGACGCGAGTGAGGAAAAGCCGATCAACGGCTCTTCCCATTGACAGTGTGATCAGCCGTGATTTGACACGGCTGATCACGTGGTAAAGAGCCTCCGCCGCAGGCTCTTTACCAAGATCGGTGGAGCGGTGTGTCAGGCTGACACACCGCTCCACCGATCGCCGCGATGCGCGCCCCCGGGGGCGCGCAGCGGCATGTTATCCTGCTGGACGTCATATGACGCCCAGTCAGGATAACGGAACCACTTCCCGGACGTCAATCCGCTATAGGGCGGGCGGGAAGTGGTTAAAGGAGAATTCTACGGGGAAAAAATGGTTAGTTAACCGCTTCAGCCCAGGAAGATTTTACCCCCTTCTTGACCAGAGCACTTTTTGCGATTCGGCACTGCGTCGCTTTAACTGACAATTGCGCGGTCGTACGACATTGCACCCAATAAAAACTGACGTAGTTTTTTTCCCACAAATAGAGCTTTCTTTTGGTGGTATTTGATGACCTCTGTGTTTTTTATTTTTTGTGCTATAAACAAAAAAAGAGCGACAATTTTGAAAAAAATTCATTTTTTTTTTACTTTTTGCTATAATAAATATCCCCCAAAAATGTATAAAAAACCTAATTTTTTTTCCTCAGTTTAGGCCGATATGTCTTCTTCTACATATTTTTGGTAAAAAAAAATCTCAATAAGCATATATTGATTGGTTTCCGCAAAAGTTATAGCGTCTACAAAATAGGGGATAGTTTTATGGCATTTTTCCTATTATTTCTTTTTTATTAGTAATGGTGGCGATCTGCGATTTTTATCATGACTGCGACATTATGGTGGACACATCGGACACTTTTGACACTATTTTGGGACCATTGTCATTTATACAATGATCAGTGCTATAAAAATGCACTGATTACTGTGTAAATGACACTGGCAGGGAAGGGGTTAAACACATTAGGGGACGATCAAGGGGTTAAGTGTGTCCTAAGGAGTGATTCCAATTGTGCGGGGGATGGGCTTCAACTCAAATGACAGTGATCAATGCTCCCGATGACAGGAAGCAGTGATCTCTGTCATGTCACAGGGCCTTGTTTACATAGGCACTTCAGCGTTCTGCGGCTCTGTGACATGATTGCCGGGAGACCGCTGGTCCCGTGGGCACGGTCACGCTGTACATGGCAGCGCGCTCGCGCCTGCTAGCCCCTCCAATTAAAGGGGACGTACAGGTACACCCATTTGCCCACTGCTGCCATTGTTCCGACGTATATCAGCGTGCAGCCGTCGGCAAGTGGTTAAACCCGCAAGTGTTTTTTTTTTAACCACTACTATTCCTTTATACTGGGTGTTAAAATTTACAAATGCAGCAATTTAGAACTTTAAGAACTTTTTAGCACTGGGAAACACTTTTTTGAAAGATAAAAAGTGCATTTTATATGCAACTATAAAGATCAGACCAAATGAGGGCCACATGAATAGAAAAGAGGGACAGAGGGACTTTGTACCAAATCAGGGACAGTTGGGAGCTATGCCAATGAGTATATGTCCAGCATTAGCCTTAATAATGAAAGCGCTAGGCCTTCCAACTGGGACTTTGGTGCAATATGCTAATGGTGTAACTGACATGATTGGCATATCAGAGGACATCATGCACATCAAGACCACATTGTTGTAGCATATCCTGAGTGCCAAGTGAAGCTTCTCATTCAGCACAAATATTGGATGCTGTTAAGTGGCCTTGATATTTCTGTTCACAGCTGGAAGGAACAACACTTCAAATATAGGGACTTCTTTGAGGTCTTTATGTGTATTTTTGTTTTTTTATTTTTCATTTTATTTCATACCACTTAATGACCGAGCCTCTTTCTGAGATTTGTTGTTTACAAGTTAAAAACTGTTAATTTTTTTGCTAGAAAATTACTTAGAACCCCCAAACATTATACATTGTATACGATCGTTGCAATACTTTCTGTCACACCATATTTGCGCAGTGGTCTTGCAAGCGCACTTTTTTTGGAAAAAATACACTTTTTTGAATAAAAAAATAAGACAACAGTATAGTTAGCCCAATTTTTTTTATATTGTGAAAGATAATGTTACACCGAGTAAATTGATACCCAACATGTCACACTTCAAAATTGCGCCCGCTCGTGGAATGGCGACAAACTTTTACCCTTAAAAATCTCCATAAGTGACGTTTAAAAAAATTCTACAGGTTGCATGTTTTAAGTTACAGAGGAGGTTTAGGGCTAGAATTATTGCTTTCGCTCTACCAATCGTGGCGATACTTCACATGTGTGGTTTGAATACCGTTTTCATATGCGGGCGCTACTCAAGTATGCGTCCGCTTCTGCACGCAAGCCCGTTGGGACGGGGCGCGTTTAAAAAAAATATTTTTTATTCTTATTTATTTTACCTTTTATTTTTTATTTTAACACTTTAAAAAAAAATGGTGTCACTTTTATTCCAATTACAAGGAATGTAAACATCCCTTGTAATAGAAAAAAGCATGACAGGACCTCTTAAATATGAGATCTGGGGTCAAAAAGACCTCAGATCTCATATTTACACTAAAATGCAATAAAAAAAAAAATTGTCATTTAAAAAATGAAAAAAAAAGGCCCTTTAAGAGCTATGGGCGGAAGTGACGTTTTAACATCGCTTCCACCCTGCAATAATATGGAGACGGGTGGGGGCCATCTTCCCCTCACTCGCCTCCATGTCAGGCCGCAGGAAGGATCCGATTGCCTCCACCGCTGCCGACGGCTCCAGTAAGCGGCGGAGGGCACCGGATCGCGGCGGGAGGTGGGTGGGCCCTCTCCTGCCGCTGATAAAAGTGATCTCGCTGTGAATCCGCCACAGAGACCACTTTTATATTAAACCGGACCGCTCACTGAAGAAGAGGATACCGGGGTTTATGGCAGCTAGCCGCTGCCATAACAATGATATCCTCCTTCAAAGTACCAACGTATAACAACAGTGGGTGGTCTGGAAGTGGTTAAAATATATTTTATTGTTCTTTGTTTTAGTGGTAATGCATTAAGGTCCTACAAAAGCTCCAGAAGAAGCCACGATTGCGGCGAAACATGTAGAGGCAACCATTCTTTTGTATTGTGACCACTGAGCTTTATTATGCTCTTTTTTTTTATATGTAAAATTGTTCTTCTCTTTTTAAATATATCTGTTTAATAAAATTAATATTTTTGTAATATCCATTTTTATTGATTGTTTGCACCTTTAAACTCCAATCTTGTCTTGGTAATTTTTGAACACTTCAAAGATGTGATAGACTTTTACATAAAGATTTGTACTAGGAAACAAAGTCTGTCTGCTGATGTATGACACTAGGGATGAGCCGAACACCCCCCGGTTCGGTTCGCACCAGAACCCGCGAACGGACCGAAAGTTCGCACGAACGTTAGAACCCCATTGACGTCTATGGGACTCGAACGTTCGAAATCAAAAGTGCTCATTTTAAAGGCTAATTTGCATGGTATTGTCCTAAAAAGGGTTTGGGGACCCGGGTCCTACCCCAGGGGACATGTATCAATGCAAAAAAAACTTTTAAAAACGGCCGTTTTTTCGGGAGCAGTGATTTTAATGATGCTTAAAGTAAAAAAAAAAAAAGTGAAATATTCCTTTAAATATCGTACCTGGGGGGTGTCTATAGTATGCCTGTAAAGTGACGCGTGTTTCCCATGTTTAGAACAGTCCCTGCACCAAATGTCATTTTTAAAGGAAAAAATCTCATTTAAAACTGCTTGCGGGTTTAATGTCATGTCGGGTCATGGCAATATGGATGAAAATCAGTGAGACAAACGGCATGGGTACCCCCCAGTCCATTACCAGGCCCTTTGGGTCTTGTATGGATA
Organism: Aquarana catesbeiana; assembly: GCF_042186555.1. Taxonomy (NCBI): domain Eukaryota; kingdom Metazoa; phylum Chordata; class Amphibia; order Anura; family Ranidae; genus Aquarana; species Aquarana catesbeiana. The sequence goes on from NC_133335.1 coordinate 196,911,741, forward strand.
TTAAGGGGAACCCCGCACCCAAATTAAAATAAGGAAAGGTGTGGGGCCACCAGGCCCTATATACTCTGAACAGCAGTATACAGGCGGTGCAAACAAGACAGGGACTGTAGGTTTGTTGTTAAGTAGAATCTGTTTGTAATTTTGAACATTTTTAACGTGTTTAGCTCCAGCCAAAAAATCTTTTCTAAGCTTTTTGGAAAACATAGGGAAGGGTTATCACCCCTGTGACATTTGTTTTGCTGTCTTTCCTCCTCTTCAGAAGATTTCACCTCACTTTTTTGTCCCAATGAAAAATGTTTTTTGAAAATTTGGGTTTTTTTGTGGAACAAGGATTGGAAAGCATCAGTGGAAAGGAGAAATTGTTTTCCCATATTAACTCTTACAGGAAAGAATTTCCCTTCCTAGGGGTAGATTTCATCTCACTTCCTGTTGTCTCCTTCCGTTTGCAAGTAGGAGTCGTTTGTAAGTTAGATGTTTGAAAGTAGGGTCCTGCCCTATATACTCAGCAGAAATTTGGGCCTTAGGTGTTGCTGTGGCCACAACACTGTAAGCCCTCACAGGGCCCTGCTGTGAAATATTAGATCAAGAATTGTAATTACATGCCCCTGTTGAACAGGAGCTGAAAAATTAGGCCTTAGGCACTGGTGCTGGTGCCACAACACTGCAACCCCTCACAGACACTCTAGTTGGAACGCAGGAACGAGCCCTGCTGCAAAGTATTGCTTCAAAAATTGTAATTACACGCCCCTGTTAGACAGGGGCAGAAAAATTGGGCCTTAGGCACTGGTGCTGGTGCCACAACACTGCAACCCCTCACAGACACTCTAGTTGGAATGCAGGAACGAGCCCTGCTGCAAAGTATTACATCAAAAATTGTAATTACACGCCCCTGTTAAACAGGGGCTGAAAAATTGTGCCTTAGGCACTGGTGGTGGCGCCCAGAACCAAAAATGTTCTTACAAGCTATCAGCGTGATGATTGAGGAGGAAGAGGATAATTACTCAGGGATAGTCACTCAGCATCAGCATAGGCAGTCTTTGAAGGGATCTGAGATTTCAAAAAAAATTATTCGGTTACATCAGCATCAGGTGCTTGGTAGCTGGTGGTGATCCAAGACTCATTCATTTTTATGAAGGTCAGCCGATCGACCGAGTCGGTGGACAGACGCACCCTGTGATCGGTTACCACGCCTCCAGCAGCACTGAATGTGCGTTCCGAAAGAACGCTGGATGCAGGACAGGCCAGTAGCTCAATTGCATACTGTGCAAGCTCTGGCCAGTGATCCATCCTCAAGACCCAGTAACCCAGAGGATTTTCGGTGGGAAAGGTGTCCAAGTCTGATCTTGCCCCTAGGTATTCCTGCACCATGTAAAACAGACGCTGGCGATGGTTGCTGGAACCGATCATACCTTGGGGCTGCGGACCAAAAAATTGTCTGAACGCATCGGTCAGACGGCCACCTTCTCCACCGCTCCTTCTTTGACTGACCGAAGCCTCAACAACACGTTGTCCAGAAACAGGAGTTTGTAACCTCCCAGTCTCTGGGAACGCGTTGCACAGACCTTTCTGCAAGGCCTCCCGAAGATGTTTCATCCTCTGCTCCCTCTGCGATGGCAAGATAAGGTCCGCAACCTTACCCTTGTAACGTGGATCAAGGAGGGTTGCCAGCCAGTATTGGTCCTTCTCCTTGATACCACGAATACGAGGATCCTTACGCAGGCTTTGCAGGATCAGGGAGGCCATGCAGCGTAGGTTTGCTGAGGCATTCGGTCCGGAGTCCTCTGGGTCACTAAGAACGACATGGTCCGCAGCCACCTCCTCCCAGCCACGTACAAGTCCATGTGTTTCTTGGGACTGATCCCTTAAAGACTGCTGCTGATGCTGAGTGCCAGGCTCCACCTCCATACTGACACAATCTTCCTCCTCCTCCTCTTCCTCCTCGTCCTCTTCCTGTGTGATCGGCGGGCACGCAGGAACACTGTCTGGATAAAGGGGGCCTTGAGAGCTAAGGAAGTCCTCCTCTTCCTGCCTCTGTTCTGCCTCAAGTGCCCTGTCCATTATTCCACGCAGCGTGTGCTCCAACAGGTGGACAAGGGGGACAGTGTCACTGATGCATGCACTGTCACTGCTCACCATCCTCGTGGCCTCCTCGAATGGTGACAGGACAGTGCATGCATCCCTGATCATGGCCCACTGGCGTGGGGAAAAAAAACCAAGCTCCCCTGACCCTTTCCTGGTGCCATAGTCGCACAGGTACTCATTGATGGCCCTCTGCTGCGTGTGCAGCCGCTGCAGCATGGCCAACGTTGAGTTCCACCTGGTGGGCATGTCACAGATTAGGCGGTTCTTGGGCAGGTTAAACTCCTTTTGGAGGTCCGTCAGCCGAGCACTGGCATTATATGACCGGCGGAAATGCACACAGACTTTCCTGGCCTGCCTCAGGACATCCTGTAAGCCCGGGTACCTGCCCAAGAACCGCTGCACCACCAAGTTAAGGACGTGAGCCAAACAGGGCACATGGGTCATTTGTCCCTGTTGGAGGGCAGAGAGGAGGTTGGTGCCATTGTCGCAAACCACCATTCCTGCCTTAAGTTGGCGTGGCGTCAACCACCTCTGAACCTGCCCCTGCAGAGCTGACAAAACCTCTGCCCCAGTGTGGCTCCTGTCCCCCAAGCACACCAGCTCAAGCACCGCATGGCATCTTTTGGCCTGCGTACTTGCGTAGCCCCTTGAACGCCTACAGAGCACCGCTGGTTCCGAGGAAGAGGCCATGGAGGAAGAAGAAGAGGAGGGGGTGGAGGAGAGAGGTGTGTCACAATCAGCATTTTGGAGGCATGGTGGCGGAACAACCTCCAACACTACTGCACCTTGTCCTGCATCCTTCCCAGCTGCCAGCAGAGTCACCCAATGCGCCGTGAAACTTAGGTAACGTCCCTGTCCATGCCTGCTGGACCATGAGTCAGCGGTAATATGCACCTTACCGCTGACCGCCCTGTCCAGCGAGGCATGGACATTGCCTTCCACATGCCGGTAGAGAGCCGGAATCGCCTTCCGTGAGAAAAAGATGGCGTTTGGGTACCTGCCACTGAGGAACCGCACATTCCACAAACTCACGGAAGGGGGCAGAGTCTACCAACTGAAAAGGCAGCAGTTGAAGTGCTAGCAATTTTGCCAAGCTAGCATTCAACCGCTGGGCATGTGGATGGCTGGGAGCAAACTTCTTTCGGCGGTGCAGCAGCTGGGGCAGGGAAATTTGCCTGGTACAATCTGACGTCGGTGTACCAAAAGCAGATTGCCCACAAGTGCTTGGCTGTGACACACCTAATTCTACACCTTCATTCCTCTCACTGCAGGTCTCAGAGAGGACTGAAGGTCTAGTGGGGTTGGAAATCTCAGCTGATGAGGAGCAAGGAGAGATCCTCTTTGTTCTTTGGTGTGGGTCTTTTAGATACGCTTGCCAACGAACTGCATGGCAGGTCAACATATGTCTGGTCAAGCATGTGGTACCCAAGCGGGAGATGTTTTGGCCACGCGAGATACGCTTGAGACATATGTTGCAAATAGCAGCGGTGCGATCTGATGCACTCGTCTCAAAAAAGGCCCACACCAAAGAATTTTTTGAATAACGCGCAGAGACTGCAGCGCCCTGCACATGTGGAGCTTTGGGGTGTGATGCAGTCAATGTGCTGCCCTTAGGCTGGCCCCTGGAGGGCATCCTGCCTCGTTGGTGATGTGCCGCCGCCTCCTCCTCCTCCTCCTCCTCCTCCTCTCTCCTATCAGGCACCCACGTTGAGTCAGTGACCTCATCATCCCCTCCCTCCTCATCACTGGAGCAAACCTGGCAGTATGCTGCAGCAGGGGGAGCATGACTGCCAGATTGCTGTCCTTCTTGGGCACCCCCTCTGTCCGTGCTCATGTTACTGCCTTCATCGAGCTCAGTATCGTCATCAGAGCCTTCCAAACGCTGGGCATCCTCCTGGAGCATGTACCCAACACTGTGGTCAAACAGTTCGAGGGAATCCTCATGAGGACATGGTGGAGCTAGGGAAGGAGTCACTGATGACATTGAGCTGAGGGAAGAGGCCGCTGCTTTGCCAGACAAAGCACCCTGGGCATGGGTGAGAGAGGATGAGGAGGATGAGGACGGCTTGGTCATCCACTCGACCAAGTCTTCCGCATGTTGCGGCTCAACACGGCCAGCTGCCGAAAAAAAGGCCAAGCGTGTCCCATGGCCACGTGCTGATGAGGATGCACCGTCTCCACGACCAGCACTAGACACAGAGCCTGCTTGCCCTCTCTTATTGGCTTGTGACTGTCTGCCTCTCCTTCTTGGCCTTCCAGACATACTAATGGCCTGTAGCTGCACTAAGCTGGGATAGAACACCTGTAATTTTCTTCAAGTAGCTTTATATACTGTAACCAGACAAGCCTGCCTGTCAGTAGGAAGATAACAGGAACGGATCTAGCTGAACACTGTGAGCAGGACGCACTGTACTAAATGTAAATAGTCTAGCTGCCTGACCGTGGTACTAATAGGATCAAATAGAACACCTGTAATTTTCTTCAGGTAGCTTTATATACTGTAACCAGACAAGCCTGCCTGTCAGTAGGAAGATAACAGGAACGGATCTAGCTGTACACTGTGAGCAGGACGCACTGTACTAAATGTAAATAGTCTAGCTGCCTGACCGTGGTACTAATAGGATCAAATAGAACACCTGTAATTTTCTTCAGGTAGCTTTATATACTGTAACCAGACAAGCCTGCCTGTCAGTAGGAAGATAACAGGAACGGATCTAGCTGAACACTGTGAGCAGGACGCACTGTACTAAATGTAAATAGTCTAGCTGCCTGACCGTGGTACTAATAGGATCAAATAGAACACCTGTAATTTTCTTCAGGTAGCTTTATATACTGTAACCAGACAAGCCTGCCTGTCAGTAGGAAGATAACAGGAACGGATCTAGCTGAACACTGTGAGCAGGACGCACTGTACTAAATGTAAATAGTCTAGCTGCCTGACCGTGGTACTAATAGGATCAAATAGAACACCTGTAATTTTCTTCAGGTAGCTTTATATACTGTAACCAGACAAGCCTGCCTGTCAGTAGGAATTTAACAGGAACGGATCTAGCTGAACACTGTGAGCAGGACGCACTGCACTAAATGTAAATAGTCTAGAAGATAACAGGAACGGATCTAGCTGAACACTGTGAGCAGGACGCACTGCACTAAATGTAAATAGTCTAGAAGATAACAGGAACGGATCTAGCTGAACACTGTGAGCAGGACGCACTGCACTAAATGTAAATAGCAGGAACGGATCTAGCTGAACACTGTGAGCAGGACGCACTGCATTAAATGTAAATAGTCTAGATAGAAGATAACAGGAACGGATCTAGCTAAACTGAATACAGTGTATATATATATATATGCAACACCTGGGATGCATATATATACACAATACACTGTAAGTGCAGCTAACTGACTGACTGTTCTGCCTAATCTATCTAACTCAAATCAAATGACACTGTCTCTCTCTCTCTCTATCTCTCAGCACACCGGAACACACACTACACAGGGCCGCCGTGCAGGCGGCCTTATATAGTGTGGGGTGTGTACTAAATCCCCTGAGCCATAATTGGCCAAAGCCACCCTGGCTTTGGCCAATTACAGCTCTCTCTACTGACGGCGCTGTGATTGGCCAAGCATGCGGGTCATAGTGCATGCTTGGCCAATCATCAGCCAGCAATGCACTGCGATGCCGCAGTGAATTATGGGCCGTGACGCGCCACACGAATTTAGCGCGAACGGCCCATAACGTTCGCAATTCGGCGAACGATCGAACAGCCGATGTTCGAGTCGAACATGGGTTCGAATCGAACACGAAGCTCATCCCTATATGACACTAACTAGCCATCACACACAATGCAGTCAGTAAACACTTCCTTTTTACCTCTATCAGAAAACTGCTGTAATAGGAAGCAAGCAGTTGCAGGCAGGGAGCCCTGCATATTTTTTTTTTTTTGTACTGCTAGAGAGTAACAATGCGTACCTTATAAGTTTATATACTAACTTAAAAGAAAGCATCAATGCTAAGCCGATTTCCATAATCCTCTTCCCAGATTCACTTCACTATAAAAATCTAGTTAGCTGCAAAATAATTTTCTATATGGACATCAGTTCACTAAGCTGCATGAGTTATTTTTTACCATGTTTGATACTTTTCCTAACAATAGTGTTCTCATCAAAATGTATGGTTCATGTGCCTAAATATCACAAAGGTGCAAAATTGTTATTCCTTTACGTGCAAAAATGAATTCTTATGTCTTGGGTCTTTTCTTTTGGGTCCTCAAGGAGGATAATGATCCCAAACACACAAGCACTCAACAATGGCTGAGAACAGAACATCAGACTCTTCTGACGTGGCCTTCTATAAGCCCTGATTTGAATCCTATTGAGAGTCTCTGGAAAGTGCTGAAACCTGCAGTCTGGGAAAGGTATAGTTTAAACCTGTAAAGGTTGTGCAGCAGAAAATTAGGTTAACCACGTCAGCCCCGGAAGGATTTACCCACTTCCTGACCTAGGCCATTTTTTTCGGAGACAGCACTGCGTTACTTTAACTAACAATTGCGTGGTCCTGTGAAGCTGTACCCAAACAATTGACGTCCTTTTTTCCCCACAAATAGAGCTTTCTTTTGTTTGTATTTGATCACCGCTGCAGTTTTTATTTTTTGTGCTAAAAAACAAAAAAAAGACTGACAATTCTGAAAAAAAACCAATATTTTTTACTTTCTGCTATAATACATTTCCATTAAAAAAAAATGTATTCATCGGTTTAGGCCAATATGTATTCTTCTATATATATTTTTGGTAAAAGAAAATCCCAATTAGTGTATATTGATTGGTTTATGCAAAAGTTATAGCGTCTACAAAATAGGGGATAGATTTATGGCATTTTTATTTATTTATTTATTTTTACTAGTAATGATGGCGATCAGCGATTTTTAGCGGGACTGCGACATTGCGGCAGACAGATCGGACACCTAACTGACATTTTTTGACACTTTTTTGGGAACCAGTGACATTATTACAGTGATCAGTGCTAAAATTATGCACTGATGTTGTA